>NW_023458560.1:75945027-75946704 GCF_013731165.1 Rhagoletis pomonella
CCCACGTTTTTTGTCGAATTAAAGTTTAAAATTTGTTATTTAATTTTCCGTTGTCAACGAATAAGAATAAAGTAAATGTCAAATTATTGTTCAGTGATTGCAATTCAGGTTTAGAATAGGGAATGAGGTAGTTTAGTACTTTTTTAAGGCAGTAAAATGTAGTTTTTTCAAGAGGGAAACATCCATTTTGCTAAGGGAGTCAAGATGGCGGATTAGAGCGAGAATGCTGTCAATATCCAACACCTTGTATTATTCCACCATGGTCAAGACTATACAAGAAAACACCTCACAACAAAAAAAGAAACAAAGCACTGAGCAGAATAAATGTGGTATCTGCAAGTGGGTCCTGGGCAGTTTTGTATTGATCACAGTGATTGCTGCTGTGTTGATCTACGACACGAATTTAAATGGGAAAGGTGTGTTTGAACATTCAGCTACTGGGAAAGTCTTGAAGAATGCCGGAGTGTTACCGCATGTGGAAAAAGCATGGTACATGTCAATGGGAGCTGCAGCACGTGGTTACAAATGGGCCGAACTCCATTTGCCACCATACGCGAAGACTGCTGGCCAGCTGGTATATGATGTCTTCAAATTGTCACGCAATGCCGCCTGTAATATATATGGTGTGCTCTCAGATTTGGCAGCGTCTAAACTACCTGTTGCTGCAAAATTTCTCGAACAATATGTTCCTGGTTTCTCTAAAAGAATCGGCGACACTTCATTAGCAGTCAAAAATGTTTGTGTGGAAGTGATGTCTTCAAATTGTCACGCAATGCCGCCTGTAATATATATGGTGTGCTCTCAGATTTGGCAGCGTCTAAACTACCTGTTGCTGCAAAATTTCACGAACAATATGTTCCTGGTTTCTCTAAAAGAATCGGCGACACTTCATTAGCAGTCAAAAATGTTTGTGTGGAAGTGTTTGGAAAGACAGTATTCTTCTTTAAGACACAGGTTTTCAGTGACCGCTTTTCTCCCGAAAACCTTAGCAAAGTTGCGAATCAGACTCGCAATGCTGCACTCGAATACTATATGCAATTCCATAAAAAGGTTGATACTTATTCAAAATTGAAATGATTTTGAGAACAAATACAAATATGTACATACATAAAGGCGATCATTTCACCAATTCAATCCAACTCGACAGAACACCTCCACTAAGACCGATGCCAATCACCCAACAGTCAAAACGATTGCACGGCAAATCATGCCACCAAAATATTTTTGAGTGCTGTTAAGACAACTTTTTATCTCATCATGAATATGTTGAGGTGAACCTTACAAATTGTTTGGTGACTACCAAAAATGAAGCGAAAAACTGAAAATTCACTGTACTAAATCTATCTTGCGTTTAAGACTTATTATTCTACTTTGATATATTCCATTACATTTTTTTTTTGTTTTGCGAAAACAAAACAGGCAATCGAAGTTAGTATATATGTGCATACCCTGCAAACCAAAGTTCCCGAAATCTTAACGAAATCTTTAGGAGTATCTGATTTCTGTAACGATTTTTTCCGAATCTTCAAAGAAAATTATATGAAGTGGTTGACACGAACTCTTAAAGAAATTTCTGTACGAAAAATAAAGAAAATTCTGAAAAAAGTCTGCAAGAAATTCTTCACATAGCAGCATTATTTTCATTTCTTCACCGATTTTCTTCCGAAATTTCGTAAA
>NW_023458560.1:75946804-75947106 GCF_013731165.1 Rhagoletis pomonella
GAGGTGAACCTTACAAATTGTTTGGTGACTACCAAAAATGAAGCGAATAACTGAAAATTCACTGTACTAAATCTATCTTGCATTTAAGACTTATTTATCTACTTTGATATATTCCATTACATTTTTTTTTTGTTTTGCGAAAACAAAACGGGCACTCAAAGTTAGTATATATGTGCATATATACATATATGTATGTATATTAATGTAACCATTTTGTTAGGGTGCATGAAGTTGTGGCATACTATTCCAGTTTGAATAAAATTTTAGTCGATTGATAAAAAAAATACTATTATGCATTTTTA
>NW_023458560.1:75947206-75947506 GCF_013731165.1 Rhagoletis pomonella
ATAAAATTTTAGTCGATTGATAAAAAAAATACTATTATGCATTTTTATTAGCTCAGTTTGTGAATTGTGAACAGTGTGGCAAGAACTTTTGGGGCCGACCGGCTAAATTGGCAGAAAAAAAAACGGCGAAAAACGGCTAAAATGCTTCAACTAAAATTCAAATGGGTAAAAGTACACTTTAGCTTACATGGCCAAAAACGGACGAAAAATTTCGAGAGTGTTGTCAACCGACGCGTTTTAAGGCCAATAATCCGAGAGCGGAAATAGACTTTTTTGACTTAAAGTGTTATTTTCAAAAAA
>NW_023458560.1:75947606-75956573 GCF_013731165.1 Rhagoletis pomonella
AAAGTTTTTGCTGAAAATGGAGGTAAGGTAACTGACTCCCCTTGGTTTTGCGATAAAAAATGCAATTTTTCCGTTCAGGAAATAATATTAATAAATAGACTCATGTGTGGACACACATATGGAAAGATTTTTTTAAGTAAGTTTAAAGCTAACATCACTGATGCCTGTTTATGCTGTGGGGTTAGAGAGACAAATGACCATCTTATTTTTGTATGCCAAAAGTTTTCCGCCGCCAGAAACAATTTCACTATTTTTAGTAAATACAACTGCTTAAAAGAAATTTTCGCCAGTTTTGATTATTGCCATCTCAGGGAGTTGCTTTGCTTTTTGGAGACGGTGAAGCTCGACACGCTTCTTTGAGTATAAAAAGATATAGATATAGGAAAAAAAAAAATTAAAAGTGTATGTATGTATAAAACAGACATATGTTTGTTTATTGTTAAGTAATAGTCGTTTTAGGGAAAATGAAGAAAAACAATTTCAAGCAGTCAATTATTAAAAAAAAGAGAAATTTTAACGAAAGCAAGGAAAAAAAAAAGTATGAAACAAATATGTATGCATGTTTGTTCCGAATGCTTTAGAATGTAGTCATATGATTAAATTTTTCTATTCAATCAGATATGGAATTCGGCACGTACGATTGTGCATTTAAAAAATAATAATGATAAAAATAATTATATTAGTAATAAAATAAAAAGAAGAGAAAGAAGAAGATGATGGAGGAGTGGCATTAAGAGATATGTATGACTGGTTTGGAGTATGGATGTATCTACCTCATTGTAGTTAAATTTTCCATATGTACACGTATTACGAGTTTGTTGTGTTAATTGTAAAGATGTCTAAATTAGTGTTTTTTCTGCAATCAAGTTCCTTTGATTCTGCTGGTACAACCACATTTTATTAATTATAAGATAGCCGATTCACTTTATTACTTGGCTTAAAAAATGAATTACTTCTGTAGTTTTTGGTGATTTTGTACTCAATAATTTTTTAATTTCCTCATGTACATGAAAATTCATCTTATAACCTGTACTTACATGAGTACCTGATAGGGTACAAACCTTTTATTCTTGTATAAAAGGCAATCAAAAAAAAAAAAGGCTGATAGAGAGTATTGTATTTATTGTATTATAATGTACGTAGTACGATAGGTTAATTTGGTGATCAATCACTTTTGAATTTGTGCAGTTTGAATTTTTTGCTTGGTTTAGTCTCAAAGGCTATTTTAGTTTGTATTTTACTATCTTGTATTAGAAATTAATTTTGTGAGTCACCCTGCATGCTTGTTCGACGTGGGATTGAATCATCACTGGAACCGGCTCGTCGGGTCACCGCTCACTAAAAGCTTCGCATTACAATTAAAATCTTCTTGGACAACCTAGGTTCTAGGACAACCAGCTGGCTCTTGAGGACATCATAACAGTCCTTGCCAATTTTCTATACGCGTTGTTGCGTTTCTAAACAAAAAAAAAAAATAAAAATAAAATTTCACCTCTGGAAACTTTATCCCCATAAAGGACTTCACCACAGGTTTTTTACTGGATATACTGTGCGCATAATTAATTAAAAAGGATAACCTGGCTTTCTAAGGACTTTTTGTATAAGTTCCTCGCTATTTTTTAATGCTTATGAGCATTGTTTAGTTCAAAAAAAAAAGACAAGTCAAATTCGCTACTTCTGCCAAAAATTTCAATTTGAAAAGTACTAATTAAAAAAAATTTCTTTAAAATTTTCGAATTATTTCCTATTAAATTCTTTGTACAGCATGGCACACATTTTTGAAAACAAAGTCGAGTTATTAATCGAAAGTGTGCAAGTGAGCACACAAAGGAGTAATTTAAAGTAAAAAAATAAATGAAAAACCGTCAAATCGCTTTTTAACTTTTTTGCACCGCCCTCCCACCGGCAGCAGAGGAAGCACATATTTTCCAGACTCGCGGAGGTATCTGGACCTATTCGCAAATAATAAACTAAATTGAAACATTTAATTTTGTTCAAACACACGAAAAATTGAACATAGAAATAATTGATTTTTCGCAATTGTTTGTGAGAGGAGTGCTGGAATTCACGACGCTTTGAAGTAGTGGATACAAAAAAATAAAGCGTCCAATAACGAGCCGTAAAAATGAGTAAGTTATTTTCCTCAGCAAGGATATGATTCAATTTTGTAACTTCTTCCATGAAGTTGAGTTATATTAGCATGCTTTTCGTACATATTTTCTGAGCTTCAAGGACGAAAATGCGTCCTAGATTTTCCTTTTCAGTAATAACTGAGGGATCCTATTTCGGAACGTTTGCGCTCATAATGAGCGTCTGAAATGTGTTAACGTACTAAAAAATATAAGGTAAATTCGAGTAATAATTAAACAATCTATTAAACGAAAGGTGTTTGGTTAATTAGAACATAAAAAAATATCTAACATGTAAAGATGATTGTTACCCAATTAAAATGTCTGATGTACTACTATATCTATATTTCAGGCGAAGAGGAGAACGATAAAATTACTCTGGATCTCTCGAGAAAGCAATTGAAAAAAGTGCCAAAACAAGAAGATGCACAAAATGTGCGTGTGCTCAAATTAGACGAAAATGAGCTACAAAAGATAGACAACATTGACTCATACCTAAAAATTGAAGTTGTAAGTGCGAAAAATTCCGGACTAAATGTATTTTTTTTTAGTAAAAAATCTAATGTAAATAAATTTATAACTCTGCTTCCTTTGCAGCTATCGCTTAGCAAAAACCAGCTGCTTCGCATGTACGGCGTCTGTCGCTTGCACTGTTTGCGTGAACTGAATCTCTCCTTCAATGGCATACTATCTATTGAGGGACTAAAGGACTGCATACATTTGCGGCATTTGAATTTAGAAGGCAACAATATTAAAACTATTGAACATTTAAATAATAAAGTCAAACTAGAATATTTAAACCTGGCAGAAAATAGTATAGGCAGTATATCGGATATATCGTTTTTGAAAAACTTAAAAGTGAGGAAATAAAGTTTTTACTTAGTTTAAATTTATAAAAACTTTGTTTTGTAGGAACTACATTTGCACGGGAACCGCTTAACGCATCTACGTCAATGTGATAAATATCTGCCTTCCTCATTGGAAGTTTTATCGCTAGCAAAGAATTACATTACCGATTTAAATGATATTTGTACGCTATTAAATTTGTCTAACTTGCAAAGCTTGACGCTCAATGAAAATCCTTGTATTATGATGACCGGAAATGCAGAGTAAGTTCAAAGATATTTATTACGTAAGTTTTCTAAAACTTTTAACTTTTTCAGTGGTTTCGATCATCGTCCGTTTGTGTTGAACTGGTGCATGAGCTTGAAAGTTATTGACGGCTTCGTTGTCGATCCCATCGAGAGGTTTAATTTACTCGACTTTTTGTATAATTTTATGAATGGTTTATAGTTACACCTTATTCATTTCAGCCTCAAAGCGGAGTGGCTTTACAGTCAGGGTCGTGGTCGACAGTTTCGCCTTGGTGAACAGGCTGCGCTGGCCAAGTATTTAAGTTCTGTCTGCCCACTAATTGGAAAAGCACTGGAAAATGAGAATGAACGAAAGCTCCGCTTGATTCTCAGCAAAGCGCAACAACATCAACGTCAGCTGCAAGAAGAAATATCAGAAAATTCAAATGCTTCGAGTAATAACTCACCATCTAGTGGTCGACGAAAGACATGCAGTCGCATACAATCACCAAAATGTAAGAAATCTACGTGGCGTCAATATATGTAGTTTTTGTACATTTGCTGGATACTAAATTTAATTTAAAACCCCCGCTTTTAGTTTCGCGTTTAAGTGGCAGGCAGGGCTCACCAGATTCAATGGTGAATAGCTATCATGGCAACACTTCAAGCGACACTAGTAAGATGTTTGTTTTATTTGCATTCAATACATGTAATTTTTTAAAACGATTTTTAATTTTCAGTTTCAAACAATGCTAATCACACTGCACCGATGACTACATCTCTAATTGAGAACATCAAACACGATTCCCTGCTTATGACGCAAAGCTTTGATGGCTCATCCCCTGGTGGCGGCAGCACTATACATACGCGCACGAACAATTCGCAGGAATCTACACCTCGCACGATAACGCCAAATCCCTACAACGGTGAGACGAAAGTGTATGAAAGATTTCATTGGAACCGGAAAGGGACATCGCTTTTGCCATTTTTGAAGTCTAAATTAACAATTAGGAAAAGCGAGAAACATTTTAACTTTTACTTACTCGTTTAACATTTATTTTCACTTCTTTGTGTCGCGACTAATTCTTTCGCATTGCAGATCAAAATTATACAAATGTGCCCGTCAGCGGTGGCGGACCTTTGGCGGCCGCCTCCAAAATGGTGCCAGTGCCAGAGACGCTTATGAGCCCGGATGTGTGTCCCGCCGTTGTGGCGCAGCGTGTCACCGTCAACGCAATCAATACACAGATGCAGAATTCGAAAACTCACAAAAACAAAGGTGATTTTCCTTAAACTTTGCTTTTATGTATTTATTCAATTTGGCTTTTCGAAATCGCAGAATGTTTTGTTAAATTATTTGTCACATGCATTCTTTTGTTTGTAAATATAGGTTTGTTCGTCGAAAATCCAGCAAGAATTATCCAACACTCAAAATATCAGAGAGTAAGAAAAAATTCTCTCAAATTCTCTCTCATATTGAGAAACTTGCAAATTTCTGCACGAACGCAAATTTGCAGGAATTTGCAAGTTTCGCTGCCAGCTGGCGTCCACGGTTGCATTTCAAACATAAAAATTTTTTATAGAATTTTTAAAATTCTTTCGGATGGCCAAAAACAGGATATACATGTATATTTCTTGTTGTTCTGACTTTCTTTAACATACATTTCAATATCTTCATCGTACTAGCTGTCGGGTTTCTTAAATCGACTCTGGTTGCAATTGCATTCCGATTGCGAATACCATTTTTTTAGCCGAATTAAGTTCAAATCATTGGAATTAACTAAATTAATTATATCAACAATTATTTACTTCCTTTTTTCATAAAAAAATCGCTCGTGTTTATAAATTTTTAAATTTAACGAACTAATTTATTCAAATTATTGTAGACAAAAATGCAACCATGCGCCACCACCACATGTTTTTCGTGTTTGCAAATTCTTGCTGGCAAAATTTTTTCCAGCAAGAATTTGCAACTTCTCCCCAAGAGAACTGTCACTTTGCTCTCACAATTTTTGAGTGTTGGATAATTTTTTGGTCTGCACGAACGCGATTTGGGCAAAAATCGTGATAATTCGTACAAATTCGTACAAATTTGTTGCTCGACGAACAAACCTTATGAGAGTTATTGATATCGAAATCGTTTTAGATAACAAACTGAATTCGCCGAAGATGCGCAGTCCACATTTGAAACGCAATGCGGAACGCTGCAGCCCCAATATGAGCTCACGACGAGGCAGCAGCACTTCAAATATGTTACTGCAGCATAACAATGTTTCGAATTTGAATCGAGCGCTAGCCGCACACGCGAATGCTCAGGCCGATAACCAAATGAAGTCACGTCTGGCGGGCAATTCAATGCATGTCGTCGTAGCGCCAGACACAGGTTCGGGCGGCATCAGCTCGGATGACGATAGCGATCACATAAACATAGACAAATTGAAAACGATTCGAAATAAGGCAGCGCAACGGTAGGCAGTTTGAGTTTAAAATTCTAAAATTTTTATTTACCTATTTTGTGATTTTTTACAGCTCGCAGCAGCAACAAAAAGAAGCAATGGTCGCGGCGACGAATGCGCAGCTTACACAAAATCACGCCACCGAATCATCGGCGGTGGTCATACAAAAAATCTGGCGCGGATATCGCACGCGCAAGAAAACAAAGGACATCGCCGAGAAATTACTCAAAATACGCACACATGAGTACATTGAGTATGACACGATTGCTGTAGATTTAATTTTCTCCGCCCTTTATTAAGCACAGTTTTTTGATTTCCAGTAAACTAACCAAAGATATGGAGTTAACCAAAGCGCAGTTGGAAAACGAACGCAAAATTCAGCAGCTACAAATGCAGGCCATTAATGCGCTTTGGAAGAAGGTTTCCACAATGCAGGGTGGTGCCACAGTTAGCAGTGCTGCTACTGGCACGAGTGATGGCGCAACTGCGGATGTAAATGCGAGCACTTCTGCGGACGGCGGACGTGCAACGGCACTTGATAATAGCTCGACTGCGGCCGTGCATGATTTGGCTAAGACCTGCACTATGCTAACCAATCAGGTATGGTTTCTGGATATTTCTATTGTAAAGTTATATTTAAAACAATATTTTTCACCACATTAGGTGCAACAGCTACAAGGCTCCATGCGTGACATACTCAATTGCCTAACGTTGTTCTGTAATTTGCCACAGGAGAATGTAAAGAAGCTGCTTTCAGCCGGTGTGGCCGACGCTCTTTCGACTGAGAAACGCGATTCTGCTGCCACGCAAACGGAAATTGTTGCCGTGCATACTCCGCAAATAGAAAATCAAAGCAATTTCCCTTTCTCCAAAATACGCCCATCATCGCTACCACTGGATAGACAAAAGTGTGGGAGCAATCAGAACCAACCGCTAATGGCCGGCAACGCTGTACCACTATGCGCTGCTGGCGATGCAGCTTGCGGCGAAAAAGCGCCAACGCAACAGCAGCGAATACTTGAGGATTGCGAGGCAGAAGAGCTACACAGCGAGAGTGGTATACAGAGCGAGGATGTACGTAGCGTGGAGGAGGCTACAGACTCGCTGGTAGAGAAGTCGGACGGTGGCAAGGAATAATTGTAGTTATTTTAATTCTCTTCGAATGCAACGTTGTATTGTAAACAACGAATTTGCCGTGCTTCTGTGTGCTTATAAACTCGAATTTGAAACATGTCACAAGTTAAAGTTTGTGTACGTATGAATTTTTGGCGCCTTCAACATAGACCGAATGAAGAAGAGCGCGTCGCAAAAAGATCTCATTCATGAAATTTGTCATTCCTTATTTTTATTTCATAAGTGCTATGCCTTTTTTACAATCAATTAAATGTTCGATGTCCAGGGCTCGAATCGCGGCATTCGTCATTGAGTGATTACTAGTCTCGAGTCGAATCAAACAAAATGGCAGCTGCTTTATCCCTAATACAATTTAAATGAACGATGCGCACTCGCTATCGAATGCCGTGATCTAAAAATCAAATTTCGATTCAAGTTACGTTCGATATCGAATGCCGCGATTCGGGCCCAGTTTTAAAAAATATGGCAAATTTAAAATTTAATTTTTTTCGGCTACTTTGTAGCATTTGTTTGGATTAAGCGAAATTTCTTAATTTATTTGTGTACATACCTAGTTTTTATGCTAATGATTTGTTAATAATTTTTTCGAAAAACATGTCGAAATAATACAAAGAAAATTAATTTGTAAAATACGGTTGAATCTGTTTGCTATTGTGCGGGGCCATCGAGCGATTTCACGAAGAAAATATGATGGAGAAGATAAATTGCTAAATTTACAAATTTCACTGCTGTTGAAAAATAAAAACTAGGGCTATTAGTTTTCCGCAAAAAAACACCAAAAGCTGAAGCAATCTGCCCGAGCCCTACACGTTAGCAGCTATGCACTATAGTAATTCTCACGGGCACAGTGAGCTGCTTTAGCTGATGCGCATTAAGCACTTAATATGTATGCTTTTAAATGTTAAGAATAAGGGAAAATTACTTTCATTCATAAAAAATAAACAAGAAAAAAAATAGCGAAAAATACTCAATAAAACAAGTCAGCGTTATGCTTGCTAAAAAACAAAAAAAAAAAATGAATAAAAAATTTAATGTAAAATTTTTTACTAATTTTACACTCTTAAGTACTTGCATCTCAAATATTGCAGTGATCTAAAAGTAAGAATGCAAATAAAAGCGAAATGTGACAAACCATGTCTTGGAGTATAATATTTATTTCAGATATTCCTAATTTGTAACAGACAATTATGCCAACTTGTGAATTCAGATTATGAGATTCCAAAATATTGTGGATAACCTTTTTCTTTCCCTGGCACATCGTTGTATGCAGTAAAATATTTTAGTTTTTCGCATTTCCGCGACGATGTGAGTTAGGGCCCTCTATATAAAAGCAACGAAATGTACCTCAAGCGGTCAACGGAGTCAATGGATTTTCGAAGTTTTTTTCCCATTTGTGTAATCGTAATTTCATAAGGACTTAACCAAAATACATACTTTCTCAACTGGTTATTCCAACGCTAAATTTGCTTAATAAAAACTTGTGAATACTAAAAACAAGGCTTACTCAATTTAACAGACGGATCGACTGTTTTAAAAATCAGCAGCATACAATTTTCTTGCTGCTAATCCTCCAGGCTGAACATTCAAAATAAAATAGCGAAACAGCACCTAAACTCGCCTTATATGTATGTTTACCCTAGCGCCGCTGATGACTGCGAAGCTTGTACGCATTATTCCTCATCACTTGTACTATTATCGTCTTCCTCATCACTATCGACTTCCGCCAGCGCTGGTCTATTGCGATTTCTCATTAAGGACAAATCAACATTCGCCTCTTCGTCGCTATCCACATCCACTTCTTCGTGTTCACGCTTTTTACTAAATTGTTTTGGCCATATACCAGCTTTTATATATTCCTTTACATGCTCAGCGCTAAGAATTTTGCAAATTTCCGCCTTGACTTTATCGCCCTCTTCGATGGGCTCCACCAGCACATAATTACCACGCTTGACCCACACGTTCTTACGAAACTTATTAGGCATGGAAGCTAGGAAATGTTCCTCGTCCGCTGTGGCAGTTTCCACTTCGTGCAGATTATTGCCACGACTGCTGACGACACGCACTATTTGCTGTTTCTCCGTGGGCAGCTCGAAGTCGTCCTCCATCATTTCTTTCAACACGTGTTTGCGGCGTAGTACGCGAGACATTTTGCACTGCAGGATGAGGGTTAGAAAA
>NW_023458560.1:75956673-75966527 GCF_013731165.1 Rhagoletis pomonella
GGCGTAGTACGCGAGACATTTTGCACTGCAGGATGAGGGTTAGAAAAGGGAGACATTAGAAAACTTGCCACAAGCAACACATCTCATACCAAGAGAACTGCGTGGCAGGTGAAGGTCGGAAAGTGGGACTTTTTACATACCTCTATTGTATTCAAGATTTAAGTTCAAATCGATTTTCTATTTGTTTATTTTTAATGCAGTTTTCTGCTTTTAAATGCATTTAAATCTGTTATTTCGCGAAAACTGCCGCAAGACACGTGCTGTGAATTTTCTGCTCGTCTCGAAAACACACTAGACAACTTCTACAGCTGTTTTATGAGCGTTGCCACAAGCGAGAAAATTTCTAAATTTTCGTTCCCATACAGTTATAGACGAAACATCGATGTTTTGCAACTATCGATGCAACGTTTGCATCCCTATGTATGGGTAATTTGAAAATTCTTTACATGCTTTCTCACGTTTTTTTATCTTGATAAAGTTACGGCTCGTCTCCACTGGCAAAAGTTTTTGCCTACCAACTGTAATTTTTATTGCCTGATATAAAATTTATCAGAGGCAGTATTTGCGCGTGGGCATTTTTTAACTTGCTAAAAGAATTTGTAAGATGCCTTCTACCAAGTATTTTTCCCTGATGTAAGGGCTCTTTACATACGACTTTTGTTTCGCTTTGCTTCAGAGTTCGGCTTTGACAGATAAGTTCAATACATGATTTTATATGAGTCTTGCTAAATAGAATTCGGGGAAAGCAAAGTGAAGCAAAATCATGGGCAACTCTCAGCCTTTGCGCGCTTTGGCAATCAGCTATTTACATGTATCTTTTCTCCTATCTTATCTTATGTATTTTTGACATAATAACAAATATTTTAATATAAAAAAAGCTAAATTTTTCCTCTTATCCCTTGCAGACTTGAATTAAATTGGGTGGGGATAAAATTTTTCTGATGGCATAATATTGTTGGCTGAGACCTAAATATGAACTGGCATAAGAAATTTGGAGTACAATTTGGTTTATTGGAGTGCAGTAGGGTATAGTCGTTGTGCTGGGTATGCAGTTACATCTGCACGGCTATACTCAATCCCGACTCTCTCGTTCGCGTACCCTTGGCCATCGTACAGTTTCCTAAGTAAAAACACTATCAGCTGATTGCCAAAAAATGACTACAGCTGATATCACCTATTTTTTGGCATATGCAGTTATCTGTTACAATTTCTTTCACTTCTATTACAATTTCTTCCATTTCTATTACAATGGGATCAAAATATATTAGCACCCTAAATTGAACAGTTGGCGAACATTTAATTGGCTCACCTTAGTTTAAACCAGCCAGAACTGCCACCCTTGACCTTGACCATGCATCAGGTTCATTCCTTATCTTTTTGGACTAAAATCTGAAAAGTGTCAAAATGCCAGAGCGTAAGCAAAATGCGCTCACTTAAAGAGAGTAACAGGAAAAGTAAAGGAACGCAAAAAACCAAATTTTTAGTCCAAAGAATGGCAACAACAAAACTAATGTCAAATAAGAACAGAAATGTATGTACAAAACACATTCACACAAGCACAAGCACAATAAACACTTGCTATATCAATTATTTTTTGCCTCCTTCCAATTTCAATTCATTTCTTTTACTTTTTAGATTATTCTCACTTTTTGCGTATTCTTTAATTTCCGTTAATTTAAATTCAGTTGAGTTTGACACTTTTCAGGATTTTGCCAGAAAAAATTCTTCTGACTAAATCTGACTACTTCGGACTGATGAGAGTCGCTCTCACTGACAGTTGCTCTCTCATTTTTGCTGTCATTTCCGAGTTAAGGAACGCTTTTTGGACTAAATCTGACTACTTCGGACTTTTTCTGACTATTTCTGGGAGATAAGGAACGCGCATATCAATTGGTAAAAAAGGATTCTCGAATTTTTGGATCGATTCACGAATCCAATCGGTATTAAAAAGTCGACAGAAATCGAATCGGAACGCACTATTAATCGATATGCGCTTTAATCGATTTGAAAACGGAATCTCTAGTTTAAATTGATAAAATAAATTGTTGAGGAATCACTTTTGGCTTTGTGGATTACTAGCCCGGCTATCACTCGTCGTTGGTACAATAAACAAAAGGAATCACTCAGATCCGGCCATTATCAACTCTACAACTAAAAGAAAAAACGAAGTCGTCACCATGTCATGGGAAATCGTCACGAAATCAAGAAAAGCTAAGAATTTAGATAAGAAGGTGGAGGCTCATACTGAGAAAAAACGTTTGGCATCCATGGACCCAAAACTAGAGGAGATTTTGCCTTTGCATGAGTATCGCAATTTATTGTCTGGCCAAAGAGGGAAAGACAACTTATCGCCTGCGGAGTCGGCAAGTTCCTCTACCAAATCGAAAGAATCTCCAAGAAAAACAAGTTTCAAAGAAAAATCAACGAAAAAGGAACATATTTTGCAGCAACAAGCAAAGTTGAAGCCGGCGGTTTCAAAAGCTATAAATATAGAGTCCGTGCTACGTAATATTACAGCAAATGATTTCGCAAGCCAATTGGAGCAGTTAAAATTTGCTTATCCTGGTTCCGAGCTTCTTTGGCTTAAAGGCGTTGCAAGTTTTTTCAACGAAAAACTTCTGTTCGATAGCGATCCGATATTTTCGGGAAAATCAATGAATTATCCGTGCAATTTAATAAATGCAGAACTTAAAACTGCCGTTCTTGATTTTTTAGAATCGGTGGGAGAAGAGAATTTATCATATTTCTACCACACTTTACTAATTAGTATGACTACGGAGCTTTCCAAGAATTTACCAATTGTGGGTTACAAGTTCATACTTCAATTAATTGGCCGACATTGGCCACATGTTGCATCGAATAACATGGCAAAAATTGCTTTATTACGAAATTCTTATCAAAATAGGCGCATCATTTGTTTAAACATACTTTGGGCAATTGGCCAAGGTGGCTTAGAGCAGATAACAGAGGGAATTAAAGTCTGGCAAAATTTAATGTTACCCACTCTCGAATTAAAGAGCTATACAAAATTCACAACGGAATATTTAGAGAAAGTTTTGAGTGCATCCGATGAAAGTTGTACAATAACTTTGAATCAAAATGAATTCTTCTCGTTCTACAACGCATTAAAAACAAGTTATTCCATTCCAAAAGAGAACCAAGAGACCCTTATAAAATGTGCACATGGCTTTCTGATTAAGTACATTTTATCTAGCAGCAAGCATGCAAACATATTTCTTACGCTTTTCCGTAATATTGTGGAACCAAGCAGAAGTCGCAGTGAGTTAGCTGGATGTCTTTGTTGCCTTGTAAATAGTGAAGATAGCTTTAAAGTATGGAAGATGAATTACAAAAAGCAACTGCTGTCATCCTTTTTGCTATTTAAAGAAATAGAAAGGCAACTGGATAATGATGATAAAAATGTTTTAAAGCTGGCTTGTTCCAACCCATTTCGTACATTTCTGGAGGAAGCTCAAAAGCTCAATGATGAACTAGTTACATCAAAGCGGAAAGATCAAATTGCAGAAGATCTGATAGATGTTGTCAAGACCATCCAAGAAAAAACTTCACAACAAAAAAAGAAACAAAGCACTGAGCAGAATAAATGTGGTATCTGCAAGTGGATCCTGGGCAGTTTTGTATTGATCACAGTGATTGCTGCTGTGTTGATCTACGACACGAATTTAAATGGGAAAGGTGTGTTTGAACATTCAGCTACTGGGAAAGTCTTGAAGAATGCCGGAGTGTTACCGCATGTGGAGAAAGCATGGTACATGTCAATGGGAGCTGCAGCACGTGGTTACAAATGGGCCGAACTCCATGTACCACCATACGCGAAGACTGCTGGCCAGCTGGTATGTGATGCCTTCAAATTGTCACGCAATGCCGCCTGTAATATATATGGTGTGCTCTCAGATTTTGTAGCGTCTAAACTACCTGCTGCTGCACAATTTCTCGAACAATATGTTCCTGGTTTCTCTAAAAGAATCGGCGACACTTCAATAGCAGTCAAAAATGTTTGTGTGGACGTGTTTGGAAAGACAGTAGTCTTCTTTAAGACACAGGTTTTCATTGACCGCTTTTCTCCCGAAAACCTTAGCAAAGTTGCGAATCAGACTCGCAATGCTGCACTCGAATACTATATGCAGTTCCATAAAAAGGTTGATACTTATTCAAAATTGAAATGATTTTGAGAACAAATACAAATCTGTACATACATAAAGGCGATCATTTCACCAATTCAATCCAACTCAACAGACCACCTCCACTAAGACCGATGCCAATCACCCAAAAGCAAAAACGATTGCACGGCAAATCATGCCACCAAAATATTTTTGAGTGCTGTTAAGACAACTTTTTATCTCATCATGAATATGTTG
The DNA here is from genome assembly GCF_013731165.1 of Rhagoletis pomonella. Lineage (NCBI taxonomy): Eukaryota > Metazoa > Arthropoda > Insecta > Diptera > Tephritidae > Rhagoletis > Rhagoletis pomonella. Next base: position 75,961,053 of record NW_023458560.1, read on the forward strand.
AGGTGAACCTTACAAATTGTTTGGTGACTACCAAAAATGAAGCGAATAACTGAAAATTCACTGTACTAAATCTATCTTGCATTTAAGACTTATTTATCTACTTTGATATATTCCATTACATTTTTTTTTTGTTTTGCGAAAACAAAACGGGCACTCAAAGTTAGTATATATGTGCATATATACATATATGTATGTATATTAATGTAACCATTTTGTTAGGGTGCATGAAGTTGTGGCATACTATTCCAGTTTGAATAAAATTTTAGTCGATTGATAAAAAAAATACTATTATGCATTTTTATTAGCTCAGTTTGTGAATTGTGAACAGTGTGGCAAGAACTTTTGGGGCCGACCGGCTAAATTGGCAGAAAAAAAAACGGCGAAAAACGGCTAAAATGCTTCAACTAAAATTCAAATGGGTAAAAGTACACTTTAGCTTACATGGCCAAAAACGGACGAAAAATTTCGAGAGTGTTGTCAACCGACGCGTTTTAAGGCCAATAATCCGAGAGCGGAAATAGACTTTTTTGACTTAAAGTGTTATTTTCAAAAAACGCTTGCACTTTCGCACTTTCTTTTGATGTATTTCACGCAAATGTGTATATGAACACAGCTTAACATGTCTTTATTTGTTTTTGTACATTTGTGATGTATTAAGAAAAAACATGTGTGCAAAATGGTTTATTTAATTGCAATATTCCGATCTTGAAAATTCCGCACAACAATCTGAAGTGAAGTTAATACAAATAAGATGAAGGAAAATGAGTGCATCCACTTTATTAAAAATAGTTCAGTTTTAAAATTCATTTTATGTAGGGTTGACTTTTTGTATTTATAAAGTATTTGTGCGTTCAACTCCTTTTTGCGTAGGCGTAGGGATTATAACCCTCACTACGTAGAATTCCCCTATCTGTGTTGCCAAAAAAGGGGCTGAACACATTTTGCAGAGAACACCTTTCAATTTTAAATTTTAACTTTTTTTAATAGAGTGGCAGCACCAGTTTTCCTCCATCTTATTAAGGTTAGTTTCACAAAATTTTTGAGCGGAATTTTCAAGACCGGAATATTGCAATTAAATAAACAATTTTGCACATATATTTCACTTAATGTATTACAAATGTACTTAAACAAATAAATACGTGTTAAGCTGTGTTCATTTACTCCTTTTATTTTCGTGAAATACATCAAAAGAAATTGCGAAAAGTGCAAGTGTTTTTTTTTTGCAAATAACTCTTTAATTAATTTAAAAAGTTAATTACCGCGCTCGGGTTATTATTATTGGCGTTAAACCGGGTCGATTGACACCACTCGCGAAATATTTCATCCATTTTTGGCCATGTAAGCTAAAGTGCACTTCAAATATTTTATTTAAATAAATCCCAAGTAGAAACACTAGTAAATTCGTTAAGTTATTTTTGGTTAACAAAGGATATACCTTATATCAGAAGACATGTTTATATTACGGATGTTGCGAATGTGAAATTGAAGACATCCGCGGATGCGAATGCGGATGCGGATGTCTAACGGCTAACATCCGCGGATGCGGATGCGAATGTGGATGTCAAGTATTCTTAAGAAACAATTAAATTAAGTTATTTAGGTAATTGAATTTAAAAATTGGAATATTATATTTAAAAAAAAAAAGTAATGAGAACTGCATCGCGGCTGAAATTATCGGATGTATCCTCTTAACTTTCACCTTCACTTGAAGAATCTAGCATAATGGCGAGATCGTTGTTTAAACACCGCTTTGCTCTTTTATTTCCATTTTGACGCATTTCAATGTGGGATGTGTTACTTTAAATTGGCTTTGCTTTTGGTTTTTGTTCAATTAAATTTTCATAATTTTCCCAATTAAATAAGGCAATTTAAAAAAGTTGGGAATTAAAATTTAGAATTTTTTGTTTACTAATTAAATGTTTATGTTCGTTTTTTTTGGAAATTAAATAAGTTTTCTGCAAGAAATTTTGAAAAAATACATAAATACTGTTGTTGTTGTTGTTGTTGTTGTTGTAGCGGCTACTGTAAATACGCATAAGTTGTGCTTGAAATTATCCCTGTTCCCCTTACCTTGGAACCATTTAGTGGGCGTAAAATAATTTAAATCAGCATTTATGTAATACTTATTTTATGATTTTTAATTTCTCGCTCAGAGATAATAATTACTATCGAGTTTTATATTTTTCCACTTAAACGAAAATGATTATATATAAAATTTACAAACACAGCGGATCTTAAATTGTACCAGATCTATCAGGATCATATCGTTGTTGTTGCATTTGCAGGCAAATTTTTTATCCGTAGCCCGATCATTGCCTAAGAAACGCACAACTATTATCTTGGTGCGAACAAATAAAAATCATAAAATAATCATTATCTTATATCGAAAAAATTAAAACCGAGCAGTGATAATTCCCTTTGAGCGAAAAAATAAAGTTAAAGTCATCTTTAATCTTTATTGGATATGCTCGAAAAATAAAATTCAGTGTAAATTACAGTAGAACGTAGTGGCACTTAGAAGCTACCTTGCCTGGATTAACGTATGGGTTACTTTTTTTTGATAGATGCACCAGGGACCGATATATTTGAAAAATCTTATTTATGGTCCGATTTGGTTGAAATTTGGCACATAGGTAGCTTTTTACCTAGATTAGCATATACGATCCGTTTTTTTTTCTTTAAATGGACCAGGGTCCGATCTATTTGAAAAATCTTATTTATGGTCCGATTTTAATTATATAAAGAGAAGTCCCTTCTTTTTACAAGAGGTGATCTCGCGAACGGCTGTCCGGATTTCTATTTGTTTTTTTGAAATTTTTGACACCTACTGCAGACTTTCCTAGGATGGTTATAGGCCAGTGATGGGCACCGCGGGCAAAGCTCTTTTAAGCTTTCTATACATTTTTATACATTTTGTATAGTCGAGTGCAGAGTAAAATCTCTCCGCCCGTCGCTTTTATAGGCTGATAATAATTTCGATATATCTATCAAGGGAGTGAGGCATCTTCCATACAAATCGCAGTTTTCATACCGTATAATATCTCTGGAAGTATTTGTAGTAAAGTCCTGAAACTTGGTATGGAGATATTTGAAATCAATCCCATACTTATAGAGAAAAGTGGGGGTTATTGGAAAAGAGGCGTGGCGCCTTCCAACCATACTGAAACTTTTAATAAAATAAATATTGAATTTCTGTGGACCAACCCCACTTTGAAATGGCCACCAACTGTACAATACAGATTCGGTGACGATTCACCATCGAATCATTGTTGGCCCAAGAACTTCTTCGGGGACATAACGATTTCATAAGATTATTTAAGACGGCAATGGAATAAATATACGCATTCTGACGACCATAAAACCAAACGTGAACGTGAATTGTTGGTGAAAACGTTGGATCAAATGTTTTAGTAAAAATTAATTGTGGGCGGGACGAAGTCCGTCGTGTCTGCTAGTAGTAAATAAAATAGAACAACGAGTTTTCTTAATGATTTCTCAATATTTAACTGGTTTATTTAGCATTTCCAAAATAAATATTTGTAGTTATGTACTTGTTTATTTAAAAAAATGGAAATTAATCATTTTTCATATACAAACTTAAATTAGTCTATTTGCTAAATTTAATATAAGGCTACTTTCTAAGTATGTATGTATGTATGTATGTATGTATGTATAAGTATGTACGTACGTTCCGATTGGTGTGTGCATTTCTTGTAAGCTAAAGTTTGTTTGTATTTGGAAAAAATTTAATACTCAATTAGCTAGTGAAAACACGCTATAAAGCAACAAAGTTATGCATGAAAGCATTTTCGTACGATTTCAAACAAATGCTATAAACTGCATAATATATATTAAAATTTCTATATTTTATTTCGCATTACATTACATTGAGCTGCTGTAGTTTTGTTTTACTTTTTACTCAAACGCAGGATACGTTCCTTAAGGCCGCCTGGCTTCAGTTTTGTGGTTTTAACATTTTTGCGTGATTGTGTCTGAATTTGCTTCGACTTGCGTAACCTAAAAGTTGAAAACGAACAAAAAATTTTTTAATTGCTATTGGATTTTTTCGCCCTTAATTTCTGCACTTACAAGTCGTCATACAACGTGGCAATCTCCTTCTTCCAAATGTCCTTAAAGTCATTGGTGAAGTTCGTCCAATACTCAAAGAACTGATCGGGCGTGCATTGTTCCAAGGCGCGAGATTTGGGCGTGTAGTGATAGAAGCGCATCGTTTCGATGAACATCTCTCGCGACTCATCCAAGTCTTTGTAGAGTTTATCGATTGTCTTTGTTGCGCTCTCAATGAACTCCTCCATTTTCGATTTGAATGGTTCCAAAGTGCCTGGAGTTGAGGCTAGAACCACGCGCTCCGTTGTCTTTTTGTTCGCTGGAATGAAGAGGATAAATAAAACGAATTTACACACATACATATGTACATATTTGTATCATCCTTGAAAGTGTCTCCACTTTTACCTTCCCACTCACCTTTCAATTTCTTATGCAATTCTATTATATGCTGCTTGACCTCATCGAAATCCACTTGCGCTGCGCGCTCCACATCTGACGGTTCGGGTATGGGTAGGGTCATCTCTAGCAACTGCACTCCTTCCTTGCGTCGTCTGCTGATATAGGTTCGTACAATGAAATGCAACAGCGTCGTCTGTGACTCTTTGGACTTTACGTCCTTGAGCTTTCCCAATATCTCCAATGTGAAACCATCCGCTTGCCCTCGCTGTCGATTCCCGCCGTTCATATAATTTCCCAGTGTGAGTATTATGGCAAAGATCAGCTTAAGGTCTTCGCTCTCAATCAAATACTGCGAAAGCTGTGCAACAACTTCCAATTTTCGCGCAATTACCGTTGCTGCCTCTTCGAACTCGGCTTGGAAGACAATGCATGAGATACGCTCTGTAGACATTGAGATCTGTGAGATTTTGAGCAGGAATTGCTCCGGATAATCGAGTGGTATGTCGCTTTGCGCTGCCTCTTTGATCAGTTCCAACTCCTCGTTTGTTGCCTTAATGTTTATGATCTGCTGTAATGTCTCTAAGCTTACAACCGATGTGTCCACATGGTAGATCGCGTGTTCGATCTCACAGAAGTCGACGTGTAGACTACGCGACACAATGCCGACATTCTGAGAACGCTTACTATCCAACACTTTTATAGCCTTCACACGTACCACCTTCTTCTCTTTTGGCTTGCTAACGGGTACCACAGCCTGCCGTGAGAAGAGTTCGGTAAATTCGTCGATGTTATCGAGATTTGTTTCTTCGATCTCCTGCCAGATTTCCTTGGGCGCTGCTGAGTCGGTAACATCGTCGGGCGAGCTACCGCTAGAGTCAGTACTGGCTTGCGGAGTTGTAATCCTAGGGGGTGGTGCTGGCGTAACTATGCGTGTCCAGTAGAGGGGTTTCATGGGCTTAGGCGGGTTGACGGCAGTCTTTCTAAGAGCTGGTATGAAAAAAAAAAAAA
>NW_023458560.1:75966627-75970550 GCF_013731165.1 Rhagoletis pomonella
CCCGAAGAAGTTCTTGGGCCAACAATGATTCGATGGTGAATCGTCACTGAATCTGTATTGTACAGTTGGTGGCAATTTCAAAATGGGGTAGTATAATTGGTCCACAGAAATTCAATATTTATTTTATTAAAAGTTTCTATGGTTGGAAGGCGCCACGCCCCTTTTCCAATAACCCCCACTTTTCTCTATGAGTATGGGATTGATTTCAAATATCTCCATACCAAGTTGCAGGAGTTTACTACTAATACTTCCAGAGATATTATACGGTATGAAAACTTCGATTTGTATGGGAGATGCCTCACTCCCTTGATAGATATATCGAAATTATTATCAGCCAATAAAAGCGACGGGCGGAGAGATTTTAACCTGCACTCGACTATACAAAATGTATAAAAATGTATAGAAAGCTTAAAAGAGCTTTGCCCGCGGTGCCCATCACTGGCCTATAACCATCCTAGGAAAGTCTGCAGTAGGTGTCAAATATTTCAAAAAAAAACAAAAAAATCCGGACAGCCGTTCGCGAGATCACCTCTTGTAAAAAGAAGGGACTTCTCTTTATATAATTAAAATCGGACCATAAATAAGATTTTTCAAATATATATATATATATTTTAGTTTTATTTTTCCCTCAAAGGGAATTATGACTGCTCGGTTTTTATTTTTTCGATATAAGATAATGATTATTTTATGATTTTTATTTGTTCGCACCAAGATAATAGTTGTGATTTCTTAGGCAATGATCAGGCTACGGATAAAAAATTTTCCCGCGAATGCAACAACAACGATATGATCCTGATAGATCTGGTTCAATTTAAGATCCGCTCTGTTTTTAAATTTTATATATAATCATTTTCGTTTAAGTGGCAAAATATAAAACTCGATAGTAATTACTATATCTGAGCGAAAAATTAAAAATCATAAAATAAGAATTACATAAATGCTGATTTAAATTATTTTACGCATAATGATTACCATCCCTGGTTTGGATATAGTGCCAACACACGGAATATGGATTGGCTTCCCACTAAATGGTTCCAAGGTAAGGGGAACAGGGATAATTTCAAGCCCAACTTATGAGTATTTACAGTAGCCGCTACAACAACAACAACAACAGTATTTATGTATTTTTTCAAAATTTTTTGCAGAAAACTTATTTAATTTCCAAAAAAACGAACATAAACATTTAATTAGTAAACAAAAAGTTCTAAATTTTAATTCCTAACTTTTTTAAATTGCCTTATTTAATTGGGAAAATTATGAAAATTTAATTAAACAAAAACCAAAAGCAAAGCCAATTTATAGTAACACATCCCACATTGAAATGCGCCAAAATTGAAATAAAAGAGCAAAGCGGTGTTTAAATAACGATCTCGCCATTATGCTAGATTCTTCAAGAGAAGGTGAAAGTTAAGAGGATACATCCGATAATTTCAGCCGCGATGCAGTTCTCATTACTTTTTTTTAAATATAATGATCCAATTTTTAAATTCAATTACCTCAAAAACTTAATTTAATTGTTTCTTAAGAATACTTGACATACACATTCGCATCCGCATCCGCGGATGTTAGCCGTTAGACATCCGCATCCGCATTCGCATCCGCGGATGTCTACAATTCCACATTCGCAACATCCGTAATATAAACATGTCTTCTGATATAAGGTATATCCTTTGTTAACCAAAAATAACTTAACGAATTTACTAGTGTTTCTACTTGGGATTTATTTAAATAAAATATTTGAAAGTAGCAGTGCACTTTAGCTTACATGGCCAAAAATGGATGAAATATTTCGAGAGTGGTGTCAATCGACCCGGTTTAACGCCAATAATAATAATCCGAGAGCGGTAATTAACTTTTTAAATTAATTAAAGAGTTATTTGCAAAAAAACACTTGCACTTTTCGCAATTTCTTTTGATGTATTTCACGAAAATAAGAGGAGTAAATGAACACAGCTTAACAGGCTAACCTAATATTCACGCACGCCGCCAATTTACTGTCAAAAATTTCTCATGCACATACAACTTGTATGGGACCAACCGAAATTGAACGGCGTGCGTATGAAGCTAACTCAATTTCCAATGTTTGTTCTGCGTGACATTTCGATTTGACGTTTCGCTCAATGAAATCAAATGCAAACGCACGCAAGCCAATTTCGGGTGACGCAAAAAAACAAATTCGACGGCATGCGTACCAAAACGCAAGCCGCGAATATTAGGTTAGCCTGTAACACGTATTTATTTGTTTTAGTACATTTGTAATACATTAAGTGAAACATATGTGCAAAATTGTTTATTCAATTGCAATATTCCGGTCATTGTGGAAGAATACAAGTGAGGTTGACAGCTAGTTGACAGGGTGTTCAATATGGCGATGACAGTGTGAACAATATGGCATACAACACCGAATGGCCCGAAGTAGCCAAACTACGACCCGAATGAAACGCTGCGTGAAAATCCAGGGTTGCGAAGTGGTATTTTGTTGGAAAATATAAAAGCCAGGATTTTGTGCAGCGCCGAATTTTAACAAAAGAGGGTTTTGTGTTCTCAAGATGAACAGAAAAGGGTTGCTGTGCTGTTTCGTTTTAAGCTTATTTTAATCTTAAGGTATCTAATTAAATATTAAAAGGAGACAAAAATTAAAGCAAAAATTTAAAATATATGTACATATCTGAAAATTATAAATAAAATATATATTTCCACGAGAGACAAATTAAATAAAATGGGTTAACGTTAGGGGAAATATACTTATCAGATTGGGTCAGATAGCGCTTTTACGTTATAAATAAAAATAATTCCTACTTAAATTTTATATAATTTTGGTAACGTATTTCTAAGCTGACCCTGAGATCTGTGAAATAATACATATTTATGTGCATATATTGTGTTGATTATGCTCTAAACCGCTAAATAATTCTTGCAGCAATCAGCACCATTGGAAAGTGAAGTGACAATAGGCTGGTTTTCTTTATACAGCCCGTTTTAAATTCGTATTATTGTTATAATAAATTACAATTATTGTTTGTTTCCATTTCGGTCAACCGCGCAAATTATTTATTAAAAAAATGTCGTTTAAAAATAGCAATTTTGTTTACTTTTGAATAAGACTTTATCGAGTGCGCTATAAAGACAGGGGGATAAATGCTGTAAAGAAATATATGTTGAGTCCAATCGGTTTTTTGCTAATCCGGTTTTTGTGTAGGTATAAACAAGGTATATTAAAAAAATAAATCTCCATGAAAAAATATCGTTATTTTCGTATTTAAAATTAATCGGAATTTTATGGGGGGTTATAAAAACTCGTTTTAATTGAAACTTTGTTTTTTTCGGCTATATTTGTTATTATTTATTGGCCCAGATGCAAATATTGAATGAACTAACATATTTTAAATATTTACGGAACTACCATTTGTATGCAACCCTGCCTATCCTGTATTCAAGTAGATGTAATTCGAAAAATTTAAACGGATTTCTTTAAATCAACCTGAGCTGCGGACATATTGCGAATTCATTTTAAAACATTAACCACTACATTATATTAGTATTAAATACTTTCAATTAAGAAACAATTCTTACTAGAAAATAAATATGAATCGGTTTATTTTAAATATTCCAATGTATATTTTTTGTTAATGCAGATAGTGCGGATTTAACGTATTTTATAACCGTTACATGGGGAAAAGAAATTTTAGGCAGATTGTTATTGACAATTTTTACATAATTTACGATTGCAATCAATTTCTTTCAAAACTATAATCTAAATGATTGCAAGTTGTATTTTTTACGATCAAAACAGATTCCAATATTAGGTATATTATGCAAATGCAATCCAATTTGATTTGAGTTATTCAGTTTTAGATATGTAAAAGCCAGAACACCAAGTGGTAAAATTATAAATATGTATTTAACTATAATTCAGCAGTTAA
>NW_023458560.1:75970560-75974422 GCF_013731165.1 Rhagoletis pomonella
CTTGCACGCTCTACTTCACACTGACTTCCTTACAGTGACGGTGACAGATACATTTATATTTCTGTGTTCGTATGGAATAGTAGTTTATGTCGGGAAGCTGGCTTTAGTATAATCCGGCATTCCCTTTATTATTTACAACACATGGAATTTTTTGATGACCCTTAACAGGAATATGGACGTGCTAGTATCGGAACTATTTCTTGCACGTTTATTTATCCAAAATTTCTTCAACGGCTCGGCGCCAGTGAGGGTATGCTGCGAATGCTGCATTATACTAAAACCAGCCTTTCGACATAAGCTTTTATTCCATACGAGTGGAGCACGTGCGAAATGCGGATTTTCCCAGTTGCAGTACAGCAGTAACTCGACACCTTCCTCACCAACCGCTCTGTCCTCTATGAGCTTCTTAATGTAACTGCAAATAAAAGATGAAAATTTGAGAAAAAATATTATCACAGCGTTTCACTTATAGCGTTTCACTTATAGCGTTTCACTCTTGTAGTATATTGGCTATCAAGCACCAGAAAATTTCCATCACGCATGCCATATGCCACAGATTGTCGTGGATCAATTAAAATACTGTCATCACAGCTTTTTGGTACTCCAGCAACTGGTGTGGCTATGGCGGAGTTATGTGGAGCTGTTGCATGACTAAAATCAATTTGGGCTCTTTGAGAACTGGCTTGTTTGTTGCGCGCTATTGGCATCAAATGTATGCAAATTAGATTTCCAAACGGGCAACTGTTGAATACAGGAAAAAATGTATTTTATATGGTTCCGCTAAAGTGCACTACTACCGTGTATAAATTGGCCGACCTTCTAATAAATCATGCAATCTTATTGTATCGTCATCGCCGCCAGTCACCAAGAAATTTCCACTTGGGTGAAATGCAACATCATTCTCCGCGACGAATGCACTGTATTAGCTCGCCTTCAGCTTTGTCAAATATCTTAACGCGGTTACAACTTAATGCTAAAGCCATCAGATTGCCGTCTGGATGCCATGCCAGCTGTCGTCCCATACCTCTTCCCCCGGTGAACGTTCGCATAAATTCGCCTGAAAATGTATCGCAAATTCTTAACTTGTCTCCGCACGAGGAAATGAACTTACCATTAGGGCTGAATTTTGCTGCGCGCACCCATTTGTGTGCAACTCAGGTCAAAAAAGCGCACTTTATACCAAAATAAGCAACTCTAAAAAACAGATGATCGCAGCTGTGGCCCAGGATGACGTCTATTGCTAAGATATCTCACTTGTATTTGTACACAATGATTCCGGTCTTGAAAATTCCGCTCAAAAATTTTGTGAAACTAACATTAAAGCTGAAATTATTCGCAGGTTCGATTCCTGCTGAAGTCTAGAAAAAAGAAGTCTGATGAGGAGATGTGGTGATCTCCGAAATAGTGCTATAACTTCTACCGCTTAGACTTTGTTGCTTTTTCAATTTTTCCTAATAAACAATCGTGGTACAAAGCTCAATAAAAATATTAAAAATAAAATGTTAACAAGCCACAATAACATTGACAAATACATAGTTTAGGAAGAGCCTGCCTGAAACTATACAAAAAAGCAAATAAGCAAATGGATGTATAGAATTGACAACAACAACCACGCTGTCGAGTTTAAATAGCGGCGAATCAGCTGCACTTGATAGTAGTTGGTTGAATAAGGAAAATGAATTAGCAGCAAGAGTTTACGGGATGTACATAGCTCAGTGGTTAACGCTTCTGACTTTGAACATCGAATTCGCAGGTTCGATTCCTGCTGAAGTCTAGAAAAAAGAAGTCTGATGAGGAGATGTGGTGATCTCCGAAATAGTGCTATAACTTCTACCGCTTAGACTTTGTTGCTTTTTCAAGTTTCTTGTTTTGGTGGAATAATGGGACGTCCTCCCCTTCCTTTACTTGATTTTAAACATTTACAATTCTAAATGTCAAAACACGTCTTTTCTGAACATTTCGAGTTGAAATATTCATAAAAATAATTTTGGCCGCCTAAATCAGCCAAATACCCTATGTGGGTCGGCTGAATCAGTAAAACGTGACAGTAGTTGACTTTTGAGGTTAATATATCGGTCTTGAGTTGGTAAGGTTTTTAAAACATCCGCAGCTTCCTTGAAAGCATCGCTGCTAATTGCTGAGAGGACCAGATTATATTTACCGACATAAGATGTGGTCTTGTACGACTGAAAGGTGGCCTCAATTTGTAGAAACCATTTGTCTGGCATCTCAGTTCAGAACGGTCGCAGCTTGCATTGCGATACAAGCTCCACATCTTTAGTTGGCATTTTGTTCGATGAAATATTCTCCCCATCCGTCGATGCGCCCTTTTGTCGATTCCGTCATGTTGTAACGACTCGGGGTCACCACTAATTTTTTGGTTTTGGAAGTTTGACTATGATTATAGGACATTGTGTTTAATAAACTAAATTACTATTTATTGCATAAGTACTACGTTATATATACTACTTTCGCGAATTTAGCTTATCATAATATACCGTTTGTAACTATTTATATGCAAAATTTGATATGAAAAATAGTACCAAATTTCGTACTACTTCGCAAAGCGGCCTTTTTTTCTTCCCGTTTCTCTCGTGCTTCCATATTACAACCTTTTGTAAGGGAGCCGTCGACATGAGCTGTCACTACGTACAACACCTTGTATAATTCCACCATGGTCTTGACAACATCTATCAGATCTTCTGCAATTTGATCTTTCCGTTTTGATGTAACTAGTTCATCATTGAGCTTTTGAACTTCCTCCAGAAATGTACGAAATGGGTTGGAACAAGCCAGCTTTACAACATGTTTATCATCATTATCCAGTTGCCTTTCTATTTCTTTAAATAATTCATCTTCCATACTTTAAAGCTATCTTCACTATTTACAAGGCAACAAAGACATCCAGCTAACTCACTGCGACTTCTGCTTGGTTCCACAATATTACGGAAAAGCGTAAGAAATATGTTTGCATGCTTACTGCTGGATAAAATGTACTTAATCAGAAAGCCATGTGCACATTTTATTAGGGTCTCTTGGTTCTCTTTTGGAATGGAATAACTTGTTTTTAATGCGTTGTAGAACGAGAAGAATTCATTTTGATTCAAAGTTATTGTACAACTTTCATCGGATGCACTCAAAACTTTCTCTAAATATTCCGTTGTGAATTTTGTATAGCTTTTTAATTCGAGAGTGGGTAACATTAAATTTTGCCAGACTTTGATTCCCTCTGTTATCTGCTCTAAGCCACCTTGGCCAATTAGTAGTCAGCCGCACCTTGTGTTTTAAGAAAACCAGGTGGAATTAACAAATGAAACTTGGTCAGGATGTTAAGGGAGGTATCCTCTAAAACATGTATAACTAAAAAATATAAATAATAGCATTGTTTATAAGTTATTTGTTGTTAAAATTTCTTAAGTCGTTCCACTTGGTTTCCTTAACAAAAAAGCATTTGTGCATACTTTTATATATATAAATGCACATAACACAGTACTTAATACTTTACACACTTTTCTTTTAGTTTATCTTGTATATAAATCACTTTAATTAAACTTTTATCGACTTGTAAATTACATTGAATTTCACGCAAATTTACAATAACACATGGTTGCAAACTGACACATAACATGTGTTGCCATATTGTACAAAACAATACATACAAAGAAGGCAATGATTAAAAAGGAATACAGGGAAAATCAATACAAAAGAAAATGTTCAGCTCCTTTTCTTCGCAAAACAGAAAGGAGAATTCTATTGCCTGAGGGTTATAATCATCGTATATACTTACAAGTATGGAATCCTATGCCCCTTTTTGGCTATTCTCTTTCTAACAGCGGACGTGCCTGCCAAACAGCGGACGTGC
>NW_023458560.1:75974522-76025790 GCF_013731165.1 Rhagoletis pomonella
AAAAAAAAAAAACCTGCATTACGTTTTCAAACACTACGTACAGCTGATTTTGACGTTAAATTTTCAGTGGCGTTTGGCGGCATTTCGCAATTGTTTTATTTTCTTGCATTAAGCTGAAATTAGTCGAGAACGCAGAACGTATACTTAAACGCAGTCTGTATACGCAGAATTTTGTCGATTACTGGAGCCCTCAGTGTTGCTTACTACACTGTTGCCACTCATCAATGCCTTTTCATAAACTTACCCTTTCAACTACAATTTATCGTGCTATAATAGATTTTAGCTAAATATAAACTACTTAGTTTTCAACAAAAACTTTATTCAATAGTAAATTTCAAATATTTTGAACATATTTTGAATAGGAACTTATATCTTTCTTACCATCTGTAAAACTGACGAAGTGGCAACCATCTAAAGAAGGAGAAATCAGCTGACACGGAAAAATCTAAATTCCGCAGATTTCTGCGCTACCGGCTACAACTACAGAAAAATTCTGCGGTGTTGAGTTTTCATTTACATGGCGCTTTGGTAAGACAGATCGTGTCAGCTGACTCGGGTTTACGTACCGGTAGGTTTACGTTCTTGACTAATTTCAGCTTTAAAAGTATTTTTGAACAATTATGGCACCGGCTTTTGAACCACGAACATTTGTAAATGGCGGCATGCTGCGCAAATTCAATGGCCAATACGTGAGCATAATTTTGCGCATCGAAGAAGAAGCTGGTACAAACCTCATTGCAATGTCCACAGACAAACAAAAGATACGCGTAAAACTGCAAGATCCAACTGGTGGACGTGTCGGCAGCTGGATAGAAGTCATCGGAAAACCAATTAGCGGTGATGCCATCGATGGAAAAGAGGTAAAGTTACAACGCTTTAAATACTTTGCTCTTCAAATACTAAACTTATTTTACAATCTGTAGGCCATTTTATTTGCTGAAGATGAGCCCGGCCTCGATGAAGACGCATACAGTATGATGGTGGAATTCCTAAATAACTGCAAGGATATCTATAGAAGCGGTTGACTTGTTCAAATGCTAAGTTTTCTTATAAAGTAAGATAGTTTAAGGCTGAAAGATGAATTTCGATGCAAACATTTTTAATCGGAAAAAATGCGGCACATAATTGAGGTTTACAAAAAAATAAATGTTTAAGAATATTACACGTATACTTCGGTTCCTGTTCCTGTTCGATAACTCCTGCACATCTCATTCTTTCTGCTTGAATATAGTTGCTTTATATACCTCGTTAACCTTATGTGGCAGGCGTTCCAGATCTTCCATCAGAGACATTTCTTCACGCAAATTATTCAGATACATACGCTGTAGCTTACGTATCATGGGATTGATCACTTTGGAGTTGACAACATCATCCACCGAAATCGTGAGTGTGTCGCCCGAGCGACTTTCCAAAAAGTCGCCCTTGGAAATCTCAGTCATAACATCTTTTTGACTTGAACGCGAATATATCTTATCAGTGCAGCGTTTGCATGAGCCGGATGTCTTCTGTAAGCCCATTTGTTCACCTTGATCTCTTAAACGGCAATCTACACCCTCAGGCAATGGCTCAGGATCACTGCAACACATTTGTTTCAAGGTTTCATCAATCACTTCTTGCAGCTTGACCTGTGACTTGACCATTTTGCGCAAATCTTGCGAACTCTTCCTACTCACCACTGTTTTCGAAGACTTCAGAGATTTATTGCTTTCCTCAGAACCTGGTCCACCGCCGCCAATATTAGAGTCAGTTTCATATAAAAACACATTGGCGTCATCACTATGGTATTTATGTTGATTGGCGCCGCCGGGCACTGGCAGTGCAGCCATTGCCTTTGACTTGAAGTGAGATTGGCGATTAAAACTGTTTCTTTCATTGTAGCAGCTGCCACGGTAACTATCGGCTTGACTACTAAGATCAGGGACATGTGCATCATGGAGTGCGCGGTCTGCATCGCCACCGCTTAAATGCGATGCTTGTCTGCGCTGCTGTTGGTAGTTGTCGTATTCATTTAACTTTTGCGTACGCTGCACATGATCCTTGTATTGCTGCGCCGTACACTGCTGCAGTTGGTAAAACTCTGTCAATTTGGAACGGTCCACGGTACTTGGAACGGTACTATTGGTGCTTACTTGTAATTTCGGATTCTTAATTATATGCCTAAAATGTGTCCTCAAATGTGAACGATAATCTTCCTCGCCTGTAGGGTCCATTGCTTGAAATTAATTTGAAAGTCCCTTACAAAATATATTGGAAACGGACGAAAAAAGGGTATAAAGAGCTTATTTGTATTTGAAATTGTTTTTAACATTCAAAAATATCTGTCCCATTTTGACTTGTGAGTCTGATGTAAAATATCAATTTTCGGTAATGCAGTCAAATCAGGCGAACAAAGTATGAATGAGATAATCCGAATATAGGCCTTCTGTAAGAGAAATGTAGAGAAATTCATTAGGTCCATTCTATAACTTTTCCAACTTGCAGCGAGAGCGTAAAAGAAAAAAAGAGAGTAAAATTGAGAGTAAGAGAAAATTGTCAGAAAAAGTTATTGAACGCAAAACTAGTAAAAACTTGCAACTTAAGCCATTTTGACACTTTCTGACGGTTAATTTTTGGCGCACATTTTTTTTTATTGGGAATAGTTCCCATCGTCATAAAAATAAAAAAAATATACAATAGATTTAAAATTTTCATCCATATTTTCATTTCACTAATTATAGTTGCGTTCCCCAACTTTTCGGGGTTAAAACCTTTAAAACTGTCAAAAGGCAAAAGAAGCCAGAGAACCGAGTACGGGAACGCTTTCTGGTAAATTCCTGTAAATTCTTGCAACGTCTTGCGAGTTAGGGAAGGCAAATTATAGGTGTGTACTCGTACGCCCAACTATCTAAAGTTTTAGAAAACTTACTGGTTTTGCGTTCTCGTACCCAAAAAACTTGCAAAGTAGGGGAAATTGAGAGAGCAAAATATGAAAGAGAGCTGCAAATTTCTGCTGGAAAAATTTTTCCCAGCTAAAACTTGCAAGTAAGAAAATCAGCTGATCACAAACACATGTTTGTAAATAAACAAAAGAAAATATGGCCTTTTTGAGTTATTATTGCAATTTTTATTTGTAATGCTAGTATACAACTAAAAAGTGCGTAAATTTAATAAGCACAACATTCATTGAGTATATTTTTCGTTAATTTGCTATTAATCTCCAGTTTTTTTACTTTAGTATGTGCTGACTATGGTTGCCGTATGACATTTTTCGTTTGTACCATAATTTACCTTAAAATATACCAAAATAGATTTAAATGCAGCAATCTGAAATGTTGTTTTGCTGAAGTTTTCGGTTTTGGTGGGTTGATTGTTGAAATGAAAATTTTATAATTTTAAACCTACTCTATTACATTTTATTGGATCAATTGGATTGGGTGTTTGGAGGATATACTATTGTTTTTAATGCGTCACCATGTGATATCACAAATAATTATGAGAAAAATAACTTATTCATTCCGATATAATTAAATCGTATTTTAAAAAGGTTTTTCTTATCCAAAACTATTGAAATGTATAAAATGCCTAATCGGAGGAAAATGCACCAAGCAGAAAATAAATTGCCAAATTAATCACCAGTGGCAACTGTGCAAGTTGTTTCGAAGGTTGCAAGTTTTTGCAAATTTTGCGTTCTCGTACTTTTGTTGATATTTCGTCTCTTTGAAAGCGAATGCTGCTAAATTCTCAGAACTCTTGCTGCTGGAGAATTTTGTCCTCTCAATACGAGTACACACCTTATGTTTCCATCAAATTATCCTCTTGAACAGTTTGTTTACATTTGAATTTGAAACATAACCTTACTATTTGACTAGTGCAAATTCCTGCTAGTAAAATTTTTACAGGCAAGAATTTGCAGCTCTCTCGGGTTGTTACGCTCTCGTATTCGCTCTCTCTTGCAAATATTGTGGGTTATAGAATGCATTTCCAGTAAAAATTTGCAAGTACTAGTAACAATTCGTAACAATTGTTTGATATTGGATGTACCTATTCTAAATAAACATATTTTTTTTTAGGTTGAACATAGCCATTGTGGAAGAATTTGTACACAATGAACCAAGCTTCGAAGTTAGGACATTTAAAAGTAACGGAGGACGGTTAGTTTTTGTTTTTTACCACCCAATTACTTCGAATACTCATTTCCCCGACAGCCGATTTTATCCCAATAAGAGCTGTTGCTCTTCTTCGGCTGACACTGAGTTCATTCCCGGTCCAGATCCGTATGTATGTGCATATTATACTTCTACTACGTATGAAAGAGACGATTCCATCCGAACTCTTTTTCGGTTAAGTTGTTGTTGTTGTACGGCACGTCAGAAGGCATCTGTACGAACTGGAGGACGAGGCCCGGAGGTTCATAAAGCAACCTCTAGTCCGACATTCACTGGGAGTCAGTCTCGAGTTATGTAGCCTCTCGACCTGTGAATGCCGTTTAGGGCACGCAACCACCAGACATGGACTCGCACCTGAGCGGAGTAAATGTAGATGTGCCAGACGAGTGCCAGGAATGCGGAGGGACACCCCCCGACTCGAGACATCTATTCCAATGCCCACTAAACCCTACTCAACTAACGCCACTGTCCATATGACCAAGGAGGTCTTGGCTCCATTTAAAATCTTACAGTTTCAGTGCCATGGACTCCACAGTAAGATCGAGGAACTGACAGTATTTATGGATGAACTTGGTATATTGTTTGCTCCGATCCTAGGAACGAAGTTTCTGAACTTCGTGGACTAAAATGTTCTCTATGACGATCACCAGTGGAAGTCTAGCGTTCATCTCACACCACACGGCGCGAAATGTTGTTGTGAAAGCTTACACAATTCCGCCGAGTTTTTGGGGAGTTATCCTGGGGCGGCCAGATATAAATCTGGGTCGCTCCGGTTACGTAGCTCCGGTTGTCGTGGGAACCAAACTGAGCGCTATCGCCTAACCTGCTGTCCAGTGATATATCACACTGATATTTCAGCGCTCCTTGGAGGGTGAAAACCGTGAGAGAGTTGGTGTGAGCATGTGGAGATTCTGCCCACGACACCAACCACCTCTTTGCTCGTCCACTCAACCCACCATTATAGTGTCCTGTCACTGGCCACTCTCATTATTTTAAACATCTGTAGATGCGGAAGCCAACACAGGACGTATTGACGTTCGAGAAAACATTTCTCCTACATTTTTAAATGAACTTCGTCGTTTACTGCTCCGGCAATCGCATTGAACGAATTAGATCAAACCGCAGTCCAATCTACACGTCGATGGTATGCCAATACCGGCCGTCTACAACCCGAAAAACACCCGAAAAAACTTTACTTCCTACTTGGAATATTGTCAACCCAGATTTATTACAAAACGACTTAATCACAGAAATTAATAAATAAGTAAGAATTCTTTTAAAGCGCTACAGTCTCAATGTAGTTCTCGAATGCGCGTGATATCAGAGCATGATCCGGTCCCAACTGCGTGTCGGCCATTATAGCTAAACGATATCGGTCCCCGAAACGGTGAATATTCAGCGATAAACCTAAAAAAGAAGAGGAAACAGATTTTTACCCAAACTTCATTACTTCTTTAAATAAAATACTCAATAGCCCTACATGTTTTCGATTGCGGTGGTCTGAAGAGTAGCACATCCTCCCCGGCATGACCCCAGAGCGTTTGAAAGTCCGGCGATGAGCCATGTATTTCCGTTAGGGTAACGGGGAAGTTGTGAGAAAAGAAATTCAAACAGGCCTTTGTTAGCACACGCGGCACCAAGGCGGTCAGCAGATCAAATCGCGTCTGACCCATCGACGCCAGATAGATCATAATCTGCTTGCGTCGTATATTGTCGATGATCGAATGCATTTTGCGCGCATGCTCCCATCCAGGCGCCTCCAGCGGCAGCTGCAGAAAAACGACGCCGCCGATGTGTTCCGCCTTATTACCCGTCTTTTCGGTGAAGTAACCCTTAGAAATGGTGCGACATGTGGTATTGAGCACCTCAGGCACTGGCGCCATATTTCTATGCATGGCGAAGTAGTCGCGCAAGGCGCCAGCCAGACACGACAGCACAAAGTCGGACTCGCGCACCTCTGCGCCGAAATTGTGCCGCTGCCGTAACTCGGCCGCATTAATGGACTTGGAGAATGAGACGATCTTGCGACCGAGTAGGATTTCATTTGCAAAATATTAGCTTCTTTGGAGGGACTCACGAAGAGCTCCTCGTAGATATTAACTGGCGCTTTGAAGATTTCATAGCATATTTTAAAGAATTCTATTTGTGCATACAATATCATCGGCAGGTAGATCGATAAACGTCCGATATGTGTATGCGTAAGATACGTTTGCCCTTTGAAGACAATATCGCTCATGGCCATCAGTTCACAGTAGATGCGATAGGGCAGCAGCACCGTGTTGTTAATGTTGACGCGCCACAGGAACATGGTCCATGTCTTGGCTATATTCGCTGGATGCCACGATGTGCAAATGGCCATCCATGCGACAGGCCATGAGAGATTACGTCTATCGATTTCTTTGAGTAGCAACGTGGTGAGTACATTCAACCGCCCGCAATTATCCTTCTGCACATTGTAGCGGCGACGCAGCTTTTGGTGCAACTGCATAGTGCGCCTGTAGTCCAGGCACACATTTACCACGACGATCAGCAGCACTGAAAGCAGTTGGGTAACATTGGTGATGGGTACTGGCCTATAACCGTCTGGCGTTTCCAGTGACTCGTACTCGTAGATGAAAGCGTTCCAAGTATTTACTATTTGGGCGCCTATGTGATTGATGAGGCGGGGTATGTGAACGGGTTCGTGGTTGTGCTTTCCCTCCATTGCCCATTTGATCGATGTCGATCACAGCTTTGCGTCCATTCTCTTGCAGCATCAGTATTTCGCTGATGTGCAGATCTTCCACTTCGGCAATGATTAGATGATGTACCTTCACCAGCACGTAGTAGTGATCATCCTAGGGCGAGATAAGAAAAATAAGTCACTTGCTCGCAAATGATCGTTAAGCGCATAGGTAGGTATACCATAGTTTGTGACATCGGTGCCAAAGGTGTTGTATTTTCGGTTGCGGTGGGTATGACAATCACCTGCCATTGTGGCAAGTCCGATGGTATGTATTTGGTTGCCAATTCGCTAACGAAGTCTTGTATATTGCTGTCATTCACCGGACGTCCGCGATAGCTGCGTGCGCTGAGCAAAACCTGATTATTGATGTTAAAGGAGCTGAAGAAATACAGCAAAAAAGTAAATTGTCAGTGCTTATGTCCCTAATTCTCAACAAAGTTGTAGATATAAGGCAAGACAAGAAGAGGGAGAAAGTACATAATAATTGGTTCTGATTTGGTTCGCCTAAAATTTCTCTGGAATTCAAATAGCGGGATAAATGTAGACTTCTTGTTTGTCACAGGAATGCGTTCAAGCGTGCAGATCAGTGGCGGATCCAGCGGGGGGTTTTGGGGGTTAAACTACATGCCAGTCAGTGGCGGACCCACGAATATGGCATCTATGTATTTTCCAACAAGGGAAGATTGGGACGCCGGCCTACTGTCGGTAAATGACGATATTTCCATTTACACCGTTGGCTAACTCCATAGAGAAGGCGGCTTTTCTCATACGAAATAGTAGGTCTCCGTTAGAAAACCTCACTGTATTTATTGACAGCCATATAGCTTTAAAAACATTAGGGTCCAAAGTAGTAAAGTCGAAATTGTCGTGTATCGCTGGCTTCCCTGAGTCACGTCTCTGCTGGGTTCCTGGAAGGGAAAGATAAAGCCGACGAGATAAGCGACTCCCTACTACCACCGATTTTTGATCTACTAAGGAGAGTTGAAGGATACACCACAGCTGCAACTAATGACCTACGGGTCAATTGTGATCACTCTGAGATATCAAAATTCTTATGAGCGAGAATCAAGAAGAGTCGCACTGTGCTATAGCACCATTACTCCACCGATTGCTCTCAAGAAAAGGCATCCCAAACATTTGAAAACACGCTTTTTCAATAGTTTTGATGAAATACCGAAACGAAATTATTGGAGTGCCACTGGTTGATCCGGGATAGTAAATGGTTTAACAGACACTATACTATTAATATGGAATAACTTCCGCATGGCACTCATAGAGGGCATTTTTAATGGGAAAATATGCCTTCGTGTGGAAGTATGAGTCAACGATCCAAGAATCCGCGAAAAAGATGACTACATCTTTGCTTCGCTGCTCATCAACGACAATTTCAGAGTTTCCTCAATGAAGTAATAGCAAAATTCTGTTTTTACTGAGCGCTTCCAAGCATCTATGTATTTCCACGCATTTCATTTTATTTTATGCCACTTCTATATGAAAAACGTCTTTCATACATCTGTTGAGAATTGCCTGAGGCGAATGAAATAACAAAGGAAATACACTTTCATGTGTATTTGTAAGCCTGCTTTTCTAATAACAGAAAAGCCGAAACCCTGCCGAATTTACATTCACAGCTTTTGCGTTTCATCAAGCTTATTTACTGTGTTAACTTTCTAGGAAAAAGTAAAGAACTTAAAGCTTTTTTTGGAATAAAATTAAATTATTCTACTCACCTATTATCATTCACCCACGCGTAGTGGCCCCAACACGTTACCAATTTTTGGCGTAATTTGGGAAAACGCAAGTAGCCAGCTTTATCACGTGCATCCGTCAGATTGTCTGCGTAGTAGCGTTTTATTTGTTCAAAGTCACACTGATCTTTAACTTGAAGCAGAAAGTGAAATATTCCCGCATTGCGTGGTGTATCGATAAGAGTACGAATTTTCTTCGATTTGGAAATGGTGAGTGTGGGGTATTTAAGGCTAAGCACATAATTAACCAGCTCGTCACTTTAATGGACACCTGAAATGTGATGACGAAAAGGGTCTGAATTTAAAATTATGTGCATACAAAAAAATATATTATATTATATATATATTATTAATGAATGATGAAAGTAATTAATGTCTACCCGTATCTATTAATCAAAAGCAAAAAAATCATATGTAAGTGTGTGTAAGCGTTTTGGCGTCTAAATTTCAGACAGCGTGCCGGATTTGAGTCTGCATATTTGAGCTAATTGTGAGCACTTGTATATTCATATACTTATACATATGTATGTAAGTGCAGATATACATATATGTTTATGTATATATAGAATAACAAAATTGCCTTGTCCCCAGTCAGCAATTTGGAGATTTCTTCTACATAAATAAACGCGTTTAGATAGTGTTTTTTTTAATTCAGACCCTCTCTTTGGCAGCTGTGTTAGGAGATCTACCAATAGACCTCCCTCAAGGTAAACGAGAAGGTATGCTTCCAAAACAACTGGAAAATGAACTAAAACGCAGTAGGTGTATTAGTGCATTTCTGGAGCAATGTTAAATTTTTACTTCCTCATTATTATTTTATGAAAATTTTCGATTTCCAACCGAAGCTGAATGAGAAGACCTGGCAACTCCATGCAAAAAATGGGCAAGGAATCGAGCACGGAAGGGCCTATGCTTCCAAGGATCAAACGGAATATTTGTTGGAAGGCTCCTTTATTGCTTATTTTGCCGATAGGCTTTGTATTGGATACTGTACAGTGAGTGTCGATAAAAATCTCACGGCAATTTTGCTTTCCATTTTTTTTTTGAAAATGTTTTGTTTTGTTTAACTTTAGTTTTCATAAAAATCAGACCTCGAAGATAACAATTTACCAATTCAAATGTTCGCATGATAGCAATTATCCAAGGAGAAATACAGCAGCAGTTGGAGACTAACCACAATCCTTTTAACAATGTTTTAATGGTTTACCGCTGCGAAATCAAAATTCTCTTCAGCACGTGATGAATATTAATGAGAAATAACAAGTAATATTTAAGCAAAAAACAAAACCGACTTCAATTCTCATATAAAAAAACATATATATATTTCATTATCCAACGATCGGATCTAAACCAGATTAGTATGGGCTCACCGCTGAGAATGCAAAAATTATCGATATCGGTTGACGTCGTCCAAAGTTATGCGGTAACATACATAAAACAGAAACAAAAAAAAAAATATTCCGACGAACTGATAACCTCCTCCTTTTTTGGAAGTCGGTTAAAAATAAATCTCCTTCGCGTGCATATAATCAAATCTCTCGAATTGTTTTTTAGTGTCACTTCTTTCTTCCGCCAGAAAAAAAACCGCTAAAGCATTCTTCTTGCATATATTTCAATCAATGGAGTTTCAGAAAAAAGTCCAATAAAAAAAAATAAATATTTCAACAATTTCAGCCTTAAAACGTTCACTTAGGCGAAAATGTAGCGAAATTCCTAATTTTTTCATTGTCACTCGAAAAAATCAGAATATAATGTTTATATTAAAGGCAATGGAGGTTGGCAGCATGCAGAATATCTGTCGCAGATATTTTATGATTTTTGAAATTTGACGATTTTTTTTTTAATTTTATTCATTTTAGATACTCCAAAATGTTGCAACTAAACGATAAAAAGGTTCTTCTTGCTAAAATGAATGAATCTAGCGAAATAAGACTAATGAAACAAAAATTACTTTGAGAAAATAAAACTCTATTTTTCTAAAATTGTTATACACATGAAGAAAGTAATATACTGTGTAAAAATCTACCACACCAATATTTAATCACTTTTAAATAAGATGACTTTTAAGTTAAGGCGTGCGAAAAACGCGTTTGATGACTCTTTTTATGGTTCTACGGGGCGTATACGTAACATACGCAACTACTGTTATATGAACACGAGTGGTTGGTTATTTTTACTTTTTTTTAGTATGTACATATGTAAAACACTTTTTTTCAAAAAAGTAACAACTCCTAAGATTTGCTTCTTTGTACATTTATACGTAAGCACAACTTAAGTTCTACTGGGACCTTTATCTATTATTATTAGACTGCGGAAGTTTATGCAGAAAACAAAGCCTAAAAATATGTACTACTTAACTATAAATAAAAAATAACCGGGTACCCAGACAAAGATAACCGCTACTCAGGAGCCCGGATAAATAGTAGCCTCTACTTGGATACCCAAACAAATATAAACTACACAGGTATCCGCATAAATATTACTCTCTATCCGACTACCCGGACTACCCAAATAAATATCAACCGCTTTCCGGGTGGTTGTTGTTGCGTTTCTCTCTCTGGAACAGCAACTGAAAAAAGTGTTGTTAACTTCAACTTTAGTTCAAAACTAGAACGATGAACCATAACCAATAAGTATCATGGTTTAGTATCAGTGAAGATTGATTTATTGAAATCAAATATAAATCTCAGTTGCGATCAAAACAATGCGTGCAGTTGTATGTATGTATATCTCTCTGAGAGAAACCTTAATGTCGCTGCGCACTACGATAAGCTTCTGAGACGAACTAAGACGATTTTTCGGTTGAGGGTTATTTTCGATATATTTAACACTACAACAAAATCCATATAACTCGAAGTTTCACCTTTTGTAACAATAAAAAAAAAACTCTTTAAAACTTGCAAAACTTTTAGACATACAGTTTGACACTGTTTCGGTTTCCGTATATCGCCATTATCGCTTAGGCGATTACGTTTACGTACATACACGTCTAGCCATAATACTCATACGAGTATGTAAGTAAAAAAAATCAAGCAAATATTCCCGCATTATGCACAAAGATACATACATTCTGTAACTGCATGCGTATGGTTGTGCCCGCTTATATTCTTTGTTGAGTGCCGCCTACTGCTTATCATCACAAAGAAAATACGATTCATGAGTAATAAGAGAAGTTGGAGTTTTTTGTTTCTATTAAATGACGCTGGTGGCTGAACATTTAAAAAGGGTACATATTTCATCATGTATAAACATTAGGCTGGTCCAAAATTCAAAAATAAGGAGACCCGTTATTTGTTTGTTTTCAAATCGGTTGTGCCGCCGGGGCTTTGAAGTTTCCCATGGATACATTTTATATGGGAAAAATAAATTTATTCGAAGAGTTGCTATAAATACGTTAAAAATCAATATTTTTTGACCGAATAATAAAATTTTCCTTTAGAAACCATACGAAAATAAAATTATATGGATATTCATTTAAACGCGTAAATGCCTCGTAAATAAACCGGGTTTCCGTACGAAATTAAGTAAGTTTACGAGGTTTACTTTAAAATTTTACTACTATTTTTCATAACCGATAATATTATCTCTTATACACAAACTTTTGTTATTTTGTGTGTTCGTAACCACATCACACACGCACAGCTCACCGACTTTGTTTATTTTCTTCATTCTGCCCGATGTTTTCCACAGGTTTGTTGCAAATATAAATTTCAAATATTTAAAAGACTCAATGATTTTTAAATATCTGTAATAAAACTGAAACCGTTTGAAGTAGCTAAAAAAATATTTCAGAATAGGGTTGCCACTTTTCCCAAAAAAAAAACAATACAACAACGGTTATTAAAAAATGTAAGCTTATTTAACATTACCAAATGGGCGTTAAACCTAGCTTTCGACTAACATGTTTTAAAGCAGGGTTGCCACCCATTTATAAGCTAAGATGGGGTAACTATGTAAGTTAAGTAAACTGATTCAATATTGATGTGCCTAATGACAGGTTTTTGATAATACTTTAGTTCACAGCTACTATTGGATTGGGTTGCCCCTTATCTAAAATAAAAGAAAAGTAAATTATAAATGGGATCACTCCCCACTTAAAAACATGTTAGTTCATAGTTGGTGTGTGCATACGCCTTTTGTTTCATATCCGATTGGCTGTATTAAATAAGCTTACATTTTTTAATAAATATTTTCAATATTTTTTTGAAAGGTGGCAACCCCATTTCAAAATATTTTGAGTTGTTCGTAAGAGATTATTTGTTATGAAAAAATAGTTAGTAAAGTTCTGAAGTTAAATAAGATTCACAGTTTTATTTGTCAAGATTTCTGAAGGGAAATTTTATAATTCAATCAACAAATTTATATTTTTAACGGTCTAATAACAACTCTATGAAAACATGTATTTTATTAATGTGAGATATATGAAAAACTTCAAAATAAAAAATGCGGGTTTCTTTTTCCTATTTTCTATAATCCTGGGGGATTGACAGCAGGACCAGTGGACCACCATAATCTACATACACATACATATATATCAAGGTATTTCTATTTAAATCACTTGATATATTGCTTCCTTTCGCGTGATATGTAATCAACACGTCATTTTTTTTTTGTTGATTGGCTTCCTAGCCGCTTTCACCGGGCTCAGTATGATTGTATCAAATGATTTTTCAATGATAACGTTAGTGAGTAAATCATCTATATACATATGTACAAAATCAGTCTTTTCCACAAAGTATATCTTTGCATTGTTTATTTCCGAGCGATAATTCAAAATTACTTTTACACCAAAATGGCCGAATTCGCAGTACGTAATTAAACTATTGTTAACTTAACCAACAACAAAAGTTGAACTATGCATTCATACCCATTCAGAGCCGTGTAATAACTATGAAAGTTTATATCGCCTGAAATTATACAAATTCGAAAAATAAATTTCGTTGCCAGAAAAAATTTCAAATTCAAAAAGAGTTTAACTATAAGGGCATGCTAATTTAATCTCTTTGTTAACTGAATACTGTGAATACGGCCCTAAGCATCCACAATTTTGCAGCATTGCTTAACGAAAGTATTATTGTCACACAAAGGGGAGGCAAGGGGCGACCTCTGTTAAGAAAAAATCTTCTTTCTAATTTTTTTTTCGATGTTTGCTTTGGCCAGGGCTTGAACCCAGACCCTGCAAAGTGGAAGCGCGAACTGCTTACCAGTACACCGCAGCAGCCGCCAGACAGACAAATACATGCTATAGAAATATATGCGGTCTTCCAGTGGGATCTTAACGGAAAGCCAAGTGGCTATTCAGATTCTCATATATCATTAATAAGGAACCTTTCATCGTCCTAGAGCGCTGTTAAAAGCTTAGAGAAACTTATGGTAGATTCTAGGCAGAACTATCACTTGACTATTTAAACTAGGAATTTACTTTCATGAGAACTGCAGATTATGCAAAATGAGGCTTTTTGGACACACAATAGATAAATATTAAGCTTGTTGTGGTCGTGTTCTCAATAGATAGAATGGATAGGCAGTAAACCGTCCGTTGCAATAGGCAGACGTGTTAGAAATCACAGTAGAAGAACCTTGAAAAGGGTTGAAGCGACTTCTCCAAAAGAATGATTTACTAAGAGCTTGTAAACTAGTATTTAACTCTTTTCAACTTTTGTCAATAGTATTACGATATAACTGTAAATCGTAGATACAAGGCCGTTAAATGATCAAGGGTAGCAAAGGCGCGCCAGGCTGAAAACTTAAATCGTCTGTATGATACCGGAACTATTTTGTGGTCTCATTGGATCTTCGAGATTTTTATGAGTAGGTAAACATAGAAGGCAATATGAAGGAGAGAACTTCAGATTTGCTTACCCTGTCAGAGGGAAGGGTATAATTTTTTAAGTAATGCTGACTAAAAGTTGCCCACTGATTATCTAGCCGACAACGTTCTCATACGTAGCGGGCTATTTTTTCGTCGACTTCCACTTGAGACGAATACTCTTTGTAGGGGCTTGGCTAGACAAAAGCTAGAACCATTAAATTTTTCCACTGTTCGACCTCTTATACTTAGGTATTCACATACATATGCAGGAATTTTTCTTGCTATTAGTTATCGGTGTTGGAGCTTGAGGTCGTTTTTTAGGAAATTTGTATACGTTTTTTATTATTAATTGGAGAACCTGTAGGTATGTATATAGGCCATTCACAAATAACGCAAGATTCTAAAATCTTTTGAGCCCCAATACCCCTTGTTCTGCCTGATTTATTAAACCAACAAATTGGCATTATTAAATAAAAAATAATTTTAACGCGCATTTACTGTACCTTCCTGAAACTGACCTTGAGTTTTAAATTTTATTTTATAATTTCTTGAAAAAAAAATGAAAATAAAATTTCTTCTTCCAATGCAGCTTTTAAAGTCTGGTCTCATGCCGGCCGGAATATAAATACGTATTTCAAATATAAGGCATGCATATATGTTTTTATATATGCATTTACATATACATACATATTTTATTGGTTGCGCCGTTATCAGCTTATAATAAAACCACGAAAATATGCATTCACTCGAATAAGCGGACGCTGCTGCTTCAAGCAAAGAATTGGTTGACATTTCTAATGCGTTTGTACTAGAGATGCCAGATCGAAATAAAAAATATGATTATTGAATTGATTCGAATCGAAATATTAATAATCGAGGCAGGAAGAAGTCGTCAAAAAATAAATCGATCTCACAAGATCGGGTCATATATTTTGTCAAATAACGCCTTTTAAGTACTTAATTTTCTTACAGAAACAAAACACTGCAATTTGACCAACACTGAAATCACAAACATTAGCTCTGATCCAATACTTTTCGTGTCAAATCCTGTAAAAATGTCAAACAGCAAAATTACTCTCTGAAGTGAAAGTAAAAAATGAGTACCAACAAAAAGCACGGGACCAAAAAAATCATTTTCCCTATAAAAACGTCAACCAGTGATAGCTTGCCATTTTTCATGATTTTAACAAAAGGAACAAAACTCTCCCAAAATCGCTTTCATTTACAATACTTTGGAGTAGGGGATAATTTTTGCTGTAACTTCCTGCAAGTTCGAGTAAAAACCAGTAAGTTCATGGAGTACTGGATCAGAGCGAATATTGTAAGTAGTATCCAAAAGTTATCAGGTAGCTAGCAATCCGCAAAAACTTAACAAAAATTATATACTGTCTTTAAGATAATGTATGAGCTTTAAGATAATGTATGAGCATTCAACAGAAATTTCTAAACTCTTAGCCCTACCTAGGAAAATGGTGTATTATTCCACACTCTAGCCCAATAAAGGTAACCGATTTGTTTTTGCAATGCAGAGATTCTTAAAATTTGTTTTTTGTTTTCTATATTTCACTCCTTAACTATCGTTTTTATAAAAAATTTACTATGCAATTTTGTGACCCATTTTTATGTAAAGCAAATGTGTAAAAATATTTTGTAGCCAATTGAAACTAGCACTTTATTGTACTGATATTATTAAAAATATAAAAATTTAAAGGGCTACAAAACTGCATACCCGAAAATTTTAAAGAAAGTATCATTAACTTATACACTGCCGGTCATTTGTATAATTGTAGCCTTTGTTGATTTTTTTTTTTATTTGTATAGAGTTTTAAAATCAGATTATAAAAAATGAATGGAGATTTAATAAACAAAAACAAAACTGTCACTACCGCATATCAAAAGGGTCCCCTATGTGGGGGGGATTGAGTGTACATATCGATGGCTGAGTGGAAGATCGACCTATCTTGGCAGCCAGTTCGAAAACGCTCTATCTCAAAAAACTTTTCAAGAACGCCCTATTTCAGAATTCGTTTCAAAAACGCCCTATCGCAGCTGCCGATTCAAAAACGCCCTATATCAGCATATTTTCAATACATTTTGAAGTGTGATACGGCGTTTTTGAATTGAATTTTGAGATAGGGTGTTTTTCAATTAAAATCTGAAATAGGGCGTTCTTGAAAAGTTTTTTTGAAATAGAGCGTTTTCGAACTGGCTGCCGAGATAGGTCGATCTTCCACTCAGCCATCGATATAGTATATATGAAATATTCATCTATTAAAAATTCATTAGTTCGATGGCTGCAGATTGAAGGTAAGACAACTTGACAACATAAATTTACAGTAACTAGTCTTTAAAGTAAATCGACATTCGCTGCTAATGAAATTACTCAATACGGAGGCCAAGATTGTTTCATGCCGACGAGCTTCCGCAAACGGTTTGAAATGCTTTTATTTTTTCAATAACATTTTGTTCTAATTTGCACTTTGGCTATTTTTTAAAACAAGGAGGAGAGAGGGGAGAAAGAGAGGCAGGCCATTGAATTCTTAGGCCTTTATTCACTAAAGTATAAAAATGGAAGGTGCCCCCTTAATTTTTTTGCACCGGCCTCAAATTCAAATTTTCTAGATTTTCTAATGATAATCAATTGACAAAAAATCGAATGTTGATTCTCGAATTTTTTTAGATAGATTCACGGAACGAATCGCAACAAAAAATCGATCTTCGATTTAATCGATTTAAAACGGCATCTCTAGTTTGTACATTAAATGCGTGCATACATACATATGTGTACTTATTCATGTATGTATTGTGGGTATAATTAGAAATATTTTATGTGCATTAGGCCATGCCAGAAAAAAAGTTCGCCGTACACCCTTGAGTCTAAAGCATTTTTGCAAGGCAACTTCAAACCTTTTTTTTTGCAGAGCAAAAAGGTCGCGTTTTTAAATGTTTCCTCATATCTTTGGCATTCACAGTCGGATCTTGAAGTGTGATACATCCATGTTTTCCTTTCGAGGAGACATTTATTTTTTGTGCCAAATTTCTTTGATCTCAAGTACCCCGTAAAAAATAAAATAACATTTTGCTACTTTTTTGTTTATTCCAGTACAACTATTAGGTAAAATGAATAAAGACGGCCCGATTCCTAGGCTCTGCCGAAATTTTTTTTCGAAGTTGCCTTGAAATATAAATGATACTTTAGGCTCAGGGCCGCTCGGCGAACTTTGTTTTGTGCGCTTCTAAAGTGGCCCAGTCTAGTGTGCATATGCATTAATGTGAGTATGCATTGCTTTTCTTCTTAATATTGGGTTGGTAAGGTGCAAAGTTTCCTCCTAATACCCATACAAACATAAACAGGGTGTTTCAAATACTGTATATGTACATATATGTAAATTTATTTACTTCCACGTGTTTCCTATATATGAATGTATGTACATATGTATGATTTTTTATGTATTGATATTTTGTCTATTAATTATAAATTAATGTATATATCAGTAATGTAATAGTGTAAATGATGATCATGCCGGGTCGGTAATCGCACACAAGATCACCATACTTACATACAAATGACAAAAATATCATCGGCAACAGGCAGCAGGCAATTAAGAAACATAGTAATGCTTTGAAAAATGATTTGATTTGATGTAGTAGACTAAAAAACAAACAAAACACCAAATAGATTAAAATATTTTTCGAAAATTATTAAGGAATTTTTCTTTTTAATTGCAAAATTTGCAATACTTTACTTTTCCATCTTTCACATCACCAATTTGATAGATATCACAGACTTTCGAAAACACTTTTTAATTTTCGATTATTGTTAAATATATTTCTTAAGATTTTTTTTTCTTTCTCTAACAAATATTAACAAAATATTTGGTAAATTTCCTGTTTTATTTCTTTTACTCTTTGCCGTTCGAAAATTCCTAGCATTCGTATTTATGTATTTAATTCTTAATTTTGCCCACTTTTTTATTTCTACAACATCTTTTAATAAAATACCGCTCGCTTTGATTAATTAATCCGCTTCGCTCGAATACCGATCTAGAACTGAAGCACTACCAGCAGCCGTAAATCGTCGGGGGTAACCTAAATATTTACTTACAGTACCGAACAGCTGCTGTTATCACCAAGAAATTTGCTTATCACCAAAAGCGAAAAAGGCGCTCTTCGTGTGAAGAAGAAGAAGAAGATAGACAGTGTATAGAAATCTTCATGCTGGCGTCAGTTAACCCTCTCAGACGCGATGTCCTTTATAAGGGACTGCAATATTTGCGTAGTTTAGCTTCACTTTATTAAACCCCTGTTTAAAAATATTGACACGGGGCATCATTTTCAAATCAAAAGGTTTATTAGCTTTAGACAAGTGTTTATTGAAGTAATTTTCTGGCTAAATCCGCAGTGCGCAGGTGGATCTCGTGAGTGACTGTTCATAATAAAAAATTTGTGCTAATAAAGTGTTCCTTAAAAGTGGATTTCGTGAGTAAATTTTTCTGAAAAAATTAGTAAGTATTCCTGGTATGTTTATTTATTTATTTGTTTACAAAAAAAGGGAAATGAAAGCGCCAGCTACGTCTCCGTGAGCAAAAAGTCGCTGTCCCTTAAAATGGACAAGATTACTCAACGGAGACTTTTTTCACTTCGTAAACGTTCGTTATAAGATTTTTGCGCGTCTGGTTTCGTTTTTTCAGAAATGGCTTCACGACGTCAACTTAATGAAGAGGAAATTCTGGATGCTTTGGAAAGAGATTCCGATATAGAAGAAGATTATGAAAATGATGCCGAGGATGCGGTTGAGTGTGTGGTTGAAAAGATACGCCCTGCAAAGTCGAAAGTTATAGCCCGTAATGACACAGGAGTCGAAAACGCGACAGAAGTTGAGGAGGATATTGAAGATATCGAAGATTTTGAAGAATTGGAGCTGCCGGAAATTTCTGAGGAAGCGATTGCTGGTGTGGCTGCCGAATGGCTGAATTCTAGCGATATTTTGCGAGAAAATGCAATTTCTCTTGAAGAAACTCCAGTCATTCAATGCACAAAAAAGAAAGAGATAAAGTGGAAGACTAGGATGGCATGTACATTCAAATCAGATAAGATACAGTTTACAGCACCGCCAGCGGATGGAAACACTACAGAAAGGACACCGTATTCCTTCTTCGTAAAATATTTGGATGACGAGTTTTTTGTAAAAGCAGTATATTATACAAATATATATGCTACTCAGAAAGGTTGGTATTTTCATTTTAATTTACCTATTGATACCAAAGTTCTGTTTTTAAAATTTTAGGAGACTTAAATTTTAAACCCTGTACCGCTGATGAAATTCGTGTACTTATAGCTCAACATATTATGATGAGCTGTTTCAAGCTGCCACGCGTTCGAATGTACTATGATCGCCGTTGGAACTTGACGTTTTTTTCAAATAGCATGACGTCTAACCGGTTCTATTCCTTGGGAAAACGTCTACACTTAACTGACATTTCTGCTCGTCCAAGTGGCTGTAAGGATCGCTTATTCAAAGTTCGTCCCATAATTGAGCAAGTTCGCCAGAGGCTGCAGGAATTACCATTAGAAGAGAATCTTTGTGTGGATGAGCAAATCATTCCATTCAAGGGAAAATTCATGGCAAAGCAATTTATCAAAGGAAAGCCTTGTCCATGGGGAATCAAAGTATACTTTTTATGTGGAAAAAGTGGCATGCCCTACGATTTTATTATTTACCAGGGTTCCTCTACACCTCTAGATGACATTGTAGTCAAGACTGTTGGAAGCGAAAGGATATAAAATGTATTTTGACAATTTCTTCCCTTCTTTTCAATTATTTGAAATTCTTTAGGACAGAGATATCTATGCAGCTGGAACTGTTCGTTCCAATCGCTTTGCAAATCCACCCTTGCCCGACAAGAATGTAATGTCCAAACGTGGTCGAGGATCAGCAGTTCAATGCATTAAAGAGAATGAAAAAGTCATATTTATTAGATGGTATGACAACAAAGTGGTAAACTTGGCTTCAAACTTCGTGGGAATTGGTACAGCGGACAAAGCTCGACGGTGGGATAAGGACTCACAAGGTTATATTGAAGTGTTTCGTCCTGAAGTAGTACGACTTTATAACGAAAGCATGGGTGGTGTAGACTTATTGCATCAAATGATTTAGTATTACCGAATAAATATACGCACCAAAAAATGGACTATTCGTATTATTATGCACTTTATAGACCTAGCAATAACTGCATCATGGATGGAATACCGCAAGCACTGTCAGGAGAATAAGATAACTAAAAGTTTGGACTCACTGAACTTTCGTGCTGAAGTTGCTAATTGTATGTTAAATATAGAAACAGCTAATTTACAATCGGACACAGAAACTACACGTCGCCGAGGAAGGCCGTCGCGAATGGTGGCTTCACTTTCGCTACAATCTACTCCTAAATCGCACGTGCAAAACTTGCGGGAATCACCAAATCTTCCTTGTTGCAGTTCCCAGGCTCCTAACGGTTCAAATACTGAAAATACGTCCACCCGACCGCAAAAACGTAAGAAATTCGGTTCAAATTCATCCCCCAGAGGAAGTGCGTAAGGACACTGTAATGCACATTCCACATTTTGTTGCATCGAAAAATAATGGGCGTTGTAAAATGCCTGAATGTACGAAAAAATCGTATATTATATGCCAGAAATGCAACGTTTACTTGTGCGTGAAACGCGATAGTAACTGCTTTGCCTTATATCACGAAAAGTAACGGTTATTTATAAAATATATTTTTAACAATTCTTTCAAATGTATGTATATGTAAAATATATTTATATGTTTTTGCATAACTAAACTAATGTATGTATTAAAAGTGAAGCTCAAATTAATATTTTTCAATTAAAAAAACTTAGTTTAAATAGCGATAATCATTTACTTAATTTTGAGTACAGCCAGTTGCAGGCATAATATTATAATACACAGAGTCACGATGTCCCATATAGAGGACATGCAATAACATCCAGGTGAAACGCTTTACCTGAAATTTTATTTCATAATTATATTAAGCGATGTCAAATAAGTACACACACCAATTTTCAGATTTTTATCTTAAGCGTGTGATTTTCGCGACTGAGAGGGTTAAAGTAATGAATGGGTAAAAATTTAATCATACTACTACGAATATTGTGTAAAATGTGCGTGTTTGTATTAAGAACAGAAACATTTGTTTACATACATATTTGTCGTTTAGTCAGAATTTTTTCGAAGGCATGTGAGGGTTATCAACCGCTCTAGAAAGCAAAAAGGTAGTGAATTTTCCTATGAGTCCCAAAAGTGAACAACTTTACCTCCTATAAGAAGATCGTCTCACACTGGGCTTATAACTTTTTGAGAATATTCAATGTTATCGAAAATACAATGCGAAATAATGAAGTACATCAACAAACCACATGCGAAATTTTTACAGTGCAAGAAAGGTTAAAAAAACAGGTATGAAAACGTTTAGTTGATACCACTTTGCCAATTTTAAAGCCGCTTTTTATAGTACAAAGAGAAGCTTTATTAATTGTTCTTGGCTCCGTCCGATTTGGCCACAACCTCTCTGAGTCATTCGAGATTAGACGAAGCTTTAATCAAAATGACCTACTTTATTGGAACTTTTTCAATTTTATGCTGGAAAGCGTTATACGTTCTAGTAATCTGAAGCGTCGCACAGTGGGATGGAAGGAAATAAAATGACCTCTCTTCGAATTTACTGTTTTGGGTAACTTTTTTCGAATTAAATATAAATACATATATTTCAAGGGAAATTCATTTAAAAATGTAAACCAAATACTCAAGGTCACTTGCAGGTCAGCAAGTAATATTTCATTTTTCAAACAAGGTCGAAAATATATAAAAAAATTGCTAAATATTAATTCTAAACCTTAACCTTACCTTTATCTTTAAACTTACCTTTAACCTTAACTTTACCCCTACCTTAACCTCAATCTTAAACGTAACTTTAATGTCAACCCTAACCCTAGCTTTAACCTTACCCTCAATCTTAACCTTAACCTCAAACTTAACCTTAACCTTAACTTCAACCTTAACCTTAACCTTAACCTCAACCTTAACCTCAAACTTAACCTAAACCTTTCGCTTTATCTCTTTTCCGATCTCAATCTTAGCATCTACTAAAGTGAACGTCCAGTATAACGAACTTTCGGAATAACGAGCACATATCTATATTACGAATGCGAACGATTTTTATTATCCGATATAACGAACTCTGTTTATATTTTTAGTTGAAACTTTGGGTTCTTTGTCAAATCAAAGGTTTCGTTCCGCTATTAGAAAAAAACCTTTTTTGATTTTTATTGTTTGATGTTGGTCAGAAACCGGACATGAACGCGGGCCCTGGGGAATGGTAGCGCGCACTGCTAACCACATACATATATATATACAGTAGTATTATTAATAGTATTAGGGCATACTAGCGCTGCAACCTAGATAGATCTATTGCGCCAGCTCTTATGTCACTCCAACCTTTAAGAATTAAGCACTTTGGATCTTTCCATGTTTCAGACTTTGGGTTGAGAAAGTAATCATTATTCAGGGTGTAGAGCCTAAGGCTATTTATACGCGGGCAATCAAATGCATATGTATGTGCTTTGAAATTTCCTCCGGCAGCCCACAGCAGTCCATGCCATCTGCAAGTCTTATTCTACAAAGGTGGTAGGTTAGACTATGTTCAAACAGGGCAATTAGCTGAGGTAATTAAGCTTTAAATAGCGGCATTAAGTTTGGTGTTCACACACACGTCAGGTGCGCAATTAGCGATACGAAATGAGCTGCTGGATCACCTACAGTGATGGAAAAGTTGGTACAATCGTACCTTTATTTAGTTTGAAAGTACATTCGGTACAAACACAATTTTAGGTACATTTGGAACGTAGCCAAATAACTTCTCAGGAAATCTGTTTTTATTTTTTGCATTTTTTGGTGCGGGCAACTGGTATAATAGCTTCCCTCCTTTGTGAAGGTGCATACAAATGATACAGAAGGGTGGTCAAAGTAACGCAACTGTAGTTGATTTCGCCAGATAGATGGAAAATATTTCCTTTTAAAACGTCAGATCAAGGATCCAGAAGGAAAGTCATTCACCTTTTCTACAACATAGTTTTGTCTTGCGCTACTCAAAGAGATTCTTTTCATATCCAAAATTTATTTAATGTGAGTACAGAAGTTATCCTCCTATTTTTCTTTATATAGAAATACATATTTACTTTTTAAGTACACCTATCTACTTTTAGGTAAAGTTTTACGTAAATTAGGTACAATTTTATAATTCGATTTTCCATCCCTGATGGAATATCAGGTACAAAAGAGGACCAGAAACGAACAGCTGATTGCTCTCTGTTCAATAAATATACCTCCAATTCAAAATTAAACATACCTGTATGATAAATTGGGTAACAATTAAGGCCTAAATTGGTGAAAAGGTTCTTAATTGCCAATAAGGTGCCTGTTTGAACATAGTCTAAGCCTGCAGTGTCCTCTCAGGTACACAGAGATAGTTTTTCGAGTCTCCAGTCTAAAATTAAGCACCCGTTCAGAGACTTCACGTGAGAGAGTTATAAATCTCGTGGATGATTATAAATCTGTTTCTCAACATCTCAGGCGGCCCACCTGGAAAATGTGTAGCCGTATAGCTTTCGAAAGAAGGCGATTTAAATAACTTTTGTCTCTGGAAGAATTGTACATACATACATGTGTACATACATACATACATATAAATACATATACTTATACAGAAAATTATTAAAGCTCGCTAAAAAGTGCAATAAGACTTGGATTGAAGCCTAAAGGTCTTCAGTAGCGGACTTTTGCTTGGTATGACCCAGGTACGCATTCTGGTTCCTCCACCAAACAAAACAAGTTGGTTTTTCGGCCGGTCTTGAGTGAGATATTGATATTCAGCTGACTATACCCAGCCTTTCCTAACCTAACAACGGTTTCACTTTCAGCGCAAATAATAAAAAATAAATGAAACGCTTGTTTTGATAATACCAAAATTTTGGAACCACTTTTTTCTAAATATCCTACCGCCAACTTTTAATTAATGTACCTCACACAGCAGCACATGGTTTTTGCGATGTTTTTCGACGCTGATGCTGAGCAAAAATCCTTCAATACGGTTGTCCTTTTTACGCTGCTGTCCATGGGAACTCTCCACATGGAGCGAGAGCAAAGCAAACACCACACACAATGCGTGGGTTGAAAAGCTCACATGTTCTCTGAGAGAACAAGGGCTTGTGGTGAATAAACTTACTAAATATGTACACCTTGCGCTTGAAAGCTAAGTAAAAAAAAAAATTAGTATAAAACAGATACTTCCTTCCACAGCAGTGAACGGCGAACAAAAGCGTATGGCTGTGCAAAGCCAATGAAAAGAAGTTGGAGCAAGAAGAGAGCGAGTGGTGAGCGAGCGCATACCACACTGCAGCGTTGCGAGTGGAACATCTAAACATCGCATAAAGCTTATACAAATAGGCGCTTACACACTGCAGAGTCCGTTCATATTGGGCTGACAGGATACGTGAGCCTTCTGGCCTGGTGAGTACTGGCATTGATGTTCGTGCGTTGTGGTCGCAGTCGTTGCCGTCGTTGAAGACGTTGTAGTCGCTGTCGGTGTCGTTGATAACTTGCTGTGCTGTGTTGCGCTGCGCCGCTGCTGTTGTGGATTTTGTTGGAATTTAAAGAAAGTGTGTTTTTGCCAGGATTTTTTTCTTTTTCACTCGGATTCCTTTAATTCTTCGGTAACAATTTTCACGGAAGCAATTCCCGGAAATACGCAATGGGAAAAAGTTGAATTAGAAAATTGTGCAACACGGAAATAGGAAAATTATCTATGTACGTAACTAATGTGTGCACAGAGTGAGGTGGAAAATGTGAAAAATGCGAGAATCGAAGAAGAATGTGAAAAGTTATGAGAATTCAGCGATTACATGCTGCAAGAAAATATATATGTAAAAGCAGAAAGAGAAACGGAAATGTGAAACTGATCTATGGTTTTGTGTTACGCTGCCCATAAACGACGGTAAACACATAGAGAATCTTGCTCGAATTTTCGTTGCTGTCATTTTTCAGTTTCTATAAGATTTTGTTTATTCTTTGTATTCGACATTTATTTCATACATTTCCTACCTTTTTACACCTTCTTCCTGGCAGCGAATGTGTGTGTTGCTTGGTTGGTCGCTGGTGTTGTTCCGTCGTACAGTCGGTCGGTCGGTCGGTCGGTCGGTTGGTCGTAGGGTCGAACGGCTGAAAATTTTATAGAGTCCCTGTACCCATTCGTACGTCGGCTCAATTTTGTAGGAGTTCAATATAATTACTAGATATGTGTGCATAAGCTTGACATACATACATAAGTACAAACTTACATACATGCATTCAGATATACAAATGCATGCATAAACATATTAACCCAGTGGGAATTAGGAACACGTAATAATACCTTATTAGCAACTTACTCTTCACCTGGCAGTCATTACCATTTCCCTGCCGAACGTCCCTTACTTTTACAAAGGCATGGCCGCCTTATGTAAGTAGGAATTTAGAATGTACATTTGGTATCAGACATACTTCTGAGCCGCTTTACAAAGTAAGTTACGTGTAATGCAGAGCAGTCGCTCGGAGTAGTTCGGTGCTTGGAAATAACTTCCGCTGCACGTTATTTTGCAACTGACAACGTAATGTGTCTTCGGAGGTGTTCATTTTGCCCTTTACTAGTAGCCATGGCCATGATGACAATTTTGGTACTAAAAACTGAAAGAAAACATGGCTTACCTCGCAAGGTGCTTACCTATTTTCCCAGTGGGAATATGCACATATGTATGTGTTGTTGTTATTGTCTCGAGCGAGCATAACCACTTTTCCACAGTTACGTTCGCTCGGGCGAGGGAAGACCTTCCTACCAACCATTCTCTTACACACCGAAATTCCTCGTGCAACTATCAGCCAGCGATCCATTCATCCTGCCTGCCAGCAAACATGATGATGGTGATGAGGCCTTAAACAAATGTTAATTTAACAGGGCAAGTGAATAATTAATTTTGAAAGCACCATTGGACCGCAGTGTCCACCGCAGTGCGTAAAACCGACCATCAAAAAGGGCAACGAAAACGAAAAAAAGCAACAACAAAAGCTAAAAAAAATATACAACAAAACGACTCGGTGAGCTCCAAATGACAAGCCTGTGTGCAAATGTGCCCTTTGGGAGCGTAAAAAAATGTGCAAAATCGAAATATGAATTTGCGGATGAATATTCTTAAGAATAGTTATTAAAAGGTGTAAAATGTGCTAAAGAACATTAAACTAGTTAAACGAGTATAAAAATAGTGGTACTACAAAAATTAAATATTAACAAGTAAGAAAGTCTAAGTTCGGGCGGAGCCGAACATTAAATACCCGGCGCAAATATTAAATATATGAT
The DNA here is from genome assembly GCF_013731165.1 of Rhagoletis pomonella. NCBI lineage: Eukaryota > Metazoa > Arthropoda > Insecta > Diptera > Tephritidae > Rhagoletis > Rhagoletis pomonella. Next base: position 76,001,402 of record NW_023458560.1, read on the forward strand.
TTTCACCTTTCCGAAAGCTACCGCTACATGGTAAGCCCAGGTGTACCAATTTTGAGTAAATTAGCGTCCTTAAATTTCAAAATATTGACGTTTAAAGCATTTCTAAAATTTACCGTTACATGAAAAGCCATAATTTTAGTCCGATTTCAATAATTTTCATCGTTTTGCTTTTATGTAGCAAGCACAATAAAAATACCGAGTTTGGTACAAATTGGTAGAACGGTTACCGAGATACATATATGTGATCATAAGTGGGCGGTGCCACGCCCCCTGGTAAGGAATTGTTGAAAGCATCAATTTTGAATAAATTGGCTTTAATATTTACTGATTTGTCGAAGATTTCGTATTTCTCCAAATTACCGTTATATGAGATGTGGGCGTGGTTATTGTCCAACTTTTCGGCCATTTGGTATCCTGTACCAGGGCCAATAACTGTGCCAAGTTTGGAAGAAATCGGTGCAGCGGTTGCCAAGATATACACATGTAACCATAAGTGGGCGTGGCTACGCCCATTTTCCAAAAATTTATAACATTCTTATTTATCGTCTAAAAATTATTGTAAATATCAATTTTGAGTTAATAATCTTCAGTAGTTACTAAAATAAGGCAGTTTCCGTATTTCTGAAAATTACCGTTATATGGGAGGTAGGCGTGGTTATTGTCCGATTTTGCCCATTTTCAATACCATCCGTCCTACGCCCGAAAGAAGTACACGTACCAAGTTTCGTTAAGATATCTTAAGTTTTACTCGAGCTATCGTGTGCACAGACGGACAGACGGACGGACGGACAGACAGTCACCGCTTAATCGATTTCTCTTTTCATCCTGATCATTTATGTATACATTTGTCTATATCTATCTCGATTCGTTTTGCCTGTTACAAACAACCGTTATGTGAACAAAGTTATAATACCCTTGTGCACAAGTGCGCTCGGGTATAAAAATAATGAACGAATGAATTAATCGATGTATGTAGTTTTTTTAACTCTGCTACCTTAAAAAAGAGGAACATCAGTGTGCGCTGTAAAACTAAACGAAAAAAAAGTTACGAAAAGGCACAGCGCTTCTCAGAAGAAATCTCATTGACAGCGTACAAATCCGAGTGCTGAGCATGAATGGAAGGAAATAATTCACTCTCTGCTACGAAAAGTCACGCGCAAGTACATAGGCAGTTCCAACCCATACATAGGCGCGGGTTGAAGTACTCACACTCTCCCTCCCACCCATACTGGCGCACCCATACACCCGCATGGCATACACACCCACTATGTTGTAAATAATTCTATACATACATATGTACATGTATGCATTCAAAGGCTCAGTAGCAGCTGACAAACAACGCGTGAATATGTAAAGGTATTTAGTTGGTACATATGGTTAAAATCAACACCAAGAACTTTGAGCGGAAACTTTTATGCAATGTGTGGTGATACAAGCACAATCAAACAAAAAAATGTCGTTGTACACCTCTGAGTCTAAAGAATTTTTTTGTAGGGCAATTTCGAAAAAATATTTTTTTGGACCAACGTCCTTTTACAATTTTCGGTGACATTTACATTCGGCAGTACAAAAAAAAATTTAAATAGTTCTACTAGAATAATCGCAACACTTCCTTAGCAAAAGTTTAATGATTTTTGGTGAGCTTTAATTTACAGACACATTACATTTGTACATTAGGATGATGCGAACTGAGCTCTAGTGGGTGCGTACTAGAACGGGGTATCTAAGGTCGATGAACTTTGGCACAAACAAAAATTGTCTCCTCGAGACAAGAACATTGATATATCATACTTTAAGATTCGACTGTAAATGCTAAAGATATGACGAAATGTGTTAAATATTAAAGATATGACGAAAAATATTAAAAGGCGACCCCTACGTTCGGCCAAAATATTTATATATTTTTTTTAATTGCCTCCTCGAGATAACAACAATTTTTCCTTCATATCTCTTGCAATAGCTTTAGTAGCATCGTGTAGCGTACATTTTTACTTGGGAAAGCTATTTTGGTGAAAATTTTCATTTATCGATATATTGATATATTGAATACGGTCTCAAAAAAAAGTTGTACTCTAGTGTGCTATAAATAATTCGTATTGTTATAAGCACAATTTAATTTGGTAGGGTATATTTAAAATCGACCAGACCCATTCGCTTTGCTTCTCTATCTAATCCCGAGAAGGCAGAAGAGACGTAGCTTTTGTTTTTTTCCAATAATGTCGATGTCGGGGTAATCTCCGGACACTGTCTGACGGGCACACAGCTAAAAGGTTAGGATACCCCACCAACGATTTTTATTGCTGTTGCACGGACGAGGAGGTGGAGGAGGAGACCATCGAACACCATCTCTGCCATTGTGCCGCCCTGGCCAACACGCTCAACCAATTCTTCAAACAGTATTTTCCGGATTGTTTAGCCGATTTGAACACTATTGTATACAGTTAATTGGAAAGGATGTCTGGACCATTCTGTTACTGGTTTGGTGTGACAATAAAGCCAAAAACTACTGCCAGACTGGACATCTTTAAACTGGGACACCAAACGGTGCATTTTCTTTTGCCGGTGAGTGGCACCGGGCGTAATAACCAAATGAGCTCGTCCCATCTTTCTTTCTATCTTCAACTTCAACACGTAACGCCCTGTCACAAATGAATACTCCATTTGCTCGGCTCTAGCACCGCGTTATTGTGGAATGCTTTATACAAATTGTATTGGCATGCGGATTATTAACAGTTCGCCTATTCCTAAGTTTCTCCCCATAAAAAATTGTCGAGCATACGTCGTATTGAAGAAGATTGTTCAATGTAAAATTTGGATGAAACCTTGCCCATTTTTGGTTTTAATTTTTGTATAGTTAGGATAAGTACTAACGCACAGGGGTTCCAAAACTTTTACGATAATTGAACCAACACGAAATAGCTTTCAGTTTATCGAACCCCACATCAAATTACTAAACGTCAAAGGCACTGCAATAGAAATATGAATAAAAACATACTTTATCTTTTAATGTTAGTTAATAAATTGCTTCATTGTTTTATTAATTATTGCTTTATAGGTCGGTATTATGTCTGAAAACTGTATGCGCATTTCTGGGGTAATATACAGTTTCGACCTGAATTTGTTTTTTTGTATAAGTTTAAGCCGAAAACCTTCTTTCACAATGATACGTACGGAAGCATAGCCTTTTTAGCTACTTCATGGTATTCACTCCTAACACTAACCCAAAATCGTTCAGAGACACAGACTTAAATATGTGTTTCAATGTCGAAGAATTCTGAAGATCTACGAATGCTTCGTTAATGGATTTTCTACCCAACCGATATCACTACTAGTTACCATCCGAAAAATAATCTAATACATTTCACATTTCATTTGGTAATTCATCGCGTTTCTTGTAGAAAGTTCAGAAATTTTGTTTTCTGATAAATGATGATAACTTGCCTCTCGTCAAAAATACGGTTGTTGAAAGAGGTTGCGAAAGAGGTTTAAGAAAGAGAATTAGACTAGTTAAGCGAGTATAAAAATAGTGGTACTACAAAAATTAAATATTAAAAATAATGAACGAATGAATTAATCGATGTATGTAGTTTTTTTTTAACTATGCTACCTTAAAAAAGAGGAACATCAGTGTGCGCTGTAAAACTAAACGAAAAAAAAAGTTACGAAAAGGCACAGCGATTCTCAGAAGAAATCTCATTGACAGCGTACAAAACCGAGTACTGAGCATGAATGGAAGGAAATAATTCACTCCCTGCTACGAAAAGTCACGCGCAAGTACATAGGCAGTACCAACCCATACATAGGCGCGGGTTGTAGTACTCACACTCTCCCTCCCACCCATACTGGCGCACCCATACACCCGCATGGCATACACACCCACTATGTTGTAAAAATTCTATACATACATATATATATATATGCATTCAAAGGCTCAGTAGCAGCTGACAAACAAACGCGTGAATATGTAAAGGTATTTAGATGGTACAGTGTGTCAAACTTTATCTAAAAAGTTGACAAAGTGGAGTGTGAAACTGGTTTGTTTTAAGTAAAAGGCGTTTAGTCAAGTCAATCTGACGCGATTATATAGTGGGCACTCCGAAAAATTTAACGGACATAGAAAAAATTCGAATCGAATGTCCTGAATAACTAACATATCCAAAAAGTGCCATCGACTGTGACCGAGGTATTATTTAAATTAATGAAAAACAAACAAATATGGTTCAAATCAACGCCAAGAGCTTTGAGCGGAAACTTTTATGCAATGTGTGGTGATACAAGCACAAGCAAACAAAAAAAAGTCGCCGTACACCCCTGAGTCTAAAGAATTTATTTGTAGGGCAATTTCGAACTTTTTTTTTTTTGGACCAACGTCCTTTTACGATTTTCGGTGACATTTACATTCGGCAGTACAAAAAAAAATTTAAATAGTTCTACTAGAGTAATCGCAACACTTCTTTAGCAAAAGTTTAATGATTTTTGATGAGCTTTAATTTACAGACATTAGGGTGTACATTAGGGTGATCCGAACTGGGGTCTGGTGGGTGCGTACTAGAACGGGATACCTAAGGTCGATGAACTTAGGCTCAAGCAAAAATTGTCTCCCCGAGACAAGAACATTGATATATCATACTTTAAGATTCGACTGTAAATGCTAAACATAAGACGAATAATGTTAAATGTTAAGTAATGTTAAACATATGACGAAAAATATTAAAAGGCGACCCCTACGTTCGGCCATTTTTTGCCATTTTTTTCATTGCCTACTCGAGACAACAACAATTTTTCCTTCATATCTCTCCTAATAGCTTTAGTTGTATCTTGTAGCTTACATTTTTATTTGGGAATGCTATAGAGGTGAACATTTTAATTTATCGATCTTTAGCCATTCTTCGAAAAATTCTAAACTTGTAATACATATATTGAATGCTGTCTGAAAAACAATTGTACTCTAGTGTGCTATAAATAATTCGTATTGTTATAAACAAAATTTAATTTGGTAGGGTATATTTAAAATCTACCAGACCCATTCGCTTTGCTTCTCTATCTAATCCCCAGAAGGCAGAAGAGACGTAGCTTTTGTTTTTAGCAATAATGTCGATGTCGTGGTAGATTAGTAGTCGGAGTAATCTCCGGACACTGCCTGCTGGGCATACAGGTAAAAGGTTAGGATACCCCACTAACGATTTTTGTCGCTGTTGCAGGGACGAGGAGGAGGAGGAGGAGACCATCGAACACTATCTCTGCCATTTTGCCGCCCTGGCCAACACGCGCAACCAATTCTTCAACAAGTATTTTCTGGATTGTTTAGCCGATTTGAACACTATTGTATACAGTTAATTGGAAAGGGTGTCTGGACCACTCTGTTACTGTCGACGGCAGTTTGGTGTGACAATAAAGCCAAAAACTACTGCCAGACTGGACATCTTTAAACTGGGGCACCAAGCGGTGCATTTTCTTTTGCCGCCGAGTGACGACGCGTATAATAACCAAATGAGCACGTCTCGTCTTTCTTTCTATCTTCAGCACCCAACTTCAACACGTAACGCCCTGTCACAAATGAGTATTCCATTTGCTCGGCTCTAGCACCGCGTTATTGTGGCAAATTGTATTGGCATGCGGATTATTATCAGTTCTCCTATTCCTAAGTTCCTCCCTATAAAAAATTGTAGAACATACTTCGTATTGAAGAAGATTGTTCAGTGTAAAATTTGGATAAAACCTTGCCCATTTTTGGTTGTAATTTTTGTATAGTTAGGATAAGTACTAACGCACAGGGGTTCCCAAACTTTTACGATAATGGAACCAACAAGAAATACGTTTCAGTTTATCGAACCCCACATCAAATTACTAAAAATCAGAGGCACTGCAATAGAAATATGAATAAAAACATAATTTATCTTTTAATGTTAGTTAATAAATTGCTTCACTGTTTTATTAACTATTGCTTTATATATAGTTCGGTATTATGTCTGAAAACTGTATGCGCATTTCTGGGGTAGTATACAGTTTCGACCTGATTTTGTTTTTTTTTTTTGTAAAAGTTTAGGCCGAAAACCTTGTTTCACAACGATACGTACGGAAGCATAGCCTGTTTAGCTTCTTCACGGTATTCACTCCTAACACTAACTCAAACTCGTTCAGAGACATAGACTCAAATATGTGCTTCAATGTCGAAGAATTCTGAAGATCTACGAATGCTTCGTTAATGGATTTTATACCAACCGATATCACTACTATTTACCATCCGAAAAATAATCTAATACATTTCACATTTCATTTGGTAATTCATCGCGTTTCTTGTAGAAAGTTCAGAAATTTTGTTTTCTGATAAATGATGATAACTTGCCTCTCGTCAAAAATACGGTTGTTGAAAGAGGTTGCGAAAGAGGTTTAAGAAGGTTTGAAATTATTTTCAGTTAAAAAAGAAGTGTGAAAGTCTCTTTCTATCTCTTGGGTTTAAATGTATATATGTACATATGTTATTAGTTTAATTGAAATAAAATACACCTAATCTAACACGCATAAATCCCATTCACTCAGCGAAGCGGGTGAGGTCAAACTAGTACATAATAATATTTTTTATATGGATGACAGAAATACATTCGGAGCTTTGCCGTTGCCGGCCGAGCGACCGCTGTTAAGAAAAAACCTTGTTTCTATATTTTTTTTGTGTTATTGCTTTGACCAGGGATCGAACCCGGGACATTCGGAGTCGTAGAGTGCGGTACGCTCAACGCTCTCATTTATTTAGGTATGCCACTCAGTACAACTACGAGTACATATCGACACCTGAGTGGATGATCGACCTATCTTGGCAGCTAGTTCGGGAACGCCCTATCTCAGAAAACTTTTCAAGAACGCCCTATTTCACAATTATATTGAAAACACCCTATCTCAAACAAAAATGTATTGAAAATGTGCTGAGATAGGGCGTTTTTGAATCGGCAGCTGGGATAGGGTGTTTTTGAACTGAATTCTGAGAAAGGGCATTCTTGAAAAGTTTTCTGTGATAGGGCGCTTTCGAACTGGCTGCCGAGATAGGTCGATCTTCCACCCAGGTGTAGATATACTCGAAAATAGATAATTGTTCTGTTATACCATACAGCCGCATGCTAAAAAAAACAACACAAATACATTTTTCATTAAACACAAAATATTAATTTGGTTACGTTGGTAGTAGTAGTGCGTGAGTGTTTGGTGACTTTAGTATTCATTTGAAGGATTTAAAAGGCAATTTTGAAATTTCGTTAGCGCTTTGAAAATGTTTGCACTTACGCCAACAGGCAACGAAATAAACAAACAAGAGTCTCAAAGTGACAAAGCGATGGCACAAAACTGGCGAAAAAAGGGCTGGTGCCGTTGCTGCTGCAATGCTGCATGAAAAGGTGGGTCAAGTGCAGAAAGCAGCCAAGCAAGCTGGTGAATGCTAAGAAGTCGTGAAACACACATAAACATACATACTATATGTACATACGTATATGCAAAGGTTTACATGCACTCATATGTGAATTTTCGATTTTTGTATATAAGCACATATGTACATACAAACTTGTATGCCAAAAGGCCCTTACACTCAAACACACATCCATACGCGCAAATGAACCAGCTTCTCGACTCTATCGCCGAGAATTTACTACAAAACCAGTGACATTATTAGTAAAATTAAATCATAAAATGTATCTGCGCGCAAACATATTGCTAATAGTGACCTAAAAAGCCAATGAAAAAAAGAAATATTTGCACTTATATATTTTTGTGAAAAATACGAGTAGCCAAGTACAGACATGCATTCATAAGTATGGTAATATCATAGCTACTCGTACCAAGACTTTGTGCTTCACGTCTCCGCGTCTAGTGGCAGCCAATGATAAATTTATGTTGAGGCTGTGCCCAGTTTCTTTCATAAATTATCAACACGCCTGCGGCAGGACATGTTCATATTGTACAATATGAGCGCGAATCCATGCTCCTACATTATAATGTACGTATGTATGTAAGTTAACACCACACCTTACAATACCTCGAATTGGACAATAACCCCATGGGTTAGTAGCACCGATAACACATCCGGTGAATTCGTTATAACCGCAGACGCTGCATCAGCATTCCACGAACATTTCATCAAATTACTAAATGTATCGATCAGCAACAATATTACGGTAAACAACAGTCAGCATATTGGTAACCAACATTACGGTCAACAACAGTCAGCAAATTGGTGGTCGACATAGGTGTAATGTAGAAGTAAGAAATATATTGTAATTAATCTTAAGTTGGATTCAAATAAATAAACACATGAGCGGACAAAAGTCCGCGAGGTTTTTTAAAAATGAAGTTTATTAAATGAAACTTTAACTGGCGCCCGAGTAGGGCCGGTTTCAAAGTTCGCGTTTCGGTAGTGAGTGAAAAAAAATAACGCCTGTAAAAAAACAACCGAAGTGTCAACGCGCGAAAATCTTTATATTAATAAGTGATGATAAAACGCCTGTAAAAAAACAGCCGAAAATCAATGCGCGGAAACTCACAAAAGGACATCCACAGCACGCATGTGAAGTGAAATAGACTGCAACAAGGACATTCATTGGTCTGCGTGCAAGAAAAGTGGAATGAATACCCAAGGAACGTGAAGAAAAGAGCCGGTCCAGAAGACAGCAGTGTTAAATTCCTGTAGGACAGAAACGCACTCCTCTTCAAAGTGTGTTTGGTGGTACCACGAGTAGCTGCAGCAAAAGGGAAACTATACCCCAACACCAGGAGGACTTAAGTAAGTTTAGTTTAAGTATAGAATTTAAGGAAATATTTAATAAATGTTGAAAAAGTGTTAAAAATTTTTTTTTTTTGAACAAATTTAATAAAGAAAAATTTAAACCAAGAAGGTTATTAAGTTTACCAAAATAGTGAAGAAATTGTAACATTAAGTTTTAAACAAGGATAACATTAACTGCATATTTGAATTTAAAATTTTGTGTAATAAAAAGTAAAAATTTATTTAGAAATATAGAATCATTAGAAAATTGTGCAACCAAAAGTGTTGGTTAAAATATCTAAAGACACGCTTATTTAATAATTAATGCGATTTTTTTTTCCTCTCATCAACTAATAATAGTCACAAATATAATATCGGGCTGGTACAGCCAATAATATAATATAATTTGAAGCTGCGATTCACCACCTAACGGGGGACCCTCCAGCTTATAACAATAAAATTCTCTGCGATTCACCACCCAAGGGACCCTCCAGAAGAATTATAAAATAATAAAAAATAATAAAAAATAAAAAAAAATTATAAAATTTAGAACAGAAATAAAATGTCTAATCCCAATAATCTTGTCCGACCCCCTGTGCTTAACGCACCCACATAACCAAGTGTTTCCAATTCCAACTCCAATTCTTTTAATATGGACCAATTGACTAATTTAGTGACAGGACTAGTAAACAACATTATAAGACAAGAAGGACGAAATTTAGTCCAGGCAGCTCTTAACCCCAATGCAAATTTCTCAAATATAACATACATAATGACACCCTGACATTAGGTAATGGCATTATAATTAAAATTAAACAGAGACTTTCCCCTACGGTTAATAAAATAGACGTTAGAGCTGACCATATGACAGCCACACAAAAACAATATATAAATTACTTAAACAAAAAGTACCCCCACCTTTTTACGGAACCGGACGAAAAACTTACTTACACAACTACGGTAGTAGGAGAAATCAGGACTTCCTCAGATACCCCAGTTTACACAAAGTACTACCCATACCCCCTCGCGATGAGAGACTTCGTGACACAGGAAATATAAAATTTGTTAAAGTATGGAATTATTAGACATCCCGTTCACCCTATAACTCACCCGTGTGGGTTGTACCGAAGAAATTGGATGCATCAGGCCAAAGAAAATACAGATTAGTAATAGATTACAGGAAACTGAATACACTAACAATAGCCGACAAATACCCAATCCCAGAAATTAATGAGGTTATCTCACAACTGGGAAATAACAAATACTTTTCCGTTCTTGACCTGAAGAGTGGCTTCCATCAGATTCCATTAAAGGAATCCGACATTGAGAAGACAGCCTTTTCAATTAATAACGGGAAATAAGAGTTTACCAGACTTCCATTCGGTCTAAAGAATGCACCCGCTATATTTCAGCGAGCTTTAGACGACATTTTGAAGGAACATATCGGTAAAACATGTTATGTCTATATAGACGACATAATAGTGTTTGGCAAAGACGAACAGAGCCACCTCCAAAATGTCGAAAAAAAATTTCCCACGCTAGAAAAAGCGAATATGAAAGTCCAATTGGACAAGTGTGAATTTTTTCGTAAAGAAGTCGAATTTTTAGGATTCATCATATCCCCGCTAGGTATAAAAACCAATCCCTCCAAAGTAAGTGCAATTCAAAATTTTCCATGTCCAAAAACATTGAAAGACCTTAGATCTTTCCTTGGACTATCAGGCTATTATCGGCGCTTTATCAGGGATTATGCTAAGCTAGCAAAACCTCTGACCTCGCTTTTGAGAGGGGAAGATGGACGAGTGTCCAAAAATGCCTTCAGCAAAAAGCTAGTTGTGTTCGATAGTGACGCCCTAACTGCCTTCAATAATATAAAGACAGCGTTAACTTCAGAAGAAGTAATTTTATCTTACCCCAATTTCAAAGAGGAATTTCACCTTACGACAGATGCATCAAACTACAAACTCTTCATTCTCCTTACTACGATCTCTACTTCTTCATCGGACATACAAATTCTTGACTATAGTAAATCTCAATTAGTAACAATAGACAATGGACAAGCGAAAATACAGGACGGAACATTCAGACTTATTCATCTCATCGACCTAGGAAAATACGAACAATTTCTGACAGAAACCTACGACGAAATAACTGACCAAATCCCTAAAGACAACCTTCTATATCCCGTCCTAAAACATGAAACAATCCAAACGTTCGAAATCCTTAATACCCTAAAACCTATTAATGACATTAGAAGAAAAAGATCAATTAGGAACGGCATGGAAATTTATAGCCGGATCTCCTGATCACGAAGACTTAAATATAATAACTAATAATTTGAATAATTTAAATGAAAACAATAACAACCAAGTGTAATAAACAATGTATTTGAAAAACGTATAAATAATATAACTGGTATAGTAAATAAGATGTTGAACACCATCAGAAAAGATGGTAGTATTGTAATGGAAACTATAGTAAATTTGCAAAACAAAATTAGATTAATAAAAGAAGAACTAATTAATATAGAATACGCCATTCAATGGGCAAAGAATGATATAATTAACTCTGTATTATTAAGTAAGGAAGAAATCGAATTTTCAATTAGCAAACTAAAAAAGGAAAAAGTTCCATTTACAAGTGCCGAAGATGCACTAAGATTAGCAAAAATAAACGTTTTGAGTAAAGATATGAAAATCATTTATATTATTAAAATACCCCTAACATTAAGTGAAACATTCAAAAGAATAATTGTAAGACCCGTTAAGAAAATGAACAATATTATAATTGAAACAAAATACAAAGAGATTCTAAAAGGAAAAGATAAATTATATGGTATCAAAAATAAATGTGAAACTTACAATGATTTAATGATTTGCAAAGAAGCAGATGTCATAGATATTAGTAATGATTAGACATCGGAATTCTATGAAATTTGTATATGCAGAAAATATGAAAAAAATATGCAAAATATATGCAAAAGATATGCAAATAATATGCAATCAATACTTATGTTAACGGGGCTTTGTATTAAATCAAAGCAAGTTCCTGCAGAAAAATTTTATGTACCAATCCAACTTAAACCCTGCTATTTATTTAGTAAATCCATTAATCTTTTAGTATGTTGTCTACAACATCTATATCTATGTATGTAAATCCTACTAATATTATGAATGTGAAAGTTGGTATGTTTGCATGTTTGTTGGCCCATAACACGGAAATGACTTAACGGATTTGCATGAAATTTTGCTCACAAGGGTTGCCACTTGGTAAAAAGTTAAGTTAAACTAAAAATTTCAATCAAATATTACAATACAATAAATTTAAGAGAGCCTAATTTCGAAGATATTTTTCAAGAGGGTTGCCACCTGTTTGAAAATTAAATTTTTCACACAGATGGTTTATGACCTGGATTGAAAAATGGGCTACCTCCTTTACCGCATTTCCGATCAGAATCAAATTTGGCACACTTACTACGGATTTCACAAGGATGGTCTTAGACTGAAAGTAATTCCGATAACGCAAGGCCCTTCCCATACAAATAAGTTATATGAAATATTAAAATATGAGTGTTAGGAAATCTTTAGGCTAAACATTAGGATTATTTTTGAAGTGTTTGAAGAGTGTTGCGCCACCTGTTCAAAACTTAAATTCAATTAAAATTATTCAATAAGTTAAATGAATTGTTGCAAATAGAGGTGTCAATCAAAGTGGCTTCAAAAGGTCTTATTTATAACTAAATGTAGAAGCTTTACCACCTATTTGAAAATTCAAATTTATCATATCACATTCTGGGGCAAACGTATGAGGTTTAAGAAGGATATAGTTTGAAAGTATTTTGAAGAGGGTTAAAAAAAGAAAAAATGTGAAAATGTTTTCCGTTAAGTTAAAGTCTCTTAGTTGAAGTATTGTGGAACGATTTTCCGTCATCCCTTGTCAAATTTGGTTTGGAGACAAACCGGTTTTGGCGTTGTGCTATCTTCAGTATCATTTTTCGAAAGAAAGGGATGGCGGAAAATCGTTCTACAATACACCATACTCCTACCCTGTCGGAAACACCAACAACGAAAATGAGAATCTGTTTGTTTATTTTTATTGAAATAAATTACACCTAATGTAACACGCAGAAATTTCATACTCAGCGAAGCGGGTGAAGGAAAACTAGATTACATATACTTTACATGTACATTGTTTCAACAAATCAAAAGACTTTTAATACGAGAGTGGTTCAATAAATCCAAAATTTTATTTCGCATTGCAGTACACTACTAGTACTTTTTCTAAATTTTCTACATTAAATCTTTGCCTTTTATCATTTAAAATTATTTTAAATGATGAAAAAGATCTCTCTACTTCACAAGAAGTGATTGGAGCGAAAATAAATTTGTTCCAAAATTTCTGAAGCAACGATATTGATGTAGAATGATCTTCAGGATTATTTAAAAAATAAGCAAGATTTCGAAGCTCAGAAAAAAAAGAGTTTTTTGCTAAAACCTCAGAAAGTTTCTCTCTTACGGTTTTGCCATAGTTCCCAGGGACATTTTGAAGGGATGCTTCACAGTACAAAATAATTTTTATGGACTCGTTCAGCCGCATTCCCTTTGTCTCTAATTTTTCGATGCTCTCTGGGATTCTAGCAAAATAACTTTTTATAAAAAGAAGACATCGCAAAATTTGAGGACCTTGAACTGCGTTCTGTTCATTTTTCACACAATCTGCTTCTGGTGGAAACTTTTGAACAATCTGAAAAACAGATATTTAATTACTTTGAAACAGCATTTTTTTTTTGTTATTACCTCTTTAATTTTTTCAAAATTGTTGGCATAAAAGAGAGCTGCGTTTAGCCAAGTACCCCATCGCGTAAGAACTGGATTTGGCGGTAAAGAGCCATTACCCATAACTTCCTTATATATTGAAATTCGGGAAGGTGATTTCAGCAATGTCTTTTTCATAGCGGAAATAAATTCGTTTACTTCTGGAAAAAGTGATCGAATTTTTTCTGCAACTCTGTGAAGGCCATGAGCCAGACACGTCAAATGCTCCAAATTTGGATAAAAAACTGACAGGTGCCTTGCTGCTTTTATCATGTAAGGAGCTGCATCCGAAACCAGCAGCAAAACCTTATTACTGTTTCCTCCACATGGCCAGAGCTTTATTAAGGCGGCGTTCACGAATCGTGCTATAGCATTACTGTCGGGACGATCCAGCTCTTTACTGCACAGCAAATGAGGCGTTGAGGGCTTACATTCTTCAAGTGTCCCTACAACTAAGTTTCCTATGTGGCGGCCAGTTGCATCAGTTGTTTCGTCAACAGAAATCCATATATAATTATTTCCAATGTCTGCCCTTATCTCCTCCATCGTTGCTGTGTAGCACTTATTCAGGTATGTTTTCCTTATTGTTGATTCATTTGGTATTTGTCGCTCGGTATATTTTTGGAGGAATTTTTTCCAACAACTATTTTCCAATACATTCCACGGAATATTCGCTGAAACCATGGCTTGGCACATTTCAAAATTGAAGTCATGCGGATTTGAGTTTCTCTCATTGCCGATATTTTCTACCAAATTTGCTGACGATTGATGAAATTTGGTATTCAAGTGTTGTTGCAGTTGATATTTTCTGGTACAATTAATCTTCAGAATTCATAAATTTAATAATATTAATCAGCTGTAAATTAATATTACGAATTTCGCAAATTTTGCATTTAAAAAGAGATATGCTTACTTTTTTTTTGCAATATAAACATTCCATAATTGTATCGCTAATTTTGAAGCACCCATTTCCGACTTCTTTCACCCATTTATTTAAATTTAGTTGAGACATTTCTGATAACTACTAATGTGAAGGGATATTAAAAAAACACACGAAAGGCAGATCGCCTGACTTGTCGGATAAGCTCGCTATTGGATTGGATGTCCTGTCCACAACAAATTTAAAATAAATATTTTGAAGGTAAAAAATAAATATTAATTTGAAAAAAACATTAACACTTTTTAGGCCCTGGCAGTATGTCCAAATGTCTTTGAACATGGATACATATCTGCCTGAGTACTAACATTAAATATAGCGAGAACTTTTAAAAAATATGTATACAATACATAAATAATCACTTTTTTGCCCTCGGCAATATGTTCAAACATCTTTGAACATGTGTGAATACATACATACATACATACATCTGCCAGGGTAATAAAACTGAACATAAAACAAGTAAGAAAGTCTAAGTTCGGGTGGAGCCGAACATTAAATACCCGGCGCAAGTATTAAATATATGTTTTTTCACCTTTCCGAAAGCTACCGCTACATGATAAGCCGGGGTGTATCAATTTTGAGTAAATTAGCGTCCTTAAATTTCGCAATGTTGCAGTTGCAAGCATTTTTGAAATTTGCCGTTATATGAAAAGCGGCCGTAATTTTAGTCCGATTTCAATAATTTTCAACGTTTTGCTTTCATGTGGCAAGCACAATAAAAATACCGAGTTTGGTACAAACTGGTAAAACGGTTACCGATATAATTATGTATATGTGATCATAAGTTGGCGGAGAATTGTTGCAAACGTCAATTTTGAATAAATTAGCTTTAATATTTACTGATTTATCGAAGATTTCGTATTTCTCTAAATTACCCTGTGGACTGTGGGCGTAATTATTGTCCGATTTTGACCATTTAGTATGCTGTACCAAGGCCAACATCTGTGCCAAGTTTGGATGAAATCGGTGCAGCGGTTGCCAAGATATACACATGTAACCATAAGTGGGCGTGGCTACGCCCATGTTCCAAAAATTTATAATATTCTTATTTTCCGTCTAAAAATTATTGTAAATATCAATTTTGAGTGAATTATCTTTAGTAGTTACTAAAATATCGCAGTTTTCGTATTTCTGGAAATTACCGTTATATGGGAAGTGGGCGTGGTTACAGTCCGATTTCGCCCATTTTCAATACCAACCTACCTTGGATTAAGGGAAACCTACATATCAAATTTCGTTGAGATATCTCAATTTTTGCTCGAGTTATCGTGTACACGGACGGACGGACAGACGGACGGACGGACAGACATGGCTTAATCGATTTCTTTTTTCATCCTGATCATTTATTTATACATTCGTCTATATCTATCTCGATTCGTTTTGGCTGTTACAAACAACCGTTATGTGAACAAAATTAATATACCCTTGTGCACAAGTGCGCTCGGGTATAAAAATATACTTAAGAAAAATATGGAAATATGCAGAAAATATGAAGATATGCAAAAAATATGCAAATATGCAAAAAAATATGCAAATATGCAAAAAATATGCAAATATGCAAATATGCATAGGCATAAATCTTCTCCATTTTCAATGCAACGAACTTCTGTCTTGGTCCGGGATCTCTTGTATGCTAAACAAAAATATGCAATTTCATGGAATTCCGATGTTTAGTAATGATTTATGTATATCTAGAATAATAAATAGCTTAAATTCTACGTGTAATACCACCAATGACCACCACATACCAACAATAGAAAAAATAAATAAAGGCGTAATTCTACTCAATAAATTCAGCGGTAAAATAGAAGCCAATAAAATGGCACAGGAGATAAACGGGACCCATGTTGTAATATTTTACAACACAACCATTAGAATCAACAATAAAGTATATAGTAATATAGAAGTAATGCCAATTAAATCTATCCCAGCAATATTGCAGCCAACTCCATTAGAGAAGGACCATATCGAGATACTTTCGCTCGAGTCTCTAAAGGACTTACATATAAACAAAACACATAAAATAAATTCTCTCAAAAAGGCAACACTATCCATCGGAGGCTTAATATCCATAACATCCGTGATAACAATCGGACTTTTCATTTTGCTAAAGAAAAACCCAAAAGAGGTAGCCCGCCACAAGAAAGTAATGACATTCCAACATACGTAAAATTCAACGACTTACCCTTCTATTAATGATTGAGGACAATCATACTTAAGAGGGGAGGAGTTAACACCACACCTTACAATACCTCGAATTGGACAATAACCCCATGGGTTAGTGGCACCGATAACACATCCGGTGAATTCGTTATAACCGCAGACGCTGCATCAGCATTCCACGAACATTTCATCAAATTACTAAATGTATCGATCAGCAACAATATTACGGTAAACAACAGTCAGCATATTGGTAACCAACATTACGGTCAACAACAGTCAGCAAATTGGTGGTCGACATAGGTGTAATGTAGAAGTAAGAAATATATTGTAATTAATCTTAAGTTGGATTCAAATAAATAAACACATGAGCGGGCAAAAGTCCGCGAGGTTTTTTAAAAATGAAGTTTATTAAATGAAACTTTAACTTGTACATACAAGCTTACCAAAGCCAAGCATTAACTACATCCACACAGTCGGTACATACAGTATCGGTCATATCAATAGCACCCCCATTTCAAAGTGATATTGTTTGTCACTTAAGTTTATTTTTATTTTATTTTTAGGGATTTTCAATTAAAATCCAGTTCATTCTCTAACAAGCTTTTAAACTTTGAAGAAAAATAAAAAATGCAGCCAATTTCCATCTAAAGTGCAAACATTTTTCTCAGATGTTTTACAATTTTTTTAAGTATACAGTTTTATAGCCCATTCAATGTGCAAGTTTCAAGTGACTAAAAATTACCGTTGATTTTTTATAATTTTTTTTTTGCTAAAGGTGTTGCGGCTCTCTTTCATATAAAAATAAACTCTTTATATGGAAGGAAATGCGACAAAAAAAATCATACTAAAATTGAGTAGGCTATAAAACTGCATACTCAGGAAAATTCTAACACTTCTAAGAAAAAACTTTAAAATTAGAAAAAAATGATGAATTTTTTGTTTTCTACAAAGTTTTAAAAATGATTTATATTGGGTTTTTTAGAGACTGTATTTTTATTAAAAATTTCCAAAAATAAATAAATAAACATAAGTGGCAAACAATTTCACTTTGAAATGGGGGTGCTATTAATATGACCGATACTGTATGTATTTATGTGCATATGTAAGTTTATTGTACAAACAATTGCGCCTGCATGTGCGCGAATGCGAAATTTATGCCCCAACATACCGCGCTCTAGCATACAAACATGCATATGTAGTAGTATCCTGTAGTGAAAGCTGCTCGTTCTGAACAAGCTTACTACTATGTACTCCGCTTTTTAGCTTAACTAGTTAATTTTTTATTCTCCTTCCCTATACAAAATTGATGCCTTTAGGATAAGGATATACTAGCAAATGTCAATTGACAGCTTATGCATCAACATCTGGCAGTTGCTATACTAGTCAGCATTTGTATTAGCTCAAAGCAGTTGTCAGGTAAAGAAAAAATCGTATCTTTCCAATGTAGAGATGATTCGACGAAGGCTGTTCGAAATTGTCGAACTGGTCCATCTTCGCATCAGCACTTACTAGTTAACGAGCTAGTCAACCAATTGGATACCATATCTATTGTAGGGCATATGTACGGCCATGTGTGAGTGTGTGTGTGTTTGTGGCAAAGCAGCCATGGCCTCTGCATATTCAACATAAACTTTGATGTCGCTTCTATTTTTGCTTCTGCTAGGTTGGCCGCATTGTTGTTGCCACATTTGCTGTAGCATCATCGTTACAATAGTTGCTAATCCCCCCTCAGCGAGCGTACGCGCAGGCTCTTCAAACCGTTGGATCTAACTTTGCATTGACATAACTCTATTCTTCTTCGTTGTATGCATGTGTGTATGTATGTATGCACGTGTAACAATATCATGTATTTGTGTACATTATGCCCAAGCCAATCTACGGGCTAACATGTGTAGTTCCCATTGTATTTAGGGGTGATTCCATAGCTGAGCTTTAATATGTTCTTTTGAAGTGAAGCTTGTTTAGTTGCGGCACTGAATTAAAAAAAAAAGTTGTGTGTCGATCCCATGCGCGACTGAAGTGAAATTTCTTCTTCCTATATTGCGCATATTACTTACATATATTACAAAATTGAGTTTAAAATTTTAAACAGGTGGCAACTCTCTTCAAAATATCTTCAAACTAAAACCTTCTTAAACCTCTCTTGTCTGACACCCATATTTTAAAACGTATT
The DNA here is from genome assembly GCF_013731165.1 of Rhagoletis pomonella. Lineage (NCBI taxonomy): Eukaryota > Metazoa > Arthropoda > Insecta > Diptera > Tephritidae > Rhagoletis > Rhagoletis pomonella. The sequence continues at coordinate 76,020,238 of NW_023458560.1, forward strand.
TTAATTTCGTAATTGCTGCAATTCAAGTCGAATTTGATTTTTTAAACATGTGGCAACCCTTGGAAATAAATCCTTTCAAAGTAATTTCGATTGATACCCATCTTTTAATAATTCATTTAAATTATTAAATAATTTAAATTTTACCTTTTAAACAGGTGGCAACCCTCTTAAAACTTCTCAAAAATATTCTAAATATTCAAGCTAAAGATGTCTTAACACTCTTTCGTTTTACACCCATATTTAAAAATCTCATATAACTTTTGTATAAATCAATTTGTGTACACGTTCAAAATCAGGCTCATTTGAAAGACCTTCCGCTGTAACCGGGGTATTTTTGTTTATTTCACGTAACGTTCTGTTATGAAAGATGAAGGTTTATATGGAAGGAGCTTGGGAAAATATCTCGAATAGAGATATCTTCTGCAAATAAATCCGTTATACGTAAATCAAATGCTACATTAAGATTTATACATAGACATACCGGTAAAATTTTGTGGATGTATAGCTCAAAAACCGTAAAACTCGAAAAACCGCGAATTTCCAAACCGTTCGCCAACTTCTGAAATGCAGCCGGTAGTCGGAAAATGGACTTTAAAAAACCGCATGGCGAAAACTTGCTAAGAAGAATTTCCTGCACTACCCAAAAATGCATATGAGCAAATCTCACGATTTTTTTTTTTTTTTGTTTTAGTGTGACTTCCTTCCCTCGTCAGAAAAAAAAACGGTAAAGCATTCTTCCTTCATAGGTATACATGATTCAATCAATGCACAGTGGGCCAGAGGAAAGATAAAGTGGCCAAACTAGTTTTTTGACTATTTGAACAAATCAGAAAAAAAAATTATTTATTTTGGAACGAATTTCCATCATCCCTTGTCAAGTTTGGTTTGCAGACAAACCGATTTCGGCGTTGTGCCATCTTCATTGTCATATTCATGATATAGCTTATTATCTAAGGTATCAAAATCCGTAGTATATCGAAAAGTACCAGGTGTCCAAAAATTATGAAAAATCCGAGAAGGCACATATTTTGAATTTTTTGAAGTTGTAACAGTCTTAAATGTATTAACAACTCAACTGATTTATTCTAGTTTCCACCAATTAACTTGGTATTTGATGTAGAAAGTTTCTGGGGAAAAAAATCAAAAAAACTGGGTTGCCAGATATATAAATATTTATAATTATTCAAAAGCCCCACAGCATACTTCAATATCTATAGTAAAACCAAAACGGTTTGAAGAGATAAAAAAATATTTTGGAGTGGGGTTGTCACCAAAAGTTACAATTAAGTTTATTAAAAAAGTTCATGCTTATTTAATACCACAATATGGGTATCAAACGGAAAGTATTTCAACAAGATGTAAAATGTTTTTGAGTAGGGTTGCCTATCTATCAATTAAGGCTGTAATTTTAATTATTTTATTTATATTATTTTAAGAATCAAATATGCGAATTTAATTGAACAATTTAAAGTGGTGCGTTTTGTGTTAAATTGTTTTAGAAAATTCATTCATGCGCCTAAAATTGATGAATGGATTTTAAAAATTCTTTTAAGTCCAACAAACGGTGAAGATCTTGTATTTTATAAAAAATGTGTAATAAAACTAGTGTGTCACCAAATGAGAAAAAAAATCATCATTTATCATTTGGGAAACTAAAATTATATTTTTTAAATCTTTATTTGCACCATCGAAATTTCTTATAAAATTGTTATACACATGAAGAAAGTAATATGTATGCGCATAAGGATACTATGTAAAAATAATATGGCTTTTTATTTAAGGCGTGCGAGTAAACTTGTTAGATGATTTTTAATGGGGCGTAAACGTTACACACGCAACTACGGGTATATCCGCACGAGTAGTTATTTTTACTTTCTTTAGTAGTTGCGGAATAGTTCAAACGTTATTAAGGAATGGAATTCTGCCAAAATCCGCATAAAATATATTTTTTTTAATTTGGTCCTAAAATTGTCACGCTTATTTCTAAAAGATAATTCTATTTAAAAAAGGTGTCGAACAAATGTTGCTAGTGAATGGGATATTCAGCCGAAAGCCTCAATAAAATCTGCGTTTTGTCAAATTTAGTTCGAAAACTGTAACGCACATTGCTAGGGGTTTCTCGCCTTAAAAAAAATCTTGCCGAATATTTTTACTGTATAGGTATTCTAGCGGAATCCACAATAAATTTACATGTTTTAATTCTTTGCGTGATAGATAAAAACCTGATGGCTTTACAGATCAAAAAGCGCGACCCTAATAATGCAAATTCTTTTTCGTCACAGTTATCGTAATAAGTACTGTGATATGTGACCACGATTAATTGACAGCGTCTATAGTTGTGTACTGGTTATCGTTTATACATATTATCGCCTCATTGTTTTCGTCGTTATTATTATAGAAATCCTCATCACACATACCTCAAAATATGGAATTGGAATTACCCCCGATATGTGAACATATATTCGCATTGCTTTTTTTGTGGTGAAAAGCTACCCGTTATGGCGCATGCGTTCCATTAAGTGCACCTGCTTGGGCTCTCTAAAGGACAAACCATCACAGCCGTACACACACTCGCTCAATTACTCTCCGGGACTTACGGGACATTCTTTCTTCCTCTCACATTGCACCTCAAAAATCTATGCTGCGATGTTTTTTGTTTGTTTATTTTTAATTTCTGTCGATTTCTTTGCACAATACAAAGTTCGTCTGGCTGGTAGCACTGACTACTGACTGGTGGCTGATGATGGGTCCTTGAATTGGTTAGTTGTTAGTTGTTGGTGGGTTGGCTGGGCGGTTTGGGTAAATTTTCGTTGCGGAAGACGCTAAATATAAAACTTACCATGCTATTAAAGTCGCACGGCTATGAAATGTGCACAGGCGGGTGAATACAAAACACACAAACATGCATGTATGTAGGTGTCTATTGAGTTGTGTGCCACACTATTAGAGAATAATAAATTCATATTTAGAATTGGTTTACATATTTCCCAGAAATTCCTAGAGCTTGGGCCTTAACAACTATTTTATATATTTACAATAGATGAATAGGCAATTTAATTAAATTATAGTATAAACATAATTAATTTGTGTGAATGTTAATATCGTCGGTGATACTGCAAAACGTTCTATCTCAGTTATTACCTCTGGCGCTTAATTGATCTCTTATCTGTATCTGATCACTTCTGGCAATACTTCATCTTCATCAACCAAAGGTAGACAGTTTTGTCATTCCTTTATTAGGGTGTAACCATATGAATGTCAAGGGTATTAATGGACATAGACGGTTTTGGAGTATCACCGACGATATTCATAAATACACTGTATCAATTGACAGAAATTGCCACAGCGCAGGTTGCAATCAGGCTCTAGGGAAATTGGAAGCTACCAGGTCCAGTTTCTTGACACTCTAAAATCATTGAAGCGTGGATCTCGTCCTGGGTACATTTTCTGAAATGGTTTAAAGCGTCCTTTTCTCCGCATATATTCCCTCAAGAAGCGTTTCTATGGAGCGAGGTTACTGAAAGTAAAAAGCGGTCAACTGTTTCACGGATAGGTCAAAACTTTATGGAAAGGTCTATTCTCGATTACCATCAAGGTAAGGCTTCTAGACTGTTGTAGACAGAAGCAGCTGCCATTCGTAAAGCAAGTAAGCATTTACTCTGAATGCCATGCATTTGAATTTCAACCTTGCACCTATACAGGCCATACAAGGTGAGGCTCTAACACAACCGAAAGGGAATTAGGCAAAAAAGTTTTCGCTAAATTTTAATAAAGGAAGATAACGACAATAGGATGGATCAAATATTCCCTTTCGGGTGGAGATCTGAATTAAGAGCAACCAAATGACTTCCACAAAGAAAATAAAAGCAATCAGCCGTATCGTAAGTTTCGCCTGAAAACAATTACGCAAGTGAAAAGTGAAGGGGACAATGAAACTCGTGATAATATGAATATTTTTTGCAAGGAATGAAATCGAGACCCAAACCGAAACCGTAACCGTTTAAAACCGTTTCGTTTTTCAAAACCGAAACCGAAACCGTAACCGTTATCTTGACCTGAAAAGGAACGATACCGAAACCCTTTTAATCACAGGTTTCAATCGGTTTCCAGAAATTTACAAAAATAATAAATACAAATTTCTTTGAAATAAATGATTCATTTAACTAAAATCAGCAACATTTTGCTAAAATTCTTGTTAAGTAGTAAATAAGTATGGCAAGGTAACTTTTCGCAAAAATCTGCTGATGACTTTGTTGTTGTGAATCGATAATCGATTAATTATATTTAAGTAGTTTCTTTCCCGTACGCAATGCGAGATCCCGCGTGTGCCCAAAATAGCCCAGAAATCATGCCTGTACCTAACAAAATGGGTAATAGGAGCGAAAATTCGAGCGTATTCTATCGTAAGTGTATTCTTCTTCCTGCCCGAAACAGCCCGAAATTTTCTCCGATTAAAAATGGATAAAGTGTCAAAGTGCATATCAGCTGTATTCTGTTTACATGTTGCCAGCATTTACTTGGTGCTTTTAAGGAAAAGTGAATGGCCTGTTGATGTATTTTCAATCTATGTACTTAAAATCAAATTTGTGAAACCAAAATTCAATTTCCAAGTGTTTGCATTTAATACCATGTTCTGACCGACAACCAAAACATTTTTCCTTCATTTTCTTTTTATTTACAACCTTTAACTTTCATTCTTATTTTGCTTTGGCCAGGCAATTAACAATAAATCCGAAATGGCGTATTAAAGATGATAAATAATCAAAAAAAAAAACTAGTGAAGACGCCGATTGGAATGAGTGGAAAGTGAGTTTTCAAGTAGTTTTCAGCGAAAACTGGTTTTCGTTTAACAGATTTTATATGGACGAAAACACAAGTTTTAGGTCGAAAACCAGTTTTAGCAACGAAAACATGTTTCCGATTTCGGTCAGAACATGGTATAAGTGACAAAAACAAGAACAACGTGAATCAGCTGTTTCTCGACTTGTGGGCACGAAATGTGGGTTTTTGCGTTTCCGTACTTCTGAACTTTGTTCCATTTTTGAAAGAAAATGTTTCTCTTATTCTCTAATTACCAAATCCGGTCCGGATTGTTAGGGAAAGAACCTAGTGTTGATATTATCAGTGAACTGTAATTTTCGATTTTCTTTCCTCAACGTTTAAGACATTGTGATTTAAATAATATCAACAAAATTTCTGTGAAAAACCGAACGAAACCGAAACCAAAACCAAAATAAATAATGAAGAACGAAACCGAAACCGAAACACTCAGAATTTGGGGAATCTGTAACTTCATTAGCATTTTTCGATTTTAGTTTTTGTAATGCGTTTCTAATACTTTCTTCTGCGACTGCTTTGCAAATATGTGCTTATAGCGAGCTAAATACGTGGATATGGAAGATAAATTATTATTTTCCTGGAATGAAAATTTTGAACAATATTCTGTTTTCAAAGTCGTGGCTGCCAGTCGAATCGGATCAGAATATTGTTATTTAAAAAAAGCACTCCGTTTTTTTTATAAGTATTTGAATCTCAGATAGTTACGTAATTCTT
>NW_023458560.1:76025800-76030712 GCF_013731165.1 Rhagoletis pomonella
TAGCTTTTTAATAATTTGAGCATCGATTCTCTTTATAGCCAGACGTTGATAATTTCTGCTGGAAATCCCTATTGAAGGAGCTTACTCTTTGACTTTAAATAGCAAAAATTACAGTGCACACTTTCTTCTTTTGTGTCTAGTAGTTTTTTTTTTTAAGATTGGTCAAAAAAATCATAATAAAGAAAGAAATCAATGCAGGTATTGAAAGCACGGACAAAAAAATATTGTTAAAAGGACTATGTTCTCTTTGACGTACGTCAAGAGTCAAGTAGAAGTGGGAAATTGTATGACTGCCCATTGATAGCTTAAGAAATAATATGGGTGTTTCCATCGGAAGGTCCACCACGACAAAAATAAATAAAAGTCTTATATCTAACGTATTTACGGGCCGATTTGTCTGCTTTTTAATATATATATACTGGCTATTTAAGTAGAATCATGTTTGCATAAAATGGTCTTCCTAGGTGGCTCCACGTGACGTTTCACACTTGGTGTTGTAACAGAAAATTGAAACAAGTTGCATCAATTCAAAAAACTCTAAAAACAACTATAATTGCTCCAAATCATATTAAAATAAGTTTCATGAAAATAGCCATCCACAATTCGCAGAGTTTTGTGATTTTGTAAGAAATGAAAAAATCAACTTCCATTTTTTGTCACGTAACGGCACTCTGTTTAAATGCTTATATTTCAGGAACAAACAGTTCGATTGTTTTCATTTTTCGGTTAAATATAGAGCTAATTATGTGCTATACAATGGCCCAAAAAAGTTAAAGAAAAAAAAGGTATTCCTTTTTTGTATCACATTGAAACGTACGACTGTCACGTATGCGACGTATGGAAATACCCATATAAAGGCATTTTTATTAAAGTTGATTTGGGTAAAAAAACTGGTCAAATGTCATATATGACCAGTTTTTTTACCCAAATTCTCCCACGACCACAGGCAAAAATATTGGCCACAATTTGTCATTTTGTTTGATATATATACGTTTTAGCGGTGCACTTGCACAATATTCGCATTCGCAAAAGCTCCGCATTGATTATTGCGAATGCGAATGTTAAAATTAATGCGGAATCTCCGGGTTGCGAATGCGAATGCGAATATTCGCAACAACCCTGGTATGTATGTATATATTATAAAAAAATTTAAATTTGAGCAAAATCTGATGAAGGACACACCTACCTCCCATAGAACTGGAAACTAAAAATATCAGTTTTATATACAAAATTTAGGCGGATTGCTAGATTTGATATTTTTAACATATGTATGTGCACGAAAATTTTTAAAGTTAGTATACTGCCACGCCCATCTGCCGTTTAACCCATCTATGTATGTATGTATATGGAGAAATCTTTTGAGATGAGTACATTTTGCTTACTGGCATATTTTTGGCGCCACAAAGCAGCCGCATTGCCAAGTGCGTTAATACTACTAATATGTGTAAATATCAGTAAATAGTTATTCATCACAAAACTAACGGTTTCAATAACTAATTTACTTGCTAAAATCGAGAAAATCAGGAAATTTCTAGAGCAACTGGCATAAAATCTACTTTTTATTAAGGTATACCTTTTTGGACGATCTGACCTAAAGCTCGAGGTTTTCAGACGTTCATTTGTAGATTCTGGGAAATAAAAAGACAGGTATTATACAAATGTTCCAGTTACAAAATGCAAGAACTACTACCTGTTAAAAAATTTACTTCAAATCAAAGTATTTATTTGATAAGTTGAATGAATTATTACACTGTGAGACAAATGGTAGGGGTCAGTGATCGGGAAGGGTTCAAACTACTACTACCGAGTTACTACATAACTCGAGAACCACTAGTCCGATTTTGCACAAACAAATTTAAAAAAGTTAAAAATTACAATTCCTCTAATCTGTTCATATAACGTTTTTCTATGTAATCGACAGTTTTAAAAAAATTTAATATTTTAGGCAAAAAATATTTTTTTTCTTCATACATTTATTTTTACCGGCAAAACTGTTGATTATATAGAAAAACGTTATATAAACAGATTAAAGGATTTTTAATAATTAATTAATTTTTAATAATTAATTAATAATTTTTAATTTTTTTAAATTTGTTTGAGCAAAATCGGACTAGTGGTTCTCGAGTTATGTCAAAAAAAGACCACCAAAGGTGACAATTTCCCCTATATGATAGTTATATATATATCTCGATTCCTAGACGTGACCCAGCGAAACGCCGGGACACGTATAACTTGTTTTTGACCGATATGACATTTTCCGTTGGTTTCATCCCATCCCGATTTTGACTGTCGCATAGTGTTACAAAATGGATGTCGATCGAGTCGTTGTATCTCAGAAAAGGCGATTCAGAGAACAAAAGTATTCTTAGGGTTTTTAGAGATACTTGCTTGATCTGCAATTCTGTCTAACCTATTTTTATGATAAACCTTACCGTTTAGCTGGGAAATGGTAAAGATGAATTTATGTGACTTTTGACCTCGAATAATTTTTTACAGATCGGAGATCGATGAGGACTTTTCACATTTCATTTACGGTACTGTTCGTAACATTCTTACCAATTTTCAGCTTTATGCGAATTATTGCAACCTTTAAAATCTAACTTCACCGGTTTAATAGGAAATAATTTTAAATATATGGTTTGAATAGAGTAAAAATTAAAAAAAAACTAGTTGCACGGATTATAATGTACTTCAATTAGGTTGAGAAATAATGGGAAAAACTGTGCTACTACTTTGAAAAAAATAAAATAAATTATTAAAAAAATCCTGTTTCCTCCCTGACGGTGAGTTCGAGATCGGCGAGGGAGTGTTTGACTTCCCTATCGACCGCGTCTACTTATTTTGCATTAAGCTTATTTGGTTTCCAGGTCACAGCGAAATAGCTGGCAACTGCACGGGTGATGAGCTCGCAAGACAGGGAGTCCTTGAGAAATTATTTCCGAATAGGGAGGGTCTGGCGGCTCCGCTGATCTCATGTGGTCTGCTTCTGGACAGATGGGCGTTTAGTCCGCTCAGCTGGGCTTGAACCCAGGCCCTGCGGAATGGTGGTGCGCACTGCTAACCACTACCCCACCGCAGTCGCCAATCCATGTATGTACATACATATATCATAATGTTGCTTACTTAATTACGTATTTATTTGTCTCTGCAACTGTCATTGTCTTTCAACATAAAGTAGCCATTACAAGCAATTAACTCATAAATATAATGTTAAAGTGTAATGCACTAAACAAGAAACATCTCATCAGAGACAAAAGTCAGCACGTCTGCCTTGCTGCTTCTGTACCAGCGTCAAAGTATAGCTGTGTGTATGTCTGTACGATTATAAGTACATAGTATGTACTCCGTCATGTCCCAGCGGATTGGCACTTAATGGTTTAGCACTGTTAGGACCTCATTACTTCCATGCAAATACATAATTTATGCACTTACAAATCCACATATGTACATATTTATGTACTAGGGTATATATATAAATGTATACATATGCACGTCCATTAGTCTGTTCCAATAGCAGTCCGGTTTACAGGATTTAGTCAGAACTTACAGGAAGTCGTTCCTATTGACATAAAACCTGTAAGTGGGAACACATTTGAGAGAGTAACTGAGCAACTGTTCCTAGTCAGAAGTTACAAGATTTAGTCCGGAGTTTCTTTTCCTGTAAGTTCATGAAAAGTGTCAAACGATCAGCTTATTTGCATGTGCAAGCAAAAACAAACAGCGGTGAAAGCAAAGTACCTTATATTTGTAAGAAAATGGAAGTAAACAACGAAATGTTTGAATATGTAGAGATTCTAAAATTATTTAGTGATATTTCGGCTAAATCAGTGTTGTACAAATGACATGTAAACAAACCGACTGACGTTTTTACAGGAAATAGTGCTTTTTGCGTTCCTATGCACTTGTGCATCTGTTCTCCTTTTACTCTCATTTGAGAGAGTAAAATTGTAGTTTGACAGTTCCACAGGTTTTAGTCCGAAGTTCAAAGGAACAGACTACATATGAATGTAAGCAGAGCACGTTTTTACAGTGAAAATCATTCGTGAGAGTGCGCTTGTGCTTTTATCTGAGCGCAAGCGATAAGAAATTTATTGGGAACATTGACTAGTTTAGGTAGGTGGATCTATACTTAGACATTTACAAATGTACATGTTAAAAATGCATGCATACATGTCTGTTTATATACATATACTAAATATGGAAAGGAAAATATACACATTTGCATTTCTGGTTGGTAGAGTCATGCCTTAAGCTGTCAGCTATTGTACATTTCGTTTTACTGCTAACAGTGGTCTTATGAGACATGTGGACTCCTTAATGAGCTCCACTATTTTCGGGCTCGACCCTATTCAGCTGGCATTTCAGGGTACTATTTTATATATACTAATGTTCGATCAGCGGTTGAAATTCAACCGCTAAAATTAAGGATAGTTTATGTGAGTTGAGTTGAGCTGAAATAAAATTTGTTGGAATGGGTTAAGTGGAGGGGAGCTTAGCTTAGTACTTAGCATAACATAACACAGAATAGCATTAGATTCAATAGCATAACATATGTAGCATAACACATCACAATATAACATCGCACATTCCTCAGTTGTATTTCCTTTTTATCCCTATCACTTTCTTCCTCTCTATCTTTGTCTCTATCGCTTTTAATGTTTATGTTTATGTTTATGTTTATCTACACCTTCATGTTCATGTTCATGTTAATGTTCATGTTCATGTTCAAGTTCATGTTCATGTTCATTTTCATGTTCATGTTCATGTTCATTTTCATGTTCATGTTCATGTTCATGTTCATATTCATCTTCAACTTCATCTTCATCTTCATCTTCATCTTCATCTTCATCTTCATCTTCATCTTCATCTTCATCTTCATCTTCATCTTCATCTTCATCTTCATCTTTATCTT
>NW_023458560.1:76030812-76065948 GCF_013731165.1 Rhagoletis pomonella
AGAGCGATTTTGGTAGTGTTTGACAATTCACACGGCTATTCGTAATTGCTGCTTCTCTGTTTTAAACGTTCTCTGACAAAACGTCCAATGAAACAAAATATTTAAAAGTAAACAAAATTCTCTCTTACCGGAATTGTGAGCTTTTTGATATTAGTGAGTATCAAACTTAAATGCGATTAAGTTGGCGGTAGAGGACTAGCCGGGGCTCTCCATATTCGCATATGCCTTCCTAGAGAGGTTTAACTGCTCTTACAAGTGGTAGGTGCTAGCCCGGGGAGGAAGCCTAACAAGCAATGCTACAAATCACTATCGCACAGCGGATAAAGCTGCGCCTAGAAGGAACGATTACCAGTTCGCATTAGAAGCACGAGAACTTAAAAAGCGATCTCAGACTGTAAGAAAGGCATAAAGCACTTGTCATAAATGTTTCTACAGGATCGAAAAAAGTATTGCGGAAAGGCTAAAGTGGCAACTTTAAAACGAAAAGGAGGAATTCGTGGGTTAACGTCTTCGGTAACACACGAACTCTTTTTATGGAGCAGAGTGGTTTGGAGGAGTGAAGACCTTTAAGTTTAACAATGATTCCACATTTAAATGGATAACGGAAGCCACTCCAAAACTCGAGAATTTATGAGAGGAGCTATCTTAAAATAGCAATTCTTTTAAACGGAGGTCGCTACTTTCCCAGTGGCAAAATTTCAACAGCCCTTATATTGGGCACGCAAAAATACCAGATACTGGAGATAGCGAACGCGTATATCCACGTCTCAAGAAACGTTTTTCAAAAGCTTTAAAAAGGAATGTACATATATGGTAGAAGTGGGACGAGATGGAGTAACGGCTCAATATGGATACTAACCATAATTTGAACAAATCAACCTCCATAACGTTTGCCTCGGTCGAACAGAGGGCATCCCAACTTATATAAATGCTATGCCACGACCCCAGCTAGACTAAAGACAGTAAGAGAACGTTCGAGGTTCTAACAGAAATGCACCGACTCACAGCAGATATTCCAGAAGATGTTGAAGGCCTTGCGATAATGACCAGAGCATTCGAGGAGCGAAATAATCGCGAGGCTACTTAAAGAGATTTAAAGCTGGGTAAAGTAAGTGGGATGTGATTTGAACCAGACAAGACGCAATTAAATACCTTTCACAAAAAGTACAAAATTCTGATCTGGGATTCGCCCAAAAACTAGGAAATACCACGTTTAACTCGAAGTTTTAAACAACACCTCGTTTAGCCAAGGTCGTATTTTCTATGTATATATCCTCTTTTAAAGCGAATCTAGCTCAGAATTTTGAAGCCGTAGATGGTTTGCATTATTCTTTTATTTGCGCAAACCATCCCTTTTTCATTTTCTGCCACTTTATTTTCCTTCCTTATTTTACCGAACAGCACACAAAACGGAAACCGGAAAAGGTGCGAAGTCGGTTGTATCGGACTCACCTTAAAAAGTCATTTAGCGTCATTTTGATTGGCAGCAAAAGAAAAAGAAACTATTAGAAACATGAATGTAAACAGTAAGTTAAAACCAAACACAACCACATTCACAATTTTCTATAAACAAACAGGACTGAGGTCGCAAAGGACAAACAAACCGACAGCATAACCAAAGTCCAGCAAGTCTGCCGTTCGCAAAGAAGGCTTGCACATGACAAATTATTGCAGTGGCGCTTTGGGACTACGGCGGCACGTTGATGAGACTCATTAACTTTTACGCGATGGTTAGTGAGCCAAAGCAGAAGCCATTTATGAGTTTAACTTTTTTTGTTAGTGTGAAGCGAATGGCAGGAATAAATGGGGAAATAGTGATGGGCAGAGAAGGGTACCTGAGGTGGTCATCATAGGCAAGCTGGTTGTAAAAGGGGTAAATTTATTGTAGGCAAGTTTTTGCTTTCCAAACGAGGTCACAACACGCAACTCAGCAATTGGCTACGTTCAATAGAAAATTATTAGTGTCCAGAAACGATAGAAAGTAGGCGCGAAGTTCCGGTGCGTACGCAAGTTTTTTAGTGGCGGCTAGTTTTAATTATACAGCACTTTTCGCTTAATTTTAGTGAAAAGAAACTTTATTCAGTGCCCTCGGCTAGCTGCTGCCCTTACACACATACATATGTAGCTAAAATGTTGCTCTTTTATATTATTTTTACTATCGACAAATTTTTGTTTTGGTTTTTTGCCCGCTCAACCCCTTATTGTCATTTTGCTCTGTCATAATTTTGATTGAGCAGCAGAATAAACGAACTAACAAACAACAAACAAAAAAAAAAACAATACAAAATTCGACACTTCCCACCATGCAAAACATGAGAAATAGGCAACAATCGTCAATGGCAACAAATTGGCGACTCACCGATTTATTGCTGTGGTGACAAATCGGCAACATCACTTCATTCATGTCAATTTTGAATAAAAAAGTTCTCAAAAATTCCGAAACTTATGAATATGGCGTCAATAGTATTGGCCAAAAGCATCTAAATTATGCCCAAAGACAAGATTGATAAAATAGGAAGCCTCACAGCGAGAAAATGAATTAATTCCGATTGTAAGTTGCAATTTGGTATACAGAAAAATAAATGAAGTATTAAAAAGAATAAAATTATTCCAAATATCGCCTGAAGCGATAAGAAAAAGACTCATTCAGGCAATAAGAAAACGACTCGCCCAGGCGAGTTGCCTTCGGCGGACGTTTTAGAGCGACCGGTAATAGGAAATCGATTCGATGGCAATATTACCGGCAATAAATTTGTTTCCGAGGGCGACACGTTTTCTTATTGCCGGCAACACAAATTGTTTGGTGGGTTGTGATTAATTACTATTGGGTCTTCTGAAGTGACTTCACTTAGTCATTATGACATTGCCCACATTATCTCTGTGAATCGGTATGATTGCAAGTTAATACAAGTGAATAAAAATACTGATATATATTTTTGTAAGGGGTTGCGATTGTGCTCATTATAATCGATTTGCTTAAACATATTCATTTGCCATGAAAATTAATGTATACATTATCAATAACGTACATTTGTAGTTGGCATGCATGGACGTGATTTCACTAAATATAATTGTACATACATATATGTATTTCAAAGTTTTATTATTTCCGAAAATTAATACCAATTAGTACAGATATTTTTAGACAAATTGATTTTTAATGCTACACACATTAACTTAAATTTAAGTGAAATTAATTAAATAAAATTGTCCTTACTTTTTCCTAACATTCCTATAAAAATGTTGGTATCACATTAGCCCTGATTTAAATGTCAGAAAATAATGAGGGTCCTTTCATGTAGAAATGGAGTTATTTAATGCGTCGAAATACCGAACCCCAAATACGGGACAAATACAGGACATTAAAAGAAATACAGAACATTTGGCGTTCCGTATAAAATAAATTAATTTTCAGGACAATTCGTCAAAAAAGAGGAGTGTCCCGTATAATACCGGACGGATGGTCACCGTACCCATGGCAGATACACTACAATCATTAGACCGATTATAACCCATGAGGTCCCTGTCTGGTGGAAACCTCTACACAGAGCAAAAGATAAGAAGATAATGACTCGAATGCAACCTCGCATGTCTCAGCATATCGGTCGCGATGGGTAGCTTCCCTCATAATTTCGTTCGTGGTGTGACCGCAATAAGAACAAATGGAAACCAGACAAGTGAAGCCAAGTCCTCCATCTGATTTTTTTCATCACAGAGGAGGCTGCCACTTCTTCTGCTAGTAGCATCGCGATATAAACTGATGAGTCAAGCATGAATCAAGGTCCAATCCCTACCAGAAGGACATGCATACTAGTCGAAAGCCAGGCGGCTTTGAAAGCAACAGGGTCCAAAGTAGTGAAGTCGAGGATTATACTGAATCAAAGAAGAATACAAGCGTACTCATAAGAGGACCAGGTTTATTTTGGAACGACCAGGTTTAGTCACTGATAAACCTCATAGCATTACAGTTAAGGGATCATATGAGGAATATAGTACCGTCACCTTTACCGTCACCGGCTCCAAAACCGGGCAGAGATAGCGAATTGACCTGGAATCTCACCAAGTGGTTCAGTCAGTTATTTCCGTAATTATTCGTTTTTTACCCTGATAAGGGAACCCCGGTTAGGGAAAGGCGGCGTTTTTCTGCAATCACTGTCAGAAGGCACTCTGCATGTACAACTGTGCATCTGAGTGAAAACATGGAACTCTCCATACATCCCGGGTTGCCAGGTGTCCGGTTTTTGGAAAACCCTTTGACGAGTGGATGAAACGGGGGAGCGGAAAGAGGGGTGGAGGGTTGTGTATGTGTGTGTTTAAACAGATCAAACACTTCACAGTCCGTTTTTTTCATTGTCACCCGGCCGAACAGACTAAAATCCAGACTGCCCGGTCAAAAGCCGGACACCTGGCAACCCTGCATACATCCCCCATTACGCTAGACTAACCTATTTACCTCAGCGAAGGTGGGGCCTTAGAACATTTAACCTAACCAGCATACGTGAAAAGCCTAGGAATATGAAGGGAAAATATACCAATAGTGGTAAACATAAATAAATGGCAGCCTAACGTTTTTTCTTTCGCATCTGCAGCCTAAAAAAGTA
The DNA here is from genome assembly GCF_013731165.1 of Rhagoletis pomonella. Classification (NCBI taxonomy): domain Eukaryota; kingdom Metazoa; phylum Arthropoda; class Insecta; order Diptera; family Tephritidae; genus Rhagoletis; species Rhagoletis pomonella. The sequence goes on from NW_023458560.1 coordinate 76,035,414, forward strand.
CAAAGTAAACAATCAGTCCCATCTAACAATACCACAACATTGATTAAAGTGCGATTATTTTTCTTATTCCTCAGAAAGTTGATATTTAGTATACATACTTAATTGCAAGAGTAATAATAAAAAATAAGAAAGTGAGTCCTTCAATTATTGCTGATTGTTTGCCTTCATTAAAGCGAAGTCAAAATTAAACCAAACAATAGACCCGTGGCGCACGACACACTATGCGCTATAGAATTCCAAACAAAAATAGAATGAAAAAGGCGAAGGCGAAAATAAAATGTGAAAATAACAAAAAAAAACGCCGTTTAAAATACAAGTGAAAAAGTATTTGAAGAAAAAAGCAGAAAGGACAATAAAATTGTGTCCTGTCGTGCGCAACACGGCAAGTGTATGTACTAGTTCATACTACATACATAAATATGTATGTATGCCCCACACCCGGTTTGGCTTTGTTTGCTGTCGCTTTTTGTTGGTTTGTTTGTTTACTTCGCTGCATGTCATCAGAAATTGAAAGTGAGTGAGCCGACTTCATAAATGTCATCTATGGTTGGACCAACCAACCCTTCGCTGCGAATCCAAATTAATTTCGTAATTTCATGCACATTGTGGCTGTTTAACGGTTTAGCACATTGCAATCACGCCACATTATGCTCATATGAACAGACATATGGATATACATTAGGGTGTTCCTTAAAATATCAAATGAACGATTTTTTTCTGTCTCACCCCTTCAATCAGTAACACCAGTGTCATAGATAAAACATATAAATTTTGGTCCCCAATACCCAAAATCGATACTACCGTAATCGAAGACATCACATATAAATTTTAGTCCAGATTGTAGTCGATTAATCGCAAACGTGTCAACGGCCAGATGCCTCTAAGGACTCTAAAAATTAAAAATACGTTTTTTCATTTAATGCCCAAAATCGATATTACTAAAGTCGAGGATATCGCATACAAATTTTAGTCCCGATTGACGTCGGCTAAGACGTCATCACAGGGTAATCTGAACTTTGACCCCTGTGCGACGCGACTTAACCGACTTCAATCGGGACCAAAATTTATAAGTGATATTTTCAACTATAGTAGCATCGACGTAGCGGTTGAGGCTTAGGAAATCTGATGTAAAAATTTGCTCCCTACATTTAAGTACCACCCTAGTATACATATCTATGTATGTACAAACATTTTTGCGCAACATATTAATGTAGACGAAATAATTAGTAAACGGAGGCAATCGAACGAGCGGCCGAGATTTGTTCTGATGATGGAAATTTTATTTACTAAATTTTTTATTACTAACCTCAATTTTCAATGTCTAATAGCCGATTTAACCAGCAATTGAAATGCAAATTGATTGTGCATTTTCTGTCAATTTCCACATAAAATTCAAAAAAATAAAATCATTTTTCATTTAAATTGCTTTCATGAAATCGGCTGTAAATGCATTTTCTTTTTTACTGATCTTCATTTTATTTTATTTATTATATTATTTGCTTTATTTAATTTATTTTGATTTAATGCATTCTGGAATAAATTTCCGTCATCCCTTATAAAACTGGAAACATCTTCTGAAAGTCGCACAGCACCGAAACCAATTATTTATTTAAAACATTTTTTTTTTTGAGTCCATCATATTTTTTATTCTGCGTTATTTTATTTGCATCACACACCACTGTATCCTCTCATTCCTTCCCCCAAACCCAACTACTTGGTTGTTTTTTTTTCGACGCATACACTTGCCTTACACTTGGCTTCTTTTATTATTCACTCATTCTTCGTTATTTCCAGCGTCAACATCTATTCATCTGACTTTTGGCCAACCGCCTCTATTGAATGTGAATTTTGGGCTTTCATTGTCCTGCCTTCAGCCAAATACCTCCAGCTTGCTTTCCCTTTCCGCGAAAGCACGCCTGCTCAGACAATTAGTACCTGCACGAGACAATTTTCGCAAATGCGTCACTCACTCCTCCACACACTTCCGCTTCTACTGTCACTTTTCATTCGAGTTGAGTGATTTCAATCTGTCACATTAATTTGTATTTTTTGGACATTATATGCTTGATTCCACCCTTGACAGGATAGGATTTCTTTGAATTAAGGTCCATATGGCAGGATTAAAAAAATATTTGGAGAAGAAAAAAACACGCAAATGCATACAAACATACCTATGTATGTCCCTAAAAATGTTTGTTGTACAACACAAGAGTCGAGAAAATTATCGATAAGCACTCCTGCTACTGGTTAATTAATTGTAAAGGGGGTGAGAATTCTTAGTCAAAAACGAGGAGCCGAGAATCTCAATGCTAATAAAAACCCTTCTTAGTCTTATACTCGAACACACCACAGTCCCCGAAATCGTATCTCCAAATTAAAAATAAGCTTAGAGGTCTTATAAAAGGTGGCTGTTGTTGTTCAAGCTCCAAAAAAATTTTGTCGCACATATTTTGTATGGAAGAAAATACATGACACTGTTAACAAAAAAATAAAAATTTTAATCAACGGTACTTTGTAGCCACTTGAGACTAGCACTTTATTTTACTAAAGTAAATGTGCTACAGGACTGCATAGACGAAATTTTCTAAAAAATATTAATAACTTATGCACTACATGCCTTTGTTGACATGTGTTTGTGTGTTGGTCTCGAAAATGTCAAATATTTTAAATTTTTTCTCACAAAAATTCTGAATTGTTAAAATCCATTTGCATGTGAAACCTTTTCCCATACAAAACAAGCGATTGAATAGCAGCTTTTGGAACGTTCGCCCAACTCGGCAGCATGACCGCTGATTACTGGGCCTTGCAAAGGATGGATCAATGCTTCGAGAAGCAAACAAATTTACTAGGAAAGAAAGTTGCATCAATTTTTATTTTTTCCAATTTAAATTTTTTATTTTTTATAATTTTTTGTATTTCACATGGCACGCTTTGATTTAGAAGAAAAAATTCAGAACAGTTTTTGACACTTTCGATACCAGAAGCAACAACAAAATACACGCAAATGTTGTTTTTGCTCTACTGATACTACCTGTTTAATGTGCCTTGATGAATATTAAACAAACAAAAGGGAAACTGTACATACTGAAGATCATAAGGGTATGCTATTCAAATGACTGGGGGTGTACATGCATACCTTGACTGCTTTTCATGGGTTTCACTATAATCTAACCTTCTCGTACGATGGCTTCAGCATTCGTCCGGATTTTCGTGAGGAATGCACTATGTTGTAATTATCTACTGTGCTCTCTGCTCCTCACAGTCCTTGGTGTGGCCAAGAAATTTCTAGGGCCTTCGACAAAATATTGACTTTGGCCAGCTGTGACTCAAAATATGTCAAATTTATCAGATTTCAAGTCAAATTTTGTAGAATATTTGAGATTTTTTTACTTAATTTTTTTTTAAACCTGGTACCGATCTCTGAATTATTTCGTTTTTAATTTTGCACTTTGACCTCCGTTGCTAATGTTTCCATATCTAAATGAAGAGCGACAACAGTCCTCACGAAAAGAAGGTGTTTGATCGGCCCTAAAGATATGTACTTAATATATTTAATTCTTCTATCTAAAATCAAAAACCTTACCTTTAAATGCCCAACAACTTTCTCCACAAATACAAAACACTTTTCATATTTTTGTTTTAGCACAATTTCATATTTATTTTTCTTTGATTTAATTTAGTGAAAAATATAAAAAAATATTTAAGGTGTATTCTCTTACAATAAGAATAAAAAAGTATTAGATCATCAATTAGTATCGAGTATCGATTATCGCATAATTTTTTTTTTTGTTTTGTTTCCATGAATTTTACAAATTCACTAACAAGATTGTATCAATGTATGTATGCATGTATGTTTATGAGAGTGTGTTGATAATTTATAGTTTGTTTTTAGTACAAACAAATAACTTAAAATTAGCAAACAAATTAATGTTGGCAATTGCATTATTGGGAAGTATAATCATTAATATTATGTAGGAATAATAAAATGCAACAATGTCAATAATACTCAATGCAAACAAAAGTAGAGGAGTTCACTAAGGTTTTCTTATAAAATAAAATTAAGAATTAGTACTTAAGGAAATGTTATGCATGTATGTATGCACTAAACTCCTGCGCAATTCCATTTAAAGGGCCTAACAAGACATCCGATCGCCGCGCAAATACTTTCCCTCCTTTACTCTCATCGGTCGGGTCAAGTGTGAGTAAGCATAAACCAGTTTCTGCAAGCGTATGTAAACTACCGATCAATATCAAGACGCGTAGAGTATTTACTTTGCCTTCCGCAACTACTGCGAGTAAAAGGTATTTGACAGTAGAGTACTCTACTGGTAGTACTTGAGTATTTTCGAAGAAAACATACATTTGTGGCAAGAATGATAGAAGAATTTTCTGGATCGCGCATTTGTGGTATCTGAATAAAACTAAGGACAGGAATGTAGTGGAGCGATGAAGAGAGCGACGAGCAAAACGTACTTTCAACTAAAATGCTGATATACATACCTAAGTACATATGTATGTATGTGCATAGATACGTATGTGCATAGATACATACATATGTGCATAGATACGTATGTGCATAGATACATATATATGTAAGTGTCCGCATATATTTTTTCTCGTCACTTGTTCTGTCGCTTCACTGCAGCAAAACCAAGTTGTGGGGAAAACCCTGACGATATGCGTACAATTGAAACCATGGGTTTGAAGATAGCGCAAATTGATGTGAAAGTTTCAATTTCATATTAAATATATTTATGTATGCATGTACATATAAACATACATATGTAAAAATGCAGTTTCGATTTAAAAAAATCGGATAAAGTTTTTCTTTCGCCATTCATACACCTCTAATTTTTTTAAATTTTAGTATTTATTAAAAAAACTCAATGAAATTCAAAAACTATCTTGCATTTGGTTTTACTCAATACCAATTTGAGCCGTCGCAGTGTTATCAAAAAAAAAAAAAAGTTACAATAGGTAGGTTCAGAAGGCGCAGCAGTTGAGCGCAACCGTTGCTAAACAAAAATCAGTGATCGTTATGCGTCTTTTGAACGACTTCATACATTAGATGTCAAATTCAACTCTCAAAGGTACACACCAACATGTTGTCTCAAATGATCAGAAAAATATTACGATCATCTAACACGCAACTATTCAGTTGATCAGAAGTACGCAACAACGCGTTCAGAAGGTGCAATCGCACCAGTTACTGAGCTGTTTCGCCTTCTGAACGTGCCAAATAAAAATTCGTTTCTCTTGAAATCAAGTTATATGGCTGCGTATGTACATATGTATTCCGAAATTTTTTTTATTTGTAAAGGCTCTCAAGAAAAACTAAAAATTCATATAAAATTACGCACAATAAATGGAAAATAAATTTTCTTAAATCAGTATGCAGCTCTTAAGAAAAAAATGCTCGCACATCTCGTCGCTACCATGTCCAACTATCGAATGTGAAAATCGGCACTTTTCAAAATTTTGATTTGCCACTAATAATTTTATTTCGTATAGCAGCATTGCTTAAGTTATTGTTTTTGACAACTTATATGTTGGTTAATGACTGCAAATAGTTTTATAGAAAATTAGAGACGAGAAATAATACTTTCATAAAAATTTAAGTACATACATAGATTTAAAAAGCTGCTTGAATACAAAAGTTTTATGAAAATGTCACATTAAACAACTGTCTAAATCTACGTTATTTTTTATAAATAAGGCCGTAAACATTTCCTTACATCGTCAATTTCCATATTCTATTTTTACTCTTTCAATTTCACTGACCAGCGCTGCAAACGATATCAACTAGTAGGCTAACAACCAGAATTGAAATTTAATACGCAAGTACTTACCGTACTACAAGTATACAGAGAGTAGATTTGCTACTCCCCTTTGGCAGCAGCAAATATTTCTCGTACGCGATGAGAGAAAGTAGAGTACCTACTTTGGTGGAGTAATAGCAAGTACGTCAAGTATTTACTCTCTCAACGCCAAGTAGTGTATGTATGCGGAAAAAGAGTAACAATGTGTTGGGAGTAGAGTACAATGCAACGAGTACTTATTGAACGAAATGCGGCAAATACACTTGCGCTGGACTCTAGTATGTACATATATACTACGTTTATACGCACAGAATAATCGACTTAATTGAAAGCGCATTGACACCGTACACATTAAGCTCTAGTGTTTATACTTACGGCTTTATATCGGCATCAAAGTAACCGTCTTCAAAAGCAAACAAAATAAGCTGTTTTCATTTGACATTTTATAAGTAAACATAATGGAAAGTGATAAAAGTCTAGTTTTATTCGGTATTATAAAATCGTGGCAAAGAAAAAGAATGATTATTATTAATCAGCTTTTAAATACTGATGCGATTATTTGGAATTTGAGCGCAAAAGCTCATCTCCAATTCGCTTTGAGTGAGAGCGGTGTTTATACACTCTTTCTAACTGTCTGGAGAATTAAACTACCGATTTGAAATGGAGTGTGAGCCACAACACTTCGCTCTTTCAAAGCGAATTGAAATTCAGTTTATACATATGTTTTGAATCGCGGCGAAATGAATTAAAGCGGCTTATGCAAGGCGTATTTAACAAGGTGGTGTTGGCCGTATATAAGTAAAAAATTACACTAACAAATTATACGCTGATGTCCATACTGTCATTGGTATGAGTTACAACAAACACATCATTTTGACGTAATGGCCTCCACGGCGAAAAACTCAGCTGTCGCTCCAACACCACCTTGTTTAATACACCTTGGGCTTATGCATGCGTATAAACGTAGTAATAGACATACATATGTATGTATGTATCTACAAGTACATATGTATAATAGGAGGGCCTTATATAGGAAGTGTTGGCTTGAGCAACACCCGATTTACACGATTCATGTACTTGAAAGCAATTCTTGCTCATTCTCTTTTGTGTTTTCTATTTGCTTTTACACGTTTCAATTCTGTTGAATTCAAGTTTTTATACCCGAGCGCACTTGTGCACAAGGGTATTATAACTTTGTTCACATAACGGTTGTTTGTAACAGGCAAAACGAATCGAGATAGATATAGACAAATGTATACATAAATGATCAGAATGAAAAGAGAAATCGATTAAGCGGTGACTGTCTGTCCGTCCGTCCGTCCGTCCGTCCGTCTGTGCACACGATAACTCGAGTAAAAATTGAGATATCTTAACGAAACTTGGTACGTGGACTTCTTTTGGGCATGGGACGGATGGTATTGAAAATGGGCGAAATCGGACAATAACCACGCCTACCTCCCATATAACGGTAATTTTCAGAAATACGAAAAGTGCGATATTTTAGTAACCACTGAAGATAATTCACTCAAAATTGATATTTACAATGAGGTTTAGACGAAAAATAAGAATATTAAAAAATTTTGGCAAATGGGCGTAGCCACGCCTACTTATGGTTACATGCGTATATCTTGGTAACCGCTGCACCAATTTCTTCCAAACTTGGCACAGTTGTTGGTCCTGCTACAACATACCAAATGGCCGAAAATTTTTAAAATCAGACAATAACCACGCCCACATCCCATATAACGGTAATTTAGAAAAATACGAAACCCTCGATAAATCAGTAAATATTAAAGCTAATTTATTCAAAATTGATGGTTGCAACAATTTTTTACCAAGAAATACGCTTATGATACAATTTTGGAAAATGGGCGTGGCACCGCCCACTTATGATCACATATATGTATCTCGCTAACCGTTCTAGCAATTTGAACCAAACTCGGTATGGTTATTGTGCTTGCCACATAAAAGCAAAGCGCTGAAAATTATTGAAATCGGACTAAATTACGACCGCTTTTCATATAACGGTATATTTCAGTAATGCTTGAAACTTCAATATTTCGAAATTTAAGGACGGTAATTTACTTAAAATTTATACACCCCGGCTTATCGTGTAGCGGTAGTTTTCGGAAAGGTGGAAAACATATATTTAATAATTGCGCCGGGTATTTAATGTTGGGCTCCGCCCGAACTTAGACTTTCTTACTTGTTGGTTCTTTAAATGGGAAGCAACGAAAATGCCAAAAGCAAAGCAAGAAAGTTGAAACGACTTGACGGTACAGACGCATGCGTACTCGTCCCTTTTCTTCTCAACCCCTCTCTTCCACATGCGAGCAGAATTGAATTCAATACTTGAACTGTGTAAAAGCAGTCCAACGAAAAACAAACATAAATCAAGTATGTACATTATCATTAAGGTGCCTCTCCAAAAAAAATGCCATTTTTCCACTGGAATTATAAAATTTCTTATATTTTAATCGCCTTATTCATAAAAAATAAAGTAGCTTTATAAAAGGTTTATAAATTTAAAAATGTATGAAAACGTCAATTTATAAAGCTCTTTAAACCTACTTTATTTTTTATGAATAAGGCCATAAGACTTTCGCCAAAAAAAATATTTAGGAAAAATATTAAGATTTACGTGAGCTTGATCAAAAATCTCATTATTTGGATTCCGCTAAAAAAAATTTAAACAGTTTTATGCAGCCCTTTTCAGCTTAAGCTCTTCTTTAATCATAAAAAATAAAGAAGCTTTATAAAAGGTTTATAAATTGAAAAATGTATGAAAACGTCAATTTATAAAGCTCTTTAAACCTACTTTATTTTTTATGAATAAGGCCATTAAAATATAAGTACCTAATAAATTCCATTGCAAAAGTGGTACTAACTTTTTTGTAAGGAGAGTGATACACCCTAATGCACATGATAATACTTATAAGTGAGAAAGAAATGTATGTATTATTGCTTAAGTTGAGTAGGGAACACTAATTGGCGGAATAAATATTTATTATACTAGCGAGACATATGTATTTACATAATACTCATACGTGTAAATAGTTGGCAGTCCGCGGGAATTTTGGGGATCTCTAATCTTCAACTAGAATAATATTTAGAGGAAGGATGAGGTCACCTGCATATTCAGCGCGACCAAGAATGATCTTCGGTAGCATAATCTTCACCTACGACATTTTTCTAACGCAGGTCATAAGATGATGCCATTCGTTGAGGACCTAAAGCATACTTTAAAATTGTTTCAAAGGGCGACTAATTGAAATCAAAAATTCATAGAAAACGAAGGAAAACCTTTAAATGTTCAAAAATAATTATTTCGCTGAGTGGCTACCTATTCTGAATTGAGCGAAACTGATTTAGTTGAATCGACATTGTTGAAAAAACTGAGCTTAAAAAGAAGACAACTGAGCACAAATAGGAAAATTAGGTTTCAATAATAGTAATAAACTGCGTAGCCTACAATAAAGAGTATAAAATGTAAGTATGTATGTTAGGGCGGTTCTATTTGTATGGGAGATCTTTTCGGCTATGCGCGTACTTTTATCACAGAAGGATTCTACGTGAAATCCTAAGCAAATTAATTCAAAATCAATTTGGAGTTTGTCAAATTGCGAAAATAGGTTTCTTAGCATTTTTCTGTAGTGTCGTAATGAAGTACTTAAATTTTTTATAAAAATACATAATACATACAAATAAGTGGTTTTTTAGTATGAGAAATCCTTTCTGCACTTATCTTTTTTTTTACCTTCCACCAGAGGGCGCAACAGTGAAAACTTTCACATGTTCTTCGAAAAATATTTTCGCAATTCGGCAAGCTCCAAATTGATTTTAGACCCATGGTTTCTTCAGAAAATTTGCTTAGAATTACACGTAGAATCCTCCTATGCTATACGCGCATATTCCAAAAAAAAAAAAAAACAATTGACACGCCCTAATTTATTTACATATACATACACATATGGAGCAAATAAATAAAAATGTTTACTAGGAAACTTTTAATAATTCGAGCAATTCACAAACACAAGTTTTAGTTTCATATAAAAATTAAAAAAAAAACAGGAATCGAATGTTACATAATTCAAGTACTTATTGCATTTTGCTTCTTCTTCCACTTCTTTGCTTTCATCCACTTCTCTTTAAATATGGATGTATGCAGCACTGGTGAAAAGCTTCATTATCACGTCAATTCGGGTATGTTTTGGTTAATAACTTAGGGTTTAAAGTAAAATCTTAAGATTTCAATAATTCTTAAATTCTTATTCTTCACTTCATTTTCAGCATTTCATCACTTGTTATTATAGCTTAAATTGTTGCGTGCACAAAATTATTTATTATTAGTTAATTTAATGCAATTATTAACGTGGCGATAAATTTTATTTTATTTTTTTTTATTTTAGTGTCTTGTATTTATGTACGTTGGGTGTGTAAGTGTGCATGGCATCGATTATTTTGCCATTTGCTGCTACAAACAACAACATTTTTTGGTGTTTTTTTCTTATGATTGAGAAGGCAGTCGCGAATATTTTCGCTTTATTCCACAAATGATACTTCCAAGCACCAAAAATGCGAATTTTTTTTATTTCCAGTCATAAACGCCTTAAAGTTTATAATTAACTTTTTCGATTTGTTTAAGTCTTCTCTTTGAGCAGAGCGATTAGATGATTCTTCTTGGCTTTCTCTGATTTACTATATTCATCCAGAAACTGTACATAAATTTTGTTAGACCGAAAAGAGATTAGTAAAGGGCTCGAATTAAACTTGCAAAAAAGAGAGTTACAAGAGCAAGAAAAATTACATACAAAAATGCATAAAATTAAAATGCCTCCATGTATATCTTTCCTTGCACCCTGTAAATATTGTTGGTAAAAATATTATTTTTGTTTTTGGGTCGTTCTTAAAAAACATGACCATTCTGAATTTTGTAATTTTTAAAAATTAAGTTGGCCAAATATGTTTATAATTGGCCTCATGTGGTTACGGATGGTATCAACAATAAGAATCCATAACCAGCAGTATTTTTTTTAATTTTTGGAGTTTTTGGAGTTAATAAGTCACCGGTACCAGAGGGGACAAATTAACTCAAAAATACCATATTTTAGCTTTTTATTCGAATTTTGGAGAATTTATTTGTCCACTTAATTAATGTACATAAAATATTTATAAAAAAATTATAAAATAAATAAAAAATCACTTTACTCACCGTTTTTCAACAGTAACAGAGTTGACACTGAATAAGGGTACGTACCCGGCATACAATTGGGTTCCTTACTCAACAACGCACTAAACAAGACTGAACAGTTCAAAACACATTTTGTTGATTTTAGCTAAGTTATGATGGAGAAGCATAAGAGAAATATACGCGTCATAACGTTTAACAAACATTTTTCAATAAAATGAGTGGACGTAACAGAGGGGACCAAAACCTGGGGACACAAATTTTCTTCATAAAAATTATACAAAAAAATTATTTTTCATCATTCTTTTCTATATATGGTATTAATATACACAAACTGAATAACAAAAGTTGTAAATATTATTTTTTTTCAATTTTATTTCAACTGAAAATAACTATTAAATTTTTATAAATTGGCTCGGGACACAGGTTTTTGCTAAACCTTTGACATTGAAAATATTTTTTAAGTTATTTTCAGATAATTAATTATTTTTTTTTTATAATATAGTTACGTAGAATCGATAATAATTTATAAAAATGCAGATATTTTTCTATTTTCTTTTTGAAGAAACAAAATATAAAATAGTAAAGTCTGGGGACACCAATTGGTCATGTTTTTTAAGAACGACCCTTTTACACTTACTTATAAATTAAAATCACGTGCTATCACATTGCGAGCATTTTGATTTTGGAACGTTATTGTGACTAAGCAGGGATAAACGACCACATTCAAATGTTCAGGTAATTTGGTTAAGCTCTTAACTATAATGGAACATTGCTCAGAGGTGAGTAGATCCTTTTGCGTGGGTAGATAACGGTAGTAACGAAAGAAGACAAATGCAAAAAAAAAAACAAATCAAATGTGAGTAAAAAATTCACTATGCCATTAATCGAAAATGAAACAAAATTCGTAATACCAAGTCCCCACCAAAAAGTTAACCATCTCAAATCGAACTTAACCACATCGCTAAAGTTCTGAACACATTGAAAACGACGAGCTACCGACCACAGCTTCCAATTTGTCATCTTTATTATCTAAGCGCTTTGTCGATGGCGACATGATTTCTTTGAACGCGGCAGCGACATCATGAATTTGTATGAGTTTGACATAAAAGAAGAGGAAGAACCTTATCTGTCGCCAGAAAAATAGAAATAGATCTAATCTGGCCACAACCACAGCCGTCGCGTAGCCCGGTCGTCGCCAAAATAATTATCTACATAAGAGTACGTGTTAAAATAATTTGACAGCTGTGGTTTGTAGCTCGTCGTTTTCATTGTGTTCGGGCTATAACTATTGCTGTCCACACTGCGGTTTGAGGTTTATAAAACAGTACAAATGTAGACAACAGTGTTCGGAGCTCCAAAACTCGATTCAGTAGCTCGTTTCTGTAACAATTCTCTACCAAGGCGAATTGAGATATGAATTCGCCGCCCTGTTCTCTACTGCTAATTAGTAGGTGAGAATGACGTATTTTCTCTACCAGTAGAGAAATAATCGGTAGAGAAAAGTTACAGAAACGGGCTACAGGACTAAATCGCTGCAACAGTCGGGGCAAAACAAATTTTCCGTATTCGATTGAATTTTTTATTTTCGTTTCTGACATTAATTGTTTGACTTAAATATTTTCTATTCATGCAAAAATAAGAACGCGAGGCAATGTAAGGATAATATGTTACATATTTAGGTAATTTTTAGCATTTTCTATAAAGTAGAATATTTCTAACACTTTATTTTTTAAAGAGCAGTAGGATCTAAACCTTTTCTACTTTATATAAATTTCATTCTACATATCGTCGATGTTTTTGCAAAACTTCCCATCGCCCAATTGCAAAACCGCCTATCTTACGGCACTCAAATTTTACGGGAGAGCGAAAAAACGGTATATTCTTTGAGGGCATTGCAATGATAGGCGGTATTCTCTGTAGCTATGATTTTACAAATCTGTTGTTTTAATAACGATTTAACGATTTTTATGCATTAATATCGATGCTTGGAGTTCAGGGTTACCAAATCTCATTTTGCCACAACGGCGATTTAGGCGGTTTTGCAAAAACATCGACGATATTTTTTTTAACAATTTAAGTAAAGTTCTGCAATTTCTACAGCCATACATCAAAAAATAACGAGGTTACTTTATTGACGCATTGGTATGAAAGAATTACTTTTTAACAGTAAGATTTGGCTAACTTTCAATTTTTTTACTGAAACCGGTGGTGAACAATCAAAAAACGGCCCTAAGAGGGGCATAAAATGAATGCAAAAACTGGAATAGATTTGAAGTCAAGCGGAGTAGATTTCAAATTTTTTCAAAAATCGGAGTAAATCTGATCTGATCTTAGTGAAGTCCAAACACTAGTATGGAACAAATTTTTTACATTTTAACGCTAATGACCCACAGATGGCGGGAAAACACAGGGTTGTATCAGACTTTCGACGTGGTTTCGAGTTGGTTAGCTTTTAACCATCTCAGTGAAATGGTTAAGTGCTGTCATTTTTATATGGCGAAACTACGCTAAATCAAGTGGGTTATCGGGATAACCAACTCAATAGTCATAACTACGTGGTTAGCTCCGGTGGGGACATGGTATAAGACACTTACTTGATTCTTCTTGTTGTTGGCACAGAGGAAGCCAATTGTCGCTATCAGATCTATGATCACAGCCTGCGTTTCGCTATTTTTAGCCGCCGAGCATTTGTTACCGCAATATTTGAGTAAAATTGTGACAACATCGAGGAATTTTAGCGAAAGCGTTTCACTAGACATGACATCCTGGAAGGAGAGGAAAAGATTGAACAGGTTACAAAAAACAGTCTTAAAAATTCATTGGCTGAAGATACGAAAACTTAAAAACAAGTTTTGGGAGGCAATCATATTTAGAGGTAATTTTAAATAAATAAAGATTCTCCCAAACATCAGGCAGTAATATTTTTATATCATGTGATATTCTGTGGGATGATTCCAGGTTAGTTGTCGCATATATAGAGTTGCATTGGTCTTTTTATGGATTTGGATGCCTTTATAGGAATATTACGAAAGTTCTCTGTCCCCACATTTGAGTCGCTTAGCTGGCAAACTATCGAAACTGTTATTTTTATCTTTCTCCTCTCTCGTTCTTACATGAATTTCTCCCAGTTTTAAAACGAGAAGTCCTAATATTATTAAAGTTGGACGTAGAACGCTGTGGCTCCCCTCATCCTCTTAATGGATTTATTGCCTCTCCTTTAATCCAGCATACGTGAAAATTTAGTATTACAATTACGCCAAAATCTTATGTTTCCACCAATTAAGGTGTGGTAAGATATTACTTTAAGTGAACCTTCGCAGCTCTATTTTTAGGAATGGCTCAACAGTGAATTATGGCGTTGTTTGGTTGGTTGATTGGTAGAAGCGTCGCCTCAGCCCATGTCCAGACCAAATTAAAGCTGATAGCACCATTTTGATACGCTTTGTCTGGGATCCTTGATTGTATCTGCTTTCAAGATTCGTCGGTTTCGTCTGGATGGATCGTTTTGGATGGAAAAACTCCCGAGTGTGTCATGACTTATTTGTGCCAATGCTCGGCACTCGCAACCAAAGTTTAGGACCGTTTCCTTACTTCCTTTGAGATTAAAGCTAGGGCGCCGAAGGCCAATGTCCCGTTATTGACTATATCTTTCCTCGACCTCTTTAGAAGTTCTTCTGTCGTTGGCATATTCATAATGTGGACATACATATGTTCCTCGCAGTTTTGCAGGTTTGAAGATTGTTGCAATGTGTATCACCCATAAATACGTGCGAATTGCAGATGCGGTTCCCTTTTGATGAGTTCGAGTGGACCGTTTATTGTATCTGCCAACTCATAAGCCCTCTCATTTCCGTTTATGTTCCTATGGCCGGAAACCCAGAAGAGAGAGATGTCTATTAACTCGGCCGTAGAGCTTAACGCACGTTTGCAATCTCTAACTGTTTTAGATTTTGTTACCTGAGGCAAGTGCTAGAAGTGCCGCTTGGCTATCTGAGAAAATTTATGCTTTTCGTACTTCTACGCAGTTCCTCTCTAATGCTTGTATTTATGTGTGCATTTATTTTTTATTGGCAGAGGAGAGAAAATGATGGGCCTAGTGCTACAGACTATTATACATATCTCGGACCCCGCCGAAGACGATCATCCGGGGACGGCTGTTAGGCGTTTCGATGTGGAGGCTAAGTTTTTCGACTGAGCGACCAGAGGTACCTTCATTTTGTCGTGGCAATGTATAAGTAGGTACATATATACAAAGTACATATGTATGTATGTATGTAAATATATCCTTTGAAAGTAATCCTTATCATCTTGTTGTTCTTGTTAAATAAAACACTTATTTTATGAATTTATTTCCGGTATTCTGCATTTTACAGTCACATTTTGTGTGCGTTTCACTTCAGTCTGGTTATTTTTACCAATTAAATGTTTAAATACATCGGCAATTCTCTATATTGTCCGCGGCTGGCTGCCGCTTCGTCAACTTTAGAATGCTTGCGCTGGCAATTTTATTAAACAAATTTTGGTATTTGTTTTAAATTACCACAAATAGATAAGTGCGCATTCGTGCGGCGTCCTAACCAAATTTTAAATGCCAAACAAAAAGCAGAAAGTTTGCTGATGCACTCACAAATCACCCTCCCATAGAGTGTATATGTATAGCCACCCCTGGAGCGTATAAATTGGGATGCGTTGAGATTGATATTTGTATTTTTGTTGGTTCTACGCTTTGGTTTGCTGGTATTTGCTTAGCAGGCAGAGATAATTCAGCGCTTTCTAGTTAGCTTTCATTTTACGCATCTACCCTCTAAGAAAATTGTAGGTTCTTTTAAAAAGTCAAAATTCTACCTGGTTTATGTGACAGGCTTTTGATTTTAACTTTATTAGGAGTTGATTTAGATTTACCTATGAATTATCTTTTGTTGGTTATAGAGCACACTGAGACTTGCTTTACACTTGGCATAAGTAGGGGAAAATCGTTGTCATACTGCCCTCGCGTGCTCGCCAGTGACCCGTAACCATGCCCCTTCTAGACCAGCATAAGAGGTCGTGTCATTGTTTTGCCAGGTTTGCTTTGCTATTCTGCACTAGATGCTCGCTTCAGTAAATGTTCAAATGACCGAGAGCCCAGACGAGTGAGATGTCTACCAACTCTTCAACGACGGTGTAAATATCTTGCAATGCCTGACTGTGTTGGAGTTTGTTGTCGCAGTTATTTGTTAATAATCTACAAACCTCTCTCTCTAGCATATTTCCTCTGCTTGAGTGACTTAAAAAGTATCCCCGCTTTCAACATCACAGTTCATTTCGGACCTATCATTGCAGGTGGCAATGTAATTCACCTTTGCCTTGCACTTTCTCAGTATTTTGTAGAAGAACATTTGACCTGATAATGAAGTGCTACTGAAGGATTGTTTCTCTAGCCCTATAAGATTGTCAAGTCCTAATGTGTCCAAACTACCTCTGGCTCCTGGCCGCTAGACTGTCTGAGTCTGATTTCGGACTCACTGCAATTGTCTAAGTGAGAATCGTCCTAATGAAGGAAGGAAGTTTAAACTACTTGATTTTCGTTCTCTTGGTACAGTATAAGTTCTGCTTAGCTCGCGTTAACTCAGATCCCTGGGAGTAACCCGAACAACGCTTCCTCCAGTTTTTCGCTAATCATAGAGGAAAGGAGACATGATACTGCCCTGCAGGGAGTGACGTTAGCTTATACCTAACTTTAGTCTGTTTACGCGAACACTAGTGCTAACTATTAACTGTGTATTTTGTTCGAAAAAAACTAACTACTTTTGTGGGGCGATGGCCGCAAAAAAGTCAGACCTGGATACCTCTGCATTACATGTCAACTAACTTGTTACTAACTACTTTTGGACATAAAATATCAATAAGAAAAACAAAATATTTTTTTGTTTTTTTACTTTTTTATTTACTTATTTATTTACTTTCTTTTATTACATTTCATATTTGTTTACATATTCTGCTCTGGGTGGCCCCATATTCGAACACCGTCAGACATAACTTCAAAATGATAGTATAAAATTTCGATCTTCCTTTTATTTGTCCTGAATATGAAAAAGAATCTGCGAAGTTCAGAAAAAAAGTGTATTGAAAGTAATTTTTGTATGAGGATATTTAATAGAAACTTGTAAAGAAAACCAACTCCCGATTGCGTCTGCATGACTCCTGCATGACTTTACAATTCACTTTAAGTTGGTTTTGTCATAGCTAATTAAAAGTGAGGTATTAATCGAAATCTCGCCAAAAAGCTAACTATAAGTTGGTTAGTTTTAACAATTGATAATTTTTCACTGCAGGGTGCTATTACTAATTCAAGATTGCCATTCAGTGCTGCCATCTATAAAAGCGGGAAGGAAACGTCTCCTGGAGTAGCTCCTTGATTCGCAATTTGGCGGATTGTGATGGAACCGCTGTTTGCTTTGCTTCAGTTCATCTGCATTCCAATTTTTATAAGAGTTTGAATAATTGTCTCAGTTCCTTTTATGTCCACGAAGGCATTAAAAATGAACTGTTGGTAATGAAACCTATTTTATATAGGCTCATGAAGCGCAGTCTCAGTTGACGACGTTTAATGCACGCATGCTGGGCAGTCCGAACCCATCAATGATGATTTTATGTGTAGTACTAGTATCCTAAGAGATGTTCAGGTAAAAAAAGTATGGCTTATTGGGCTAAGTAAGATCTGTTTCTTTGTCGCGAGTACCCACGCTGCTCTTTGAACCACTTGCAATAAGTACACTAAGGGTTGTTTTCTTAACTAGCTTTTAAAATTTATCTGGCCTTTGAACAAAAATTTTGTTCTTAAAAAATTTAAAAGCTACTTGAGAAAACGGCCCTAAGCCGAACATATTTCGATAACATCAGAATTGGAAAAATTTGGTACTTTCTTCCTAAAATCCCCTCAAAGGGATTCTCGAAAGTATTTCAAGGTTAAGAGTTCAAAATCGTATAATTTCCCTACAGGGCTCATTACAGTATGCGCATGTGTGTTGATTTGTGTACATAAGCTCATTGTTCTAGTTGTTGTTGGTTTTTGTTGTTATAGTACTTCCGCAAATAACTTTATTAGGTTTTAATCATGAGCTAAACAAAGTAAATTCAACCCAGTTCAACTTCTGTATGCGCATATAAATATGTAACTAACTACCCAGTCGGAAACAAGTGACTTTTTTTAAAATCAAACTAATTGAAAAACTACTTTGAAACAAGTGAAGTGAGTAAATGTTTCGAATTTTGATACCCTTTTTACCAAAAGAAACAATTTGTGTCTTGGATGTATGAAAAAGCATCTGTGAAGTGCAGACCTAAAGCGTATTTAAATGAAACATAGTGACTTTAAAGTGTTTTAATCCAGATGCATTTTAAAGTAGTTGGAATCAAATGCAGAGTCGGACAATCGGCTTGCTGCTTGCACACAATTCAAACTGAACATTTGAAAGCACACTTACATGTCTGGCTGTGGCTGAGCGTGCAGAGGTGCTTGCTGTTATTTGTTAGCTTCCAGAAGGTGCGGGTTCAAATCCCATCAGAGGCAAAATGTTGAAATGATTTTTTTTTTTTTTGGCTTCGAAATATGAAAAAGCATTTGTGAAGTGCAGAACGAATGCGTATTCAAACGAAAAATACTGACATTGAAGTTCTTTAAACCAAATGCATTTTAAACTAGTTGAAATAAAATGCAGAGTCGGATAATTGACCTGCTCCTAGGACATGGCCATGTTAATAAAGTTAGTTGCTTATATGAAAAAAGGAAGAACTCCAACCACTTATAGTTGGTAAAAAAGTACTTTTTAAATTGCTTTTAAAGTAGTTTTATTTCCTACAGGGTATCTACTCGTCATCTATCGCTTCCGTGTTGGCTTCAAACTTAATTTCTGTGTGTGGCTTGTATGTACATGTTTTTGTGTACTAGTATAAAGAGGAATTCAGTTCATTTTCTGCCACAAATATTAAATATTTACACAATCAAATGAAATTTTTGAGAGATGCTGCAATTATTTACTCAATATACAAACTTCAAAATCAAGCCACTATTAAAATGTGAACGATATATATTAAGGGTATTCAGACTATATTCGTTAAGGTCTTAATTCGGTATTCGGTAACTCTCACCATTGTTTTGTTTAAGTAAATTACCAAGTATATATGAGGTGACAAGTCTGTCACTTATTTGCTGGAATTTTCTCCCGTGAAAGGTGCATATATTTTATCAAAAGTTCAATAAACCTTCCTGCCGTGGAATTAATAAATGTTTATAAACAAAAGAACTTCACGTCAGCTTATTCGAAAGTAATTTTAACCAAAAAAGAATAAGATGCGTTCAAAGTTAAAAGTATAGCCGAGTTACCAGATAACGAATTAATACATTAACGAGGATAGTCTGAATACCCTTATTGTGAACGTATGTATACATATATGTATGCATGTTTGTACGTACTAAGTACGCGAGAGGCTTTGGAAGCCAAAATATTTATATAGTAGTCGAAAGTTACCTCAAAAATTGGACCTATGAAACTGAGTCCTAAAAAATAATCAAATTATGGAGAATTCAAAACGTAAAGTATTTCAAAAACTAAATCCAGCTGCTTCAGAAATTCTAGCAAACATTTACAAACAAACGTACATATCTACATATTTTTATCTGAACTTCGAACACTCAGCCCACAAACGAAATTGATTTTCGCGCTCCGGTAGTTGAAAAAGTGGTCTGAAGTACTTTCCATACTCTGTTCTACTGCCGACTCATGCAATGTCTGAACTGCTTGACGGTCTAAGCGGCCGATCGACCATCCACTGCTCTTTGTGCGACCTCATTGTGTACCATCTAAATTAGTTTGCACATTGGCCACCAGATTGGCAAATGCAGCGACGCATTCGTCAAAAAGATACGCAAACAAACATTTGGCATAACAAGCAAATACACAATGCCGGTAAATGTTGACTTTTGATGAGATTGGAAAGAGGTGAGCGCGAGAGTTGGGAAGCTGCAAAGCGAGTAGACAGGCGGAGTGCGGTCAAACAGAGGAATGGAGATCAAAACTAGGCGGGTTGACAGCCTGCGACAGGTTGAGAATGTTAAGTATGAGCGCAAATCTAATTATTTTACTATGCTATATTTGTATTAACGAGCCTGAGGAAAAGACGAGTCTAGTCTGCTTGTACTGTACAATGAAGTTCCTAATTCATAAGGGCACTATTTGGGCCTTTGAAGGCAAAGGTAAAGTCTATAAATTATTTCAATAGCTAGTTGAGAATTTCAAATCCACGAGGTACCCCAAAGGAGCACATGCAGCCGGGGCTTGAATGCAACCATTTTCTGGCCTTAACCTTAAAACTATCCGTCATCTCGAAAGATATTAAGAAGACGTCGGACATACCATCTGAAATTCCATCCAATTGAGTATTTTATTAGGATGGCAGACTTTAAAGTTGCTTCCAAACGCAACTGTTTGGCTGTGGCTGCTGCGGTCTACACTCGGATTCTGGAAACCTCCCCTTTATTTCCTACGCTATAGCCGAGTAACTCGATAGATTGCCTTCAGTTATGTTGGTTCACATGGATATTCACTCGAACGAGAAGCAGACTAGACGTTAAAACTATGTTCACATATCAATATTACCTCAATCAAAGCTCGTTTTTTAATCACTCCGTTTACACAGGCAAATCTCAGATTATTAGCCGTCAAATTTGTGGTGCTTGTTATTCTCACATCTCAAGGAAAAGTTATGTTTCTTCTCTGTGCCACCGTGATCACGTTTTTCTGCTATATTAAGCAATATAGATATATTTTAACGTAACATTTTATTAAAAATACCTTTAAAACCCTCTTTTCCTTGCTAGCGTCTATTTTTGTTTACTTTTACATTTGCCATTTCTCCTCTTCTTCGCAAAAACAATCGATAAAACTAGGATGGACACCGAAAAGTTATCGGTTAAATCTGAGATTATTTTATAATTACAGATTAACAAGGGAGGAATTTTATATGGCTAATCTCTTTTCCTAATTACAGATTAGGAAGTTAAGCTCGAAAATGAGGATAATCTACTTATATGTGAACCTAGTATAAGTGACGCAAGCTCATCTGGGATATGACGCTCCCGAAATGGTGATACCTGAACATAGAAATGAAACACGAAGACACGCCTAATGACATAAACAGTACTGAGTTCAGTTTTTTTTTTCAACTTCAGGTTTTCAACAAAGTCTCAACGGGGCAGCAAGACTGTTTGTAGCCGAATCTTCCGATGTATAGACGCTCTCAACCACTGAAAATCGATCAAAATCGGCAGAGATGACTCCAACGGAGACCGTTCGGCTTGATTCTAAATACCTGCTGCAATAAACAAGGAAACAAGCTGAAGTTAGCCTTCACTTGATTTCGATTTTTAACTACCATCTAACAGCCAGGTGGTTTCATACCCTAACTACCGTTATTGGTTTAACAGATGAACAACAGAGAATTTCAAACTGTGAATCAAACTTTCTCCAATCGGTATCAGCCGGCGACGCTGGTATGAACCCAGAGGTTTACGAAATCCGATTTTGGTGGTATTTGGATCCCGAGAATCTCTTGATTGCTCCTTTGTCTTGAAATTTTTAAACATTCTTATGCAGACCTTTTAAGCTTAAACTTCTCTATCAATTGAAGGGACTTTTTGGGAAAAAAATTTTAAAAACTAATTTTATTTATAAAAAGAATCGAATTTCAGAGGTATTTGCAAATCAGTCCAGCTCACG
Source organism: Rhagoletis pomonella (assembly GCF_013731165.1). Classification (NCBI taxonomy): domain Eukaryota; kingdom Metazoa; phylum Arthropoda; class Insecta; order Diptera; family Tephritidae; genus Rhagoletis; species Rhagoletis pomonella. The sequence continues at coordinate 76,057,181 of NW_023458560.1, forward strand.
AAAATGCTAATATTTTTCCCATATATTATGAGGGAAGTCTTAAAATATAATACATTTTGAAATTCCGATAGAAAAACAGTAGTGTTTTTTCGGTTTTGATGCACCCTAATGTACATATAATATTTATCAAAATTTTGCTTTGCTATTTTAAAATCTTGTTATTTCAAGAAGTTTTAATAGTGAACTGGTATCCACACCTGAAGAAGTGAAGTCAGGAGGTACTATTGTTTGTAATAAATTATATAAATGTCTGATTGCCTTGTGATTTTTCAACCTAAAGTCGCGTTTCAGTTTTGAATATATGTTTACTTTATTTTATGAATCTTAAAAAGTACTGCCATTTTCTTATCCGTTTTTCTAGTGGCTAGTTCCTTTCGTCAAGTTGTTCGTTCCTGCGTCATAGTTTTCTCGTAAGTTTTGTCTGGCAGTCCAATCTTCCAACTTAAAATCGGTTCGGTTCGAAGCCCGAAAAAAGCTTCGGGTTCAAAAAGCGGTTCCGTTCACAAACGGTTTGCAGCCCTGATTACAATAGGAAGTTAGGATTTCGGAAATTAAGTTACTTGAAAAAAAATCTGGCCACACTGCTCATATCTGAAACGTGTCTTTCGTAGGCAGGATTCATTGCTTAATTAAGGATAACTACAACCATGATCGACGTTAAGGCTAATCAATTAAACAGATCTTTTAATCAACACAAATTTTAAAACTTTACCAAGTCCTTCAGGTTTCCTTAAAATCCCTTCAAAACTCCTCAGCAGGCCCCTGTCTTCTCTTACTTAGAACATCTCAAATTGATTTCAAACTTGCACTCAAACTCACCTTCAAGCCAACACACACAGATTCATTTGCATATTTCTCTTTGAATGGCAAATGTGCGCAGCTGAGAACGCGAAAAAGCAAAATTAAAAATTTAAGATTTAAATATGTCACTTGTACGAATTTGCATTTTCAAGTGTCAATCGCGCGAAATAGCAACAAGGAGAATAATGTTATGTACGATAGCAGCAATAACAACAAAACAGCAACAACTGTCATTCAGTTAAAATATAGATAAACTTTTGCTTGACAACTTTTGCGAATGCGGAAGTGGCATGCAGAAACAGTAGCGGGGTGTGGGGGGTAAGGATTGAGCTCGAGAGGCGCCACATACACCTCTTTCAATATGCGCGGTTCGATTGCTCGTTTACAAAGGTAAATATTTTGACAAGTTACTTAGAAATGCCGCGAACAAGTGTGCTAGTATTTGACGTTGACACTCGATGAAGTTCGACTGATTTGCTGGCAGAGAAGAGCAGCAGCGAAGGATTTGCAAACATCAGAAAGGCAGTCAGTCGGTGTTGTATTTGGCGCAGCATCGGTGTCATTGGTTAAGTTTAGCTTTTCAATTCAACTTAAGTAGCTCGTCTAATCTACAAATATCTGTTAGCAAAAGTGACGCTTGTGATGCGGTGATGCGGCGGCTTGAAGTGGAACACAACTATTGCCACATAGAATGAATTATTAATACGGCCGCGAAATACGAAATGTTGGCAGTAAAATGTAAATCAGCTCGCGAAATATATGCCATCAAATGAAATAGTTAGAAGGTAGAAGATGTTGCCAGAAAAAAATATATCAAAAGCTCTTAAGTGGAAGAATAAGTTCTAAGCAACATATTTGTGTGTAGGCAGAGTTTTATTTAAAACTGACTCAGTACTGCAAGTTAGCAAACTTCAAAAACATTCAATTTAAACTTCCCACCCAAACGCCTCCACTTTTCAAAAGTCCTTCAACAAAATTAAATCACCTTCCAAGTCAAAAACAAAGAACGTAGTGTAAAGTCGTCCCCCGACACGCTCCAATGGGCCGTATGAATAAAAACTGAGCAATTGCTTTTTCTTAAAATTTCAAACCTGTTACTTCACTTTTGTTTGAATAAATCGAGCAAAAGGTCTGAAATATTAAGAAAAAGCAATTGCTCATTTTTATTTATACGGCCCAATGACAGTTCAATTCATGATAAAAACATTACAAGGTAAATTCATTCTCTCATTTCGTCGGCCATGATTTTTTTCTGGCGTTTGCCAACATTTTAAAATTATATAAAATTGAAAATAAAAAAATTAAATTGTTCACAATTGTTGTTGTTTGAGATTGAAAATGAGAATGTGTGTGTGAGTTTGAGTTTTGATTTTAAAATTATATTGTTGGCAAACGTCAGACTGCCTCTCAATGGTTTTACCTTGTTATGTTTTTATCATGGTTCAATTGCTTGCTCTCGCTTTCGTCCTTCTCTTATTGTTGTTTTTGCTTAACATTCACCAAGTTTTGAAAGTTATCGTTATTTCTTTATTTGTTTCTAACCAAATGTGTTTGGTAAAGTTTTGCATTTTCCGGAAATTAAAACTTCAGTTCAGTTGGTCGTCGCCGTCGCCAATGTTGATCGAAACAAAGCAAAGGACTTGTAGAGCTCAATACTTGACGCTACAGACCCACAGCGGCCCTCGAAAGTTTTTACTAAATTCAATTCGTTTGAGTTGTTGCCCCGATAGACGCGGACGGCGCTGCTGCGGATATTGACTTTCCAATATAGCCTGCCGCCAACCCACGATGCAGCGAACAAAGGTGGCGCCGTCAGTGGTACCGCTACTTTAGTTTTGTCGATTTTGACAGTTGTGGTAACTTGTAAATAAACCTTTGTTTACAAATCAGCGAAAGAGAAATTCTAATTATAAGTGAAAAATCAGTTTAAATTGTGTTAATTTTCAATTTGTGAGTGATTTTTGAGTTGAGGACTGCGTAAAAACTAATACAACGAAGTGCTGTGTGTTAAACTGCGTCAGCCGTCAAGATGTAAGAAGCGTAGATGCAAGTGTAGCGCTGGGACGAATCGCTGCATTCTGTGTACATAGGGCACGGCAAAGCCGTTGCCGAAATGTTTCTCTATTATTATATTCCCAGAATTTCCTCACAATGATTTTGTTTCTGCTCCACGCAGCATCCATTAGCAAGTTAACTAATCAATCCCGCAGAGAAGCTGGTGCAGTTTTCAGCAGGAGCTTTAATTGCTAAGCAATGGAGTGCACTAAAATGTTCACTGTTCTCTAATAGATTAGGTGAAAAATGCAATATTTTCACATTTAGCAAAATTAAAACACGTTTTTCGCTGTAAAGTGAACTGCTTTGGCAGTTTCAACTCGCTCTTCTTTTCGCTCCATTCTTTGTTTACTTGTGGTACACAAATGTCAGAGCCCAGGACGGCGCAATCTTGTATTCTATCATTCTTGCCGCCAACCAGCGTTCTGTGGGAGTGTGTGTGTGTGTGTACTGTAACTTTGAACGCTTTTCGATTTACTCTTAACTTTATATTCACTTTCATGCCTTTCATATGTGTTTTATTTTAATTTTGTTTGTCTTTTTGCATCCATCCATTCCTCCTTTCCCATTCTTCGTTATTTTAATTTTGTAGCGATTTTACGTTTGAAAAACTTTCCGAGTGCAAAGTAAAGAAGCGAATGAATGCTTTTGAACAATTTTTTTCTGCAATCACTCGTTGGTTTGATTGTTTTTTTGTTTGTTTGTGACTTTGTCAATACGTTGGTTGGCCGATTGGTTGGCTGATTTGTTCATTTGCGTACGCTTGATTTCTTTCTGGAGGAGGGGGAACGAACTGGAGTGGCACAGAAAATGGGCATTGATTTAAGTTTTCAAGTTAAGCCAGCAATACTTCGCTAGAAAGCGATGGGGCGTATTGTTGCTTTCAGTTAAACTATTCTTCCGCAGAGCTTATAAAGACCAGGCGTTTAGACCGCAGTTTGGAAGAGCTTCGTCGTCCCCCAAGCAGCTGCGACTATGAGGATCTGGTGTCGTATTTTGTCTCGCCGTTCGAAATCCATCCGGACAATGTCCTGCTCATACCCTAGACAGAATTGAAGGCTGCGGCTTCGTGAGCTTAACGTGATTCTTGACTGAATTGGTCCACCTTGGGTCAGAAAAACTTGCAGTCGCCGGCGCTAATGCGTGGCACATATATCCAAGAGTAGTCCAAATGCAGTCCAAACGCACGGTGGTGCGAAACGCGAAATTTACCACTCAAAAAGGTCTTATGTTCTTGACGGATTTGGATTTTGAAAAAAATAAATTCTCCTGTTCCGTTTTATAAATAATAAAAACTAGTTGAAAACAGTTATAGGGTTTCCCTAAAATTAAACAATTTCAGAAGGAAAATTTCAAATATTGTAAAAAAGTTCACCAAAATTAAAATTTTAAGAAAAACTTAAGGTATGCAGTTTTATAGCACATTAATGTAATAAAGTGTCTTGGAACATAGAAGCAATTTTTAACAGCTTTCAATAGTTTTTTTCCTTGTTGACATTTCGGACAATTCTTAAAAAAATTATTAAAACTAAAATTTAATAGGCGTTAATACTGCATAGCTAAAATTCCAAAATAAAAAATTCAAATTATTTGTATGAAAATTTGTTGACATTTCTAATTTTTTTTGGGCAATTTTTTCCGTTTAAGGAAACCCCATATATGGTTTTCACTATGTAACATACTTTAACAGGAATAGGAGAATCAATTTTATTCAAAATTGTAACTTTCTCTGAACTTTGCACTAAAAAATTTAATATAAACAAATAAAAATGCTAAAGTTAGTTCCTTAAGCCTCCTCAGTATTTAATTATCACCTAGACGCGATATTGATGGCGAGTTCGTGTAATAGCTAATCAGTGGGCCCATAAATCGAACAGTCGGAGTGGCCCCACCGAAGCTCTCTCTCTCTTTTCCTACTGACGTGACCCAAGGCTGCATTCGGGTTGCTCAGATTTCCCCAACGGGGAGACTAGAAGGAGTGTAAGTCTGACTGCGACCCTTGTGGCAGCGTCGGTACCGACTATGTCGACGACCGCCAAGTTAAGGTCCAGGCAGTGAGGGGTCGTTAATTCTCCACTAATTTGCGAAAGGCGAATGCATCAAATAAATAGAGACAAGGTTCGCGGGGGTATCTAACACTTCTTAGTGAATAAGTTGAGTTCCTTCTTACTAGGATTTACAGCAAGTCCACTGTTCGCATACCATTAGACCACTTAATAATCAGGTTCCAGCGCTCTTGAATCAGATCACAAAAGTTGTCGAAATTTGTATTACTGCCATCCCCACAGAGAATCGCCCAGCAGCCCATCCAGGCCATTTTCACCATCTTCAAAAAGGGTAGCTGGATGGTAGCACTGCGTCTTTACGCCGCGACAGTTCTATGAATCCTAATACAAGTGGCGAGTGTCCTCAGAAGGGACATTATAAGGACTGTTCCTCGATGTCGAGAAAGACACCCAGTGAAGTTTTGGGTATGAATACCTTCGCTATCGACCTCACAAGCGTGTGAAGGCGGTTATGTATAGCGCTTGGCAATATGTATCAGCCCTGTTTCTAATGAGCAGATGATTCGGCCCATCCAGAGCTTTAAGAAAAATCGAAAAGAGCTTTTGTCGACCTTCGGTATGAACGCGACCTTGAATACTCCAACACGTGGGAATATATCCACAAATAACGTCCTAGCGGAGATAAGATCCTACTACACGTTCAGACAAAAGTCGGGCCTACGCAGGTATTCTGGACGGCAAAAATTTGTTACCGCCCAAGGTCTATTCACAATATTCCCCGAAACTGTTTGAAAAATTCTTAGCCTGTTACAACTACTATAGAACGAAGCCAAAGGATTTCGGAGACAGATTGAAAATATACCAAGTTATGGTCTGGTCCTGTTGTAGGGTAAGTAAGTCCAAATCAGAAAACATATCACGGAATTCAACGCAGGACGTGGAAAAAAATACGCCAGACCAAGCGACCTATAAGCACACGAACGTCTTCGTAATCTTTACCACTAGACCAACCTGCCTAAATACGCCAGGATCGATTAACACAATATGGGACAGCAATTCAATGTACAAATAATAATTTAATAATCATAAATATTTATCTAATTCGCACAATTTCTTAATTTTTCATTTTAGATTGAAGTATTCTGCGTCAAATCTTTGCTTACCTGAAACGTCGCCAAATCCAGCACCGCCATGGAGACCAACAGACTGAAGGTTGCTGCCGCCAATGACACAGTGCGCGGTGGGATGCATTCACCTGCGAAGAGAACAAACAAAAATTACAGTCCAATGCAACTCGATTGAAAATACAAAAAAAAAAAACTTCATCTCAAATCCACATTTGAACTGTCCGGATATGGAGCTAATAAAAACATAAATGACTAATTTCCGCCTTTGCTCGCATCTCACGTCAGCTAGCGAACAATCGACAAAAGGCCAATCAAGCGTAAAAATGCACTTTGCACTCGATTACAATGTACTTAGACGTTTTACGAATGTGCGAAAGGCGAAGGAGAGCAGAATGCATTGCCGAGTAATGTGAATCACAGCAAAATGAGAAAAAACAAAACAAAAAAAAAACATAAAAAAGTATCTGCATTTGCCACTATCCTAAAATAGCAATTAATTTTATATTTTTTTTTTGTTCTTTCAATTCTTCAGTTCTTGTTTCCTCCGCCAGCGGCTACTCACCGATTGGCACAACGCACGCGTACAGCATTGATACTGATCCAAAGAGTTCCGTGGATTTGGCCGCGCCCAGGAAGCGCGTCGCGTCTGTGGGTCCTTCGAAAGCATAGAAGGAGAAAGAAAACAAATGTTCTTCAAACGAGCAATGATAAAACTGCACATATGTAAATAGAATAGATCACAATGACAAATTCTGATTCCTTTATAATGCTTAAGACCTTAAGAGGGATTTCGAGATAAAAAAAGGGTCGAAATGTTAAGTCCTGCACACCCCTCATTGGGATCGGAGAATTTTAAAAAAGTATTAAGCGCTTGACAAAGCGCAAAGAATATGTCGATTAACTAACATACAAATGCGCATTAGGATTTTGAATTTTACACTGGCAGACGCCAACAAGGTAGGCAATGAACCTGTTATAGATACACAGGCAGCACCTGCACATACTCAGAAACGTATGTCTTTGTAGTTTTGCTCTATTTCTTCAGAAAATTCATTTGCATTTGAAATGCGATAAAGCGCGAATTAATGGAAATAAAAGATCCTTATGAAGATAAGCATTGCAATCTGTGTAGCGCATTATTCCTCTGGGCTCCAACACTTTTTCACTGTGCTTGTGTTCTGTTTAGGGGAATAAATAGCAAGTACACGGTTCACCAGTTTAAGTTTTAAGCTCCAAACAGTCGTTTATTGGAATATGATATCCTGTTCATCCCCAAATAACCTAGGATATAATTTTAGAACTATTTAGAGGTTTCCTTTAAATTGGAAAAAGCCTTGATTGTAAGGAAAAAAAAACCGGTTTGTTCAATTAAAAAATCCGGTTTATTCGATATTCGATAAAACCACGATTTCGAAAAAACGCTTATAGATATCAAAATAAAAGAACCGGTGAAAACCGATTTAGAAAACCCAGGCCAATCACTCTGTTATGAACGTACGTATGAATATATTTAAAGTACATATATACGTTCGTAAAATGTAATTCGATTCAGGGATACAATTTTGCCTACATTAAACCTGGAATGGATTCTGCAGTAACCTGAAAAATAATATCGAACTCATTATTTTTACTTCCATCGAAAATTATTCTAATGCGTCGTAGGCTCTCCAAAACGAAGCGAACTAATTATGCGGAGTGGTATTGACGTTACTTTTAGTCCCAAAGTGTGAACCGTTTTTATAGTTTTTTGGATAATCTGGTTGCTCTGAAGGTTCTGATTTTAAGTCTAATTTACATGCTCTTAGGTAATCTAAAAAAATAAATAAAATTTCATTGCTTCATATACTTTGCTATTTTGCTATATTGGTCAAGCTCCTTGTCAGCTTGTGGTGGCCGATTTGATGTTCTCACAAAGGTGGAGTTCTACGCCGCCTCCGAACTGCAACTATTTTTTTGGGAAGAATTACACCCGGCAGGTTGGCCATAGCCTACCGAGAAACACCGCTAATATAAAAAATGTGTTGGATGTTGCTCCAACGAGGGCTCGAGAGAGATCGTCATCAAGTCAGGATATAATTAGCGCATTCGATGCACTTCTTGGCTTATATGTCAATCCTAATTTGCTTTTTAAAAACATCTGAATTTCCTGATTGATTTACTGGCATAGCTTATGGTATATCCTGACATGTAGACCCGCTAGTTATGTTACTATTTGTCTTTCTTGGGTTTGAAACATAATATTAGCAAGGCCGAAAAATCCATACACAGGAAATGCTGAACACTTTCTTTGCTATATTCTAGCTGCCAGATGCGTGCATCTCTATAATAGTTCAGGCATATACTTGCTGCATGCTTGCCTAGAAATAAGTGCCCCGTTATGGTTACTAATATGCTGACTGCTTTGTGAGTGATCTATTAAGCAGATTTGAGGTCGTCTTCCTATCCTGTTATATTCAGATTATGTAGAGTGAGATCTGAAGAAACCACATTATTTAAGAGAATTGAGTATTTGACAAATATGAAAACAAACAAGTAAGAAAGTCTAAGTTCGGGCGGAGCCGAACATTAAATACCCGGCGCAAGTGTTAAACATATGTTTTCCACCTTTCCGAAAGCTACCGCTACATGATAAGCCGGGGGGTATACATTTTAAGTAAATTAGCGTCCTTAAATTTCGAAATATTGAAATTTCAAGCATTTCTGAAATTTACCGTTATATGAAAAGCGGCCTAAATTTTAGTCCGATTTCAACAATTTTCAACGGTTTGCTTTTATGTGG
>NW_023458560.1:76065958-76078769 GCF_013731165.1 Rhagoletis pomonella
GGGAGGTAGGCGTGGTTATTGTCCGATTTCGCCCATTTTCAATACCACCCGTCCTATGCCCAAAACAAGTCCACGTACCAAGTTTCGTTAAGATATCTCAATTTTTACTCGAGTTATCGTGTGCACAGACGGACGGACGGACGGACAGACAGTCACCGCTTAATCGATTCCTCTTTTCATTCTGATCATTTATGTATACATTTGTCTATATCTATCTCGATTCGTTTTGCCTGTTACAAACAACCGTTATGTGAACAAAGTTATAATACCCTTGTGCACAAGTGCGCTCGGGTATAAAAAGGATATACTAACTGCCCCAATCTTCACATTTCAAAACGGAAAGCCAACTTCAAGTGAGAAAAAATATACCGTAAATTTGTAAATTAAAACGAATAAAAATGTCAACAACTTCCAAAAGCTCTTCTGTCAGCAACAGGCCAACATATAAAAATTTTCTGACCGAAAAAAAGTTGAAAAATAAACTTGAATAAAGTTGAAGCCCTACAGCACACATTACAGCCACGCAATAGATAAGCATTGTATAGGCTTACAAGTATGGAAAGCGCCATTTTGTTTGTTTACATTTGAAAACAGCTGAGATCACCTGATTTTCAATTCTCTCATTCTCCGCACAGAGTTACATTCAAGTTTCAGAAAAAACTTTAAAATGTAAATTGAGAAATATTTTAGAAAAATGTGTTTTTATTCATTTGAATTCAATAAAAAAGAAATTAAAAATGCGTGCCAAGTCTTGCATTTCCAATAATAACGATAAATGTGTATGTTCCAGGCAATAATTTAAAATATTTGTGAAACTTATCGTTTTGCGCTAAAATACATCAATGTGTGTGAAATTCGTTGTCATTGCTTTTGTTTTGAACATCATATTCGTGCCTGCCGGTGGAAAAATTAGGTAAATTTGCATTTATTTTTAAGAAAACATATAATTTAATATATATTTCTTTCCAGAGCGACATACGGACAAGTAAGATGATCATCGTTTAAACAAATGGTTTATTTTCTTGTACAAGCAGCCGTGGCCCGAGCAGCGCAAATCGTGGCAGAGAATTATAAGTAATAAGGGAAATAATAGTGCGATAAGAAACTGGAGCTCGGGGAAAACTATAATTTACGTCTCTACGCAGCACGTACGCATGTGTGGGTGCATTTGCGATTGTGGCCTAAGCAGCGGCCCGAAAAACCTTACCAAACCTTTTTTTATTTTACGCTTACATCAACGTTATGCCACAATCACGTGCCGCCGCAGCTGCAGCTACTGGCAGAGGCCCACAGGCACTCGTAAAAATTGGCCACTATTTACTGGACGCAACACAAGGTAGCAGTAAAGATATTGGACCTCATGCATTAAATGTGAGTTTAAGCTGCAACTCGATTATCAGTACAAATTCTTGAGCTTAAGCTCACCCCTTTAGTGCAAAAATTGAGTCTGACCTTAGACTCATTTTTTATGCATGAGGCCCATTAAATCGCATAAATTGGTTGAAATGGTTGGAAGTGGACCAACAACTTGCTGCCTTCTCGTCAATTTGGTTACGTTGTGTTGACTAACTCCGGAGGCATTATGGATCTTGAGGAGGCCAGACGGTAACATTTGGGAGGCAAAATGCTAGGATTCTTGTTCTAAGCTGGGCACTGGGTATTCACACTTTTGTTAGTGTATTGAAGCTATTGCAGCTGGCAAGAGCAACATGTTTATATTATTTTTTACAAAAATAAAAAGATGAAAGCCATTTAAAGTAATGAGTAAATTTGCGTGGAAGAAAATAAAGAATAAAGAAATTTGTATGATGAATATCGAGGAAAATCGTTTGCATCAAAATTTCTATTCAAATTTTTATTTGAATTATGACATCAACAGGGATGCTTTGAAACGTATCTTTTGAAGAGAAATTTTTATAACTCTTGTGATTATTGATATTTTCTAGAATTAAAAAAGCTAGTTCATATTAAAAAATATATTTAGACCATGATAAAAATATAGTAAGGTAGAACCGCTGAGAGTCACTTTTAAAATTCTTGACGTTTCCAAACAATTTAATTTTTAAATTTACTCACAAACTCACACACACATTTTCATATTCAATCTCAAGCAACAACAATTTCGAACAATTTCATTTTTTTATTTTCACATTTATATGATTTTAAAATGTTTTCAAACTTCAAAAAAAAAATCATGGCCGACAAATTGAGAGAACGGTTATACCTTGCTACGTTTTTATCATGATTTAGACTACAAGTATGTAATGTACGTTTATTACGAACAGAAACGATTTTAATGAGTATTCATAGCTTCATAGCAATTACATCAAAATGCATATTTGACAAGAAAGAGTACAAGATTGCCCCGTCATAGTGGCGATGACATTTCTGTACAAAAAGTAAACAAAGCCGAATTGCATGTTAAAAGAAAATATCAGACCAGCCAATTTTCTCAATAATAAATTTTTCGATAGTAAGCGTGTTTTAATTGCGCTGAATTCTAAAAATATATGAGTTACAATGACAATTAATAAGGAAAATGTGAAAAAGCGGTGATTTTTCTGGAAGTATAAGTGAATTTCAGTACATTTAAAGTTTCTGATACGTCGTTTACTTTTAGATCAGAATTATCAAAATCGACAAATTCAAAGTAGGGGTATGTCTGACGGTGCCACCTTTGTTCGCTGCATCGTGCATATTGGGCAAATGACGTTTTTAAATGCATTTTATATACAAACATATGTACCAGTTCAAGATGAAAAAAGTTCACAGAGGAAATGCCGGTAATCAATCTATCGGCAATCACATAAAATCTATGTAGGGAAATTTAGATGTCAACAGAATAATAACTACAATAAAAAGCACCACAGAAGTGTGAGAAGCAGGCAATTTTTCAATCTGAGCAAAAAATTCTTTAAATGCCGTTGTAAAAAGGTCAATACATTTCTTATAAAATAGTTTGATTTTTGATGGGTGGTATAACTCAGGGAAACGGTTATTAAAGAAAATAAAATTTTTAAAAGTAATAAATAGGAAAAAAATGCACTAAAAATGTGAATTTAAATATTTTACCCAAATTCATAAAAAATTAAGAAATCGATTTTTTTACAAAAATGTCACTGTACAGAGCTATTTAAATCTATTTTATTTTTTATGAATAACGTCATTAGCATATACCGTTTTTATAAATGAATCTTGTAGCGTCGCGCTATATACATACATAGGTACATATATATATTTTGGCTGGCGAAATATGTACTTTTGCCAACTAATTAAAAAAGCGTATGATTCAATTTAACCACATTAAAAAAGTATTTAAATATTTTATGGCGCAACACAGCAACACTTTTTGTTTCACGAAACCCTTGAATACGAGCCTGTCATCTATTTCTTCTATTTCGACATTTCGCTATTTTACATTTCTTTCATTTAACGTCATTCGCATTGTTAAATTTCTCAAATTCGTTTTTGCTTCGACATTCTGCTATTTCATAATTATTTCATTCTCATGTCATCCATCTTCCATTTCTTACCTTCCATTGCCGTTCGCATCGTCGAACGTGCCTGTCAAACACTGCCGCCATCATGCTTTTCAGTTTGGCAGGCACGTCCGCTGTTTGGCAGGCACGTCCGTTGTTAGAAAGAGAATAGACAAAAAGGGGCATAGGATTCCATACTTGTAAGTATATACGATGTAGATAAGTGCAAACGTTCATAATGGCAACACTTTGGCCACCACAACTCCTACTCCCCTATCGCCTCATGGCAGTGCTTTTATACTCTCTAAACACCAAATGACGCGTACGTGTTTTTAAGTAGCGTATGTATTTGACACTTGTTAAAATATTTGTCCTTTAACCAATGCAGACGCGTACGATCTTCCTCATCCGCTGCCACGCCACACCACATCGTAATCGTGCTTGAGAACAAGCACAGGCGACTTGGTAGTTATCCCTTTTCTGAGTGTATGTGTGTGTGCGTGCGAGTGAGTGTGAATGCCGTTTACTGCTCGAGTGGGTGACAAAAACAGCAATGAAATGGCAAACAAGTATAAATATAAAGCACAAAAAAAAGTCATGCCGAATAAAATATGTAGCAAATAGAATGACGAACCGAAATGAAATGAAAGAAAGCACCGGAAAAATCCAACCGAATCGCGCAAACAAACTGTTACAATTCACACAAGCGCACAAGCACATTTAAAGTAAAGCGGCTAACAAGGATACACAAGGATGCAACAGACATTTGGATAAATAGAGAACTTTGTGTTGGGTGACAAAAAGTAGACAAATAGAAAAAGCCGCTGCCATTGCCAGTTTGCGCTTGAGTAGCAAACTGAGTAACAAACAACAACCATGTGGCGAGGCGATGGCAGTGAGACAACGGCGACTCATCAACACGACATCGACACGTCAATGACAGCGTGCTAAGGCAACAACAACAACTACTTCAGAAAAAAATAAATAAAAGGGCAGGCAGCTAGGCGGTCGGTAGTATCGGTGGGAAAGCAGCATTATCCTCCTGCTCTATTCGGTAAGAATATTTAACGAACGTGTTTTTACAGCTAACAAGGATGTTAATTTTATTTTGTTTACTCTACTACTAACACACAGATGCTCTTAGGCATTTGTTTGAGTGTGTGTGTGTGTTTGTGTGCAATTCGTCCCTTATCCAGCTGCACTGCATTGTAACTGGGTGTAACTCTAAACAATTCATTCGATTCTTCGTCCAGGGGATAGATAACTTGTTTATTTTTGTTGCCACTACACTTCAGCGACTGCAAATGTTGGTAAACTTTGCGAATGATGGACAAGTGCATGAGTACTTACACAGATGCAGGATAACGAGCAAAAATCTAAGATATATCAGTATACTATGCATTCCTACAAACATATGGTACCTAGCAGAAATCAAAAAATGGGAGGGGTATAGGGATTTCTCAACACTTCTGCATATGCAGTTATGCGATTGCACATCTACTTCTAATCCTAGTCTAAGAGTTACACATATTTAGATGCACTGTTAATGGCTAAGTTCATATGCCAAAAAGGTGCCACGAAGGTTCTCAGTTCGTCGTTGGCCACTCTCATCATTACACTTGGTAGTCTGGCAGACTGGATCTACTACTAAGTTTCGGGAAACCAGCGAACTAAGGGAGTCTAATATTTCGATAACTGGTTGTAGGACTTGTCCAAGGCTTTGACACCGCTTATTATGCCATGCTACTACAAAAAACTGAGGCATCCTCTTTCCTATAGGGACTGAAACGGTGGATGGCGAATCACCTTAGAGCTTCACAGTTGTAGAGGTGCTTTTTCGATATCAAACTTCGAAGCTTCGAGTTCAAACTTCAAGGAATTAAAAGAGGTGGCCCACATGATGGTATGAACCACTACTTGACTCCTACAATCTCTCCTACCTTTCTGGCGTCTCTCCCACAAAATCAACGGCGACCATTTTAACAACCAGAATGAAAGTGGTCAGGCTGCAATTAATATCAACGTTACTTGCACAAGCAACTTGATCTCTTTCTCCGCGAAAAGAAAAACGATGAAAGTTGTTGGCAACATACGCAAAATCCCTTGACCAGAGGTTGTACCGACAAGCCGTCAACGACATTCACCCAAAGTAAATCACCACCTTTACAAACACAGGCACTGTGAATGCCTTCATCGGAGTTTAATCATCACCCACCCCATGAAAGAGATGCAGCTACGAGAGACCTGTGTAACTCTGTCGAAACTAAGATCTCGATACTGTAGCAGACGAACCCCGAATACGCAACACATGTGCGACTCGTGGAGACCACAACACAGTGGTATCGTACCGTTTTATTAGCCTCCATCCCAGCCTGCCTCTACCTTTGGTCAACCTCGTAGAAACACCACGTTTTCTGGATCTGTAGTTGTTTGAGTTCGACAGCGTATCGGGGTTTGCGCCAATTGGACAATCAATCCGGCGCTTAGCTGCTCTACTCGAACAGACTGATACCACACGAGTGGCTCCCGGTGTCTCTGAGAACGAAAAAACATCAACCAGACGACGGGCCACGCAATTGGTTTTCACCAGACGGACCCTACAGCAAATTCTAGTGAAAGACTTACACATGTTCCCGTACAAAGAGCAAAAAGTGTATCAGTTAATGCTTGCTGAACGTCCGTTGCGTGTGAATTACCGTCCAGCCATCCTCAATTTCAACAACGACGAGGACGATTTTGTGTCGAAAATCATCATGAGCAACGAGGGGCATTTTCACTTAAGCGGTTACGTCAATAATTAAAATCTTCGTTTCTGAGGCACTGAAAACCAACGTGGGATCCACGAAAAGCAAATACATCCACTCAAAGCCACTGTGTGGTGCGGCGTTCACGCGGGAGGAGTGACTGTTACTGGCCAACGCTACAGGGCTATGATAGACGACTTCTTACTGCCGCAATTGGATGAACGGGGCTTGGTGAACATGTGGTTCTAACAAGACGGTGCAACCGCATCACGTTATCTCTCGTTTTGATGATTTGGCATGACTAGCGGATCGCCTTATTTAACTATCCCAGACTTTTTTCTTTGGGGCTACTTGAAGTGGCGGATTTTTGCCAACAAGCCTCAGACCATCGCAGCCCTTAAGGAGAATACGGAAAGTTATGGAAAATGCGATAAAACGGGCACAAATGTGTATCAACACTGGCGGCAGTCACTTGACGTATGTATATTATTGAAAGTTAAAGCCTATAGAATGTGCTAAACAGATGAGTGAAAATTACTATTATTACGTTTTCACATTCTACATACAGGCTTAATACTTTCGATTGGTATATGATTTGTTCATTAAACAAATGTATGCAAATTAAAAAAAATTCTAATTTTTAAGTATACAAATCAAATATTCTGGCCAAAATATTTTCAGCCAACCCACTGGCGAAATATTTCCTAACACGATAAATATCATACAAAATAGATTTCAACCATTAGACAGATGGATGAAGGTCGTGCCTTATTCAGATCTAAGACTATAAGTAGCAAGACCGCTAAATCTTTTAGAGTTGCCGCTGGGAGATTAGATTTCTGTAATAAGTATTACGAAATAGACATCAGATAGACGATTACGTAGGTTCTCTAAATACTATAAAAAGCGTTGGATTAACCTAAATAGCTATCTACGGAATGAGTAAATATTTCTGGGGGAAGACAAGTTATGTACATGAAAGAGTCAGATATAGTTTCGTAATATTATTAAACCAGCAAAGTCTTAAGAAAACCAGCAATTTTACCCGAGTAGGTACATGGAAATGCAAACGTGTTTTACGAGAGTTACCCAATCAGCAGGTTTTGATATTGCGCTTCAAATTCTTGAACGAAACTCAGCGCCATAATTTGGGAAACTTAACACTTCTAAGTACATATGTATAAAGAAAAGTACTAAATAGAAAAGTGATCAAAAGCTACAGCAGGAAATGAAATTGTAAATTCCACAACCAACGAGTGGCAGAGGTAAGAGGACGCTCCAAAAAAAAAGAAAAAACATGCTGGGGATGCTTATTGTTTGCTTAAAGGCTTCGGATTCTCATGCGACTGACCAATGATGCACTTCTGAGCAAATGTAGGCTTTGTTTGGTGATGAAGTTCGATAGTCATTTTACTTTATGCACACATACTAACATATCCGTAGATGTATGTTAGATACATATTTGTCCTTGTGCGAGATGAACACTCTAAGGGACGGATGCCGTTTTGATTTAAGAAAATTATTAAGGATATTTTTGTGGCGCTGATGAGTTTGCTTTGAGCTTTTTTTGGGGCAAGCAAAGTGCCACATAAAATCTACGAATGTATGCGAGCCAACAGGATGTGTCAAATGGGTGCCAAAATAAGTAAATACATATTTATGTGTACGTATGTATTAGCGGGAAGGACACTGGACGCTCGAGAGTAGGATTATGAAGGATGTGGTTAAGCCCATAAGAGTGTTGGGTTTGTGGGCATTTAGGAGAGTTCGAATGTGAACCAATATGTACGCGTGTGTGTGCGTCTTTTATGCGCAGCAAAGCTGTCAACACACAAATGGACACGTACGCTGCTGAGTAGTTGACACTGGTGCATGATGGAGAGCTTGAGAGCATGAGCAATAATACGAATGATGGATACGTTATACGTTCAAAGCACACAAATGTAGAAAAGCAGTTGGCGAATAAATAAACAGAAATACATTCATGTAAGGAAAAAATAACGATATCGGGTGGGATGTTATGCGAAAGCAAACGGAAGTAGGCATCCCAACAGCGTGGAACACCAGTTTGCGATCCATAATGACAGCGTTCTTGTTCCTCATACACACCCCACCCCGCTAGAGCGACAGGAATTTGAGGATTGAGTAATGGGCACTTTTATTTTCCGTGCACTTTATGCCACTTTTATGTGTCAAAAAGGGTCAAAATGGATTTTGTTTAACGTGCATGGCATAGATGCGCGTAGCCAAAGGAGTTGGGGAGCACGACGTCAGCGAGCCAGAGCCAGTGTCAGCAAAAGTCACACAATTTATTATCTTGATTTGTCATGCTATGATAATCATTCATATTAGATATGTATTTATAAATAGAAAAGCGGGTTTACTCTCTCCCACCCCTTTGAAAGCTTGAAAAAATAACTCATCCATAAAAGCTATTCAAGCGCTGTGGTTGCCCACACTTACAACATTCTGAGGCGAAAGGCGAATCGAAGTCTTTACTACTCTCCAGTGTCGCTGATTGTTGCTATGTTTATTTTTACGAGCGTCAAAATATTTGCACACAGCAATTTTCTATATTGAGCTAACACACACACACACACACACATGGTGACAGCGCTCTTATTTACCTACAATTATCGAGCAACACAATCAATTTTGCTCTGGTGACCAATGAATGATCCATGGAATCTGGCAAATTAGTGGGTGGGTAGCGGGTGAGTGGCGGCTAAGTGGTTGGGCACAGCCTGCAGCTCAAGTGCTCCCCCGCCCACTGTATATTCTCCCTTAACGGTATTTGCTAATTTTGTGGTAATTGATGATGCTGATGCTGATGGTTTTTTCATTGCGCTTAGAGTCATCCTCGTCATTCGTTTAATTCATTCACTGTTTCATTTGTTATGATAAATCACGCGTGAATTTAGTTTGATTTGATAGTTTTAGTGCACAAATCAGCTTCACTAATTGAAAGGATAATAATAATAATAAATACAATGCTATTGTTGTTCTTACTTTCGTTAAGTTGTTGTTGGTTGATAATTATGATATTGTTTACACAAATTTCGGAATGAAATCTGCAATCATTTGTTTAACCTAAAAACATAAAATTTATGCAGATAACATTGATGATGATGAGAAGATTTGATGAGTAAACAAGAGATTCGGAGAACAAGTGGAAAGGTATGGCAATACTATAGTCAAGAAGGCAAAGATATAGATAAGGAGGATGAATTAGATAAAGATAAAGATAGAGATAAAGATAGAGATAAATATAAAGATAAACATAAAGATAAAGATAAAGGTTAAGATTAAGATTAAGATTAAGATTAAGATTAAGATTAAGATTAAAATTAAGATTAAGATTAAGATAAGATTAAGATTAAGATTAAGATTAAGATTAAGATTTAGACTTAGATTTAGATTTATATTAAGATTAAGATTAAGATTAAACTTCAACTCTCCGACTATTTAATACCACGTAATCCATGCCATTGAAGATTACAAATACCATGGCTTGGAATATCGAGACATATTCCCAAAGCAAGAAGTGCACATTGTCCTCATTACCTTAGATATAGACTCCAGATCTTTACTAGGTGTCAATTTTGGAGCCATCAGGGCGCAATTTTGGGGTTAACTCCAAACTCAGCAGCGGTGTCCTCATCATAGACACACTGAGAAAAAAGATTAGTTTCGACAACTAAAGATATTTAGTTCCCGAATTTTGACAATATTTGGGAACTGTTACCAAGGATTTGGGAACTATTACCATGGGTTGGTAATTATAAGTAAATATACTAAAACTTCTAATATTCATCTAGGTTGTAACAAATCGTTAATTTAGTTGAAGGGTTTGGTTAATACTAATAAATATTTCTTTGAAGCATATTTCTACAAATTCCATTCAACTTAACGTATGGTTCATAAAAGGATGTTATTAAGCTCTGCTAATGCAGATAAGCTTTCTTTCAACACATGGTTTAGTCATAGTTACCAAATCTTAGTTGAGGCAATCACGATTTGGTTTGAGAGTGGAACATATTCGTGCTTGTGAGCCACCCCTAAAGAATGCTGAGCGCTCTCTGAGCAAATGTGTGTTTCACATACGAAGAGCGTCAGCTGAGCAATGCACACAGTCCCACTTATTGAATCGTTTGAATGTGCTAGTATGCCGACCATTGCGTTGTGCGTGGAAATCAGTGCTCCGCTACCGCTGTTCGTATATGGCTGAAACACGCATGTGGTCCCAGAGCGCTCAGTATACTTATAAGCTATGGCATGTCGATCGCTGCGCTAGGTAGAGAAAGAAAAGTGTGTGCTATGACATGCACAGAATTGTTTGTCTCAGTTTCAGTTTTTCTATCACCGCGAGTTGTTTCGGTGCGTGCATAGTTATTTAAAAATATAAAGTTTGATGCCAACCGGGGGTTTTCAGTGGATATATAATTCATGTGAATTATAATTTGAAGGTGTTTATTTAGCCAAGGAAAAAGCAAAGCTGTATACTTCCAGCAGATATTGACCTGGGTTTTCGCCGACTGTTCCTGTTTCATCGTTGTTTTTTAGGAAATTGTTACCACTACATACATATGTATTATTTACTTTAGTAACTAACTTATGTAAATATGTACCTATATTTTATGCTCAATACAACAAACACAACACAACAAACATCGAGTAAATTTTTATTTGTGCCAAACTGAAACTTTTTTTCCCAATAATAAACGGTTAGCTGATTGAAGTCTACAGCAAGTTCACAAAATTAATTGACAACTTGTATCAACCAAAGCATTGTTTATATTTGCTCAACAATGATTTTATTCAACTAACAATATTGTCCAATTAAGGCAGTCGTTTTGTAATTATTAACAAATATACATTTGTCCCAACTAGAAGTCTTAAGTAAATTGCAGACTTTCGTGGACTATATATTTATTTCGCCATATCCAACTATGCCACTTGATCACTATAACCAAATCTTGGTTATTATAAATAAACCTTTTTCTGGGTGCATACATACATTCATACATTTGAGGGTATTGTGTGCAATTTTAAGGAAATCTGAAGGCAACCACTCCGGCAACCAGATTTTGCAGAGCCGTCTTCCAACTTGACCATATTTAGATTATTACTATCAAGGCCAAGTGTACTTATCCCGCAATGGGATAATTGAGCGAAGCAAATATTTAGTTCTCAGCAGAAATAAAACGAAAAGTAGACAAAGTGAGACCGAAAAGCATAACTGCGCGCTGACATTGGAATTAAACGACAAAAAAAATGTTGAAGTTATAAATGCGCAATCACACATAATTCTCATACATTTGTGCAGATATGTATGTATATCAGTGTTTAAAAAACTTAAGTCGAAGTAGCAAAAGTAATTAAATTTTCGCTTCTCACTGCTTCGACTTATTGTAACAAGTTCAAGCAAAAACTGATTGCAGACAAAATGCGCAGAGCTGCTGGCAGTCGTTGGTTTGAAAATTTTCATTTTGATTTCATTCTGATTTTGGTCAGCGGCGCAAGTCGATGAAAAAGCAATATATTTGCTTTTGCAAGTTGTCGGCAGTCGCAGTCGAAAAATGAGAAATTTCTAACTTCTGCAAGCGGGCAGCAACGACAGTCAATTGGTATTTTGTGTTTGCTTATGATTTCTTCAGAGCTCGCAAATTACTGTTGACACTTGCGAAGTGTTCGAAAAATACAGTTGAATTTTGGCAATTCTTTTTGTTGAAAGCGTTGCTCAGTTTCTCCATACAAAAAAATTCTCGAACAAGAAATTGCCAAAAATCAACCTAGCTACTTCAAACTTGCATTTTATTGTACTAAAATTTCTTATGCCACAAAATTCCATACCCTAAAAAAGATTTAAAATTTTTATGAACATTTCGCTAATTTTTGCTCAAATTTCTTTATTCCATGTACGCATACATATGTTCATATTAGGGCTGATGATTTCACCCGGGTAATGAGCTACCCGGGTACCCGGGTAGCGGGTGAAGCCCTACCCGGGTATTGAATTACCCGGGTAGCCCGGGTACCCGGGTATTTTATTACCCGGGTAGACCCGGGTAGACCGGGTACCCGGGCAGTATGGTAATTACCCGGGTACCCGGGCACCCGAAAAAATCTGGAGAGGTGAAAATTAAACGCATTTACGATTATATAACGCAAACGAACGTACATAGGGAAAATCTATAAGAATCTTCCATACCATATGGGGAAATATTATAATATACAACACATACATTGCACTTGACAAATCCGTCATTCATCACACAAGCGTACTTCCAAACCCAGCTTGTTTTAGGCATGTCTAAAATATTAATATTTACGAAGTTGGTAATGCACGTACAGATATCGGATCGGGAACAAATAAAATTATTGAGACACACCCACCTGCGAATCTAAACGATGACCGACAGTTGAGGTAATTTTTGTGTTGGAATGAAAAAAGTTTTAAAATTTCTTCCACAATTATTTCACAACAATACGTTCATCAACCTACTTCTCGTATTAAGGAAACTTCATTAAATAATTGTGATTTTAAAAGCTTTAAATATTATGTGAAAAGAAACTATAATTTGAACA
>NW_023458560.1:76078869-76081545 GCF_013731165.1 Rhagoletis pomonella
AGATAAAGATAAAGATAAAGATAAAGATAAAGATAAAGATAAAGATAAAGATAAAGATAAAGATAAAGATAAAGATAAAGATAAAGATTAAAATTAAGATTAAGATTAAGATTAAGATTAAGATTAAGATTAAATGTGTTGGCATAACAAAAATGAAAATAGTGGAAAAAAGCAAACGATAATTTACAAGGCGTACTTAGCACGGTGCATAGGCAACTGGCTGAGTCAGTGGGATCGTCGGTTCGAAGCCTACTGAAAGAAGTCTGATGAGGAAATGTGGTGATTTCCGAAATAGCTATCACTTCTACCATTTTTTCAAATTATTGTTGCTTTTCCACAATAAATTTTCATTAAAAAACGGCCTCGAGCTCAATAAAAATTGTTGAATATGATTAAGATTAAGATTAAGACTAAGATTGAGATTAATATTAAGATTAAGATTAAGATTAATCTTTGATTAAGATTAAGATTAAGACTAAGAGTAAGATTAAGATTAAGATTAAGATTAAGGTTAAGATAAAAATTACCAAAGCGATTTTCATAATTTTGAAATTTAATGTCCTATTATCAGGTGCTCCCGAGTGACCTGGAATCCAGAGCAAAACAGGTTTTTTACATATGTTTTCCAACATAATTAGCCGATACTGAAATTTCCGGTAACTGGTAAGTAAAAGTAAGTCACTAGAGAGCTGTTCAACTTGGCTGTCGCTAATAGCACGTAAACTTCAACTCTCCGACTATTTAATACCACGTAGTCCATAACATTGAAGATTACAAATACCATGGCTTGGAATATTGAGACATGTTCTCAAAGAGAGAAGTGCACATTGTCCTCATTATCTTCGATATAGACTCCAGATCTTTACTAGGTGTCAATTTTGGAGCCGTCAGGGCGCAATTTCGGGGTTAACTCCAAACTCAGCAGCGGTTTCCTCATCATAGACATACATACATTCATACATTTGAGGGTATTGTGTGCAATTTTAAGGAAATCTGAATTCAGACTTAAGGCAACCAGATTTTGCAGAGCCGCCTTCCTACTTGACCATATTTAGATTATTACTATCAAGGCCAAGTGTACTTATCCCGCAATGGGATAATTGAGCGAAGCAAATATTTAGTGCACAGCAGAAATAAAGCGAAAAGTAGACAAAGTGAGACCGAAAAGCATTGGAATTAAACGGCAAAAAAAAAATGTTCAAGTTATAAATGCGCAATCACACATAATTCTCATACATTTGTGCAGATATGTATGTATATACATATGTATTGTATGTAGATAGCGAGTGCGAGTAAATCCTTGAGTAAACCCATGCAAACGCGCTTGCACCGAAACACAAACGTAAACATAATCAAATTTGAAATCAGAAGCACGAGTAGTTGCGAAAAGACGGCGCGGCGAAGCAGATGAAAAACAAAAAAAAAATAAAAATGAATAACATAGAATAATAAAGATTTAATGCGAGAAGCGTGCCAGTAATTTGCATTCACACAGAATAATTTCCAGAGGATCAACACCATGGTGCAGCAAAATAACATACACGCAGATACACTTACCTTCACACGAGGAAGTACCTACAGTATCGGTCATATCTATAGCACGCCATTTCAAAGTGATACTGTGTGCCACTTATATTTATTTATTAATTTTTAAGAATTTTCAATTAAAATATAGTTCATTCTCAGATAAACCCGATACAAACACAAGCTTAATAATTTGTAGAAAACTACAAAAAACTGCAACAAACTTTCACATAAATTTCAAACTTTTTTCTCGGAAGTGTTAGAATTTTTTTGAGTACACAGTTTTTTAGCCCCTTCATTTTTAGTCTAATAATGTGCAAATTTGAAGTGGCTACGAACTACCGTTTATTTTTTAGATTTTTTTTTGGCGCATTGGCTTCCATATAATGAATAAACTCAATTTATTTGTACTAGTGTTCGCCCAGCGGTTGAAATTCAACCGATAAAATTAAGGATAGTTTATGTAAGTTGAATGAGCTAAAATAACATTAGTTGGAATGGGTTAAGTGGAGGGGAGTTTAGCTTAGTACTTGGCATAACATAACATAACCATAACATAAGAATAAATAACATAACATATGAAGCATAACACACCACAATATAACATCGCACACTCTCCAGTTGTATTTCCTTTTTATCCCTTTTTTCACCTCTATCTAAATCTTATTTATTTTGGTTCATTTTAAGCCAAATGATGTTGCCTTTGATGCCACATCAAGTGATATCATGTCATGTGGTGAGCTGCGGTGTGGTGGAATTGGGTGTAGGAGTTACGGTGTGGTGAATTTAGGTGTGGTGGATTCAGGTGTGGTGAGTTAAGTTATGGTGAGAAAGTTGAGGTGTGGTGAATTAAGGTGTGGTGAATTTTGGTGTGGTGAGTTGAGGTGAGTTAAGGTGTGGTGAGAAAGTTGAGGTGTGGTGAATTAAGGGTGGTGGATTTAGGTGTGGTGGATTTAGGTGCGGGGGTTAAGGTGTGGCGAGCTGAGGTGTGGTGAATTTAGGTGTGGGGAGTTAAAGTGTGGTGAATTAATGTGTGGTGAGCTCAGGTGGAGTAAGTTTTTAAGTTAAGATGAGTTAAAGTTAAGGAGTTATGATTTTTATCCTTATCTTCATCTTCATCTTCATCTTCATCTTCATCTTCATCTTCATCTT
>NW_023458560.1:76081645-76092554 GCF_013731165.1 Rhagoletis pomonella
TTTACTAGGAAAGAAAGTTGCATCAATTTTTATTTTTTCCAATTTCAGTTTTTTATTTTTTATAATTTTTTGTATTTCACATGGCACGCTTTGATTTAGAAGAAAAAATTCAGAACAGTTTTTGACACTTTCGATACCAGAAGCAACAACAAAATACACGCAAATGTTGTTTTTGCTCTACTGATACTACCTGTTTAATGTGCCTTGTGCCGTATGCATAAAAACTAAGCAATTACTTTTTCTCAGATTTTCATACCTTTCACTTAAATTTATTTGAAAAAATTGAGTGAAAGGTCTGAAATTTTAAGAAAAAGCATTTAATACACCCATGATACAAATATTTAAAGGTAAAACCGCACAATTCGTCGGCCATCATTTACTTTTTGTAGTTTGTCTATTTTATAAAATTGAAATTTTGAGAGCAACTCAAATGCCAATTAAAGGTAAAACAAAAAACAAATAGATGAAAATATTGAAATTTTCATTTATTTGAGACTGATAATGAGAATGTATTTGTGAGATTGGAAATTTGAAAACATTTTTGTAATGTTAGCAAACTTTAAAAATGTTCAGGCTGCCTTTCAACGGTTTTACCTTCGGATTTTTGTACCATGAATACACCTTGGCCAAGATATCACGAACAAGTTTTCCTTTATTTATTTTTACTTAAAATCCTTAAATATGAATCTGGATTTTTTCTGTAGAATACGTAATAATTTTTTTTTTACGATTTAAAAAAAGGGAAGACAGTCGGATCTACATAACCAGAACGACCTGAATGCGCATTGAAGTCGGTTGTATTTTTTGCTTAAAATTATCTGTTATTATTGAGATACAGTTTAGCTACTATTTAGAGATTTCTCGACATACTTTTTCATATTACTGTTATTTATTATTTTTGTTATTAGTCATTTATATGTTTAGGACTTACTGTGGGTGCTTTAAGATTCATTTTGTAAATATGTATGTACATATAAAAAACAATTGCGATATTTTATTTTAAATTATGAGTTTTATTCGTGTAATTTTTTATGTTTAATAGTTTTGAGAACATTTTTTGGTTCTGTCGAAGTTACAATGTTGAAGATATGCCTTCTGCCTTTGTCAAGCACTTAAGCTAGGTGCGAGAAATTTAGCATATGCGCGTAAGAGCATAGAGTAGGAATACGGCTGTGCTGCCGCGATTCTCCAACATCTTGTCAATGGAGAAAACATATTGGTGGCGGAATCCATCGTAGTCCAATTTTTCTTAAAATCTACGAAAAAGCGATCACTGAATCTGAACTGCTATGTGTATTCAAAGCAAGCGCTGCGTTCGTAGCTACTCGAACTTAATAGCATTTTCGTAGATTTCACGAAAAATCGGACTACGATGGATTCTATGATAGCCTTGATTAGTTCGTGCGATTATGACTTATGGATCGATTATGGATGGGAACGTAACCTCAGTTGGGTTGCCGATGGACAGCGCCACTGAAATGAAAATGTTTTTTATTATGAATAGCAATAATTAAGTTTCATAAAGTTCAAGGTGGTACAATTTAAAAAAAAAGTTGAAAAAAGAAATAAAGTATCTCAATCAAAAATTCCCGGCAGCCACAAAAACGCACTTGCCAATATAGCAACTTAGTTGCCAGCTTTCAGTTGCTAGTTGCCATCGGTAATACCATTTCAGCCACTGGCCAACCAACTGAAGTTCGGTTGTCCTCCGTAGTCGACCCATAAAATCGGAATCGAATATGCATGCACGTTCTGCTGAACGATAAATATTTTGTAAATGTATGCTCTGTCCGCTAACGAATTCCAGCCATGTGTGAAATATCGTATGTGAAGCCTCCGTCTGACTTAACGATTGTCAAAGGAATGCCAGAAGATGTTTCATCATATGTTTTCGGCCATCGTCTTCTTCGAGTATGTTCATCGATACCAAAAACTTTACAACCTCTATGTGCCAGAAACCCTTAGTGTTTTTGCCAATGACATGGTACTATTGCACTGTCAATAACCAAATTAAGCCCCAGTTGCATTCACACGTGATATAATAGCTAGTGTCGACAAGCTGTGGGAATGCCCAGGAGATGGCGTTTGTTCAGCTATCGAAATCATTACACCGACGGCGGTGGGCAGTTCTGCTGGAACATATTTACCACAGCAGTGGTTGCGGCGTTTTGTTCTGCAACAATAGCCTGCAATGATGACATGTCATATAATGTCGACGAATAGAGATATAAAATTTAAAATGACTAACCTTATTCCCGGCCGATTTGGGAGACCACCATTGGTCACGACCAGAACGCATTTACCAAGAGGAAAAACCGCAGGGATGGCAGTAGTTCTTGCAATCACCGTTGATGATGCTGTGTTTGTAATTAATAGTCTGAAAATACAAAAAAAAATGCATTAATGAATTCTTATACACATCAAATAAATAAATTTCAATAATTTGTTTACCATTTCACAAACCGAATTACCAAGAAATAGAAACTCACCGCGATGCGATACAGAAATAAAACCAACAGGGCTGCATTTTATTGGTAAACAACACAAGCGCTCAGAGCAAACTGATCCGCAAAATTTATTTGTGAAAAATAATAGTTGAAAAGAGTTTTTACACATGATTATCACATTAACTCATAAGTGCAAATTATTGTGATTATTTTTAGTTGCATATAATTTTATTACCATAGACTTTTTTTAAATGTTTTCTAATATTCATTCTTTTGGGACCCAAAAGCAACCATGCGCTCAATTTCTTGTGGGGAAATTTGGTCCCCATAAAGGACTTTCACCACGAATCAGCTACAAAAACAAACACCTTTTCTACTGGTATACTCTGGTTGCGACGAATATCCGTTGCGAAAAGACGGCGAGGCGAAGCAGATGAAAAACAAAGAAAAAATGAATAACATAGAATAATAAAGATTTAATGCGAGAAGCGTGCCAGTAATTTGCATTCACACAGAATAATTTCCACAGGATCAACACCGTGGTGCAGCAAAATAACATACACGCAGATACACTTAGGTCGGTGTTATGCAGACAAACTTTTGTTTGCCAAATTAAATGGCGGCTGCTTAGTTTGCTCGGAGGTGGTTATGTCGAGTTTGGCACAGGGTTGCACGTTCATTATGGTTTTCATGGCTATTGCCAACACGAAATGAGAATTTCAATGTACATAACGCACAAAATTTAAAATTTTTGTATATGACAACACCGAATTTGCTGCGGCGCAAGTATTAAATATATGTTTTCCACCTTTCCGAAAGCTACCGCTACATGATAAGCCGGGGTGTATACATTTTAAGTAAATTAGCGTCCTTAAATTTCGAAATATTGAAATTTCAAGCATATCTGAAATTTACCGTTATATGAAAAGCGATCTCAATTTTAGTCCGATTTCAACAATTTTCAACGGTTTGCTTTTATGTGGCAAGCACAATAACCATACCGAGCTTGGTACAAATTGCTAGAACGGTTAGCGAGATACATATATGTGATCACAAGTGGGCGGTGCTACGCCCATTTTCCAAAATTTTGTCATAAACGTATTTCTTGGTAGAGAATTGTTGCAAGCATTAATTTTGAATAAATTAGCTTAAATATTTATTGATTTCGTATTTCTCCAAATTACCGTTATATGGGTGGTAGGCGTGGTTATTGTCCGATTTTAAAAATTTGCGGTCATTTGGTATGCTGTAGCAAGACTAACAACTGTGCCAAGTTTGGAAGAAATTGGTGCAGCGGTTACCAAGATATACACATGTGACCATAAGTGGGCGTGGCTACGCCCATTTTCCAAAAATTTATAATATTCTTATTTGTCGTCTAAAACTCATTGCAAATATCAATTTTGAGTGAATTATCTTCAGTAGTTACTAAAATATCGCAGTTTTCGTTTTTCTGAAAATTACCGTTATATGGGCGGTAGGCGTGGTTATTGTCCGATTTTAGAAATTTTCAGCCATTTAGTATGCTGTACTAAGGCCAACAACTGTGCCAAGTTTGGAAGAAATTGGTGCAGCGGTTACCAAGATATACACATGTAACCATAAGTGGGTGTGGCTACGCCCATTTGCCAAAATTTTGTAATATTCTTATTTGTCGTCTAAAGCTTATTGCAAATATCAATTTTGAGTGAATTATCTTCAGTAGTTACTAAAATATCGCAGTTTTCGTTTTTCTGAAAATTACCGTTATATGGGAGGTAGGCGTGGTTATTGTCCGATTTTTAAAATTTTCAGCCATTTAGTATGCTGTACTAAGGCCAACAACTGTGCCAAGTTTGGAAGAAATTGGTGCGGCGGTTACCAAGATATACACATGTAACCATAAGTGGGCGTGGCTACGCCCATTTTCCAAAAATTTATAATATTCATGTTTTCCGTCTGAAACTCATTGTAAGTATCAATTTTGAATGTATTATCTTCAGTAGTTACTAAAATATCGCAGTTTTCGTATTTCTTAAAATTACCGTTATATGGGAGGTAGGCGTGGTTATTATCCGATTTCGCCCATTTTCAATACCATCCGTCCCACGCCCAAAAGAAGTTCACGTACCAAGTTTCGTTAAGATATCTCAATTTTTACTCGAGTTATCGTGTGCACAGACGGACGGACGGACGGACGGACGGACGGACGGACAGACAGTCACCGCTTAATCGATTTCTCTTTTCATTCTGATCATTTATGTATACATTTGTCTATATCTATCTCGATTCGTTTTGCCTGTTACAAACAACCGTTATGTGAACAAAGTTATAATACCCTTGTGCACAAGTGCGCTCGGGTATAAAAAAAGAAGTCGGTTAAAAAGAATTTATTTGACATGAATCATGAGAAATACAGAACACCAAAATTTGGATTCAAAGTGAACTCGAGCCATTTGCACTTAGAAGTGAATTTCAGGACCTGCCTGAATAACTGTACTTGTGCAAATATTTTGTGCAAGAACTGTGTAATAACGAAAAATCTGGTGGCAATTGAAAACACAACATGTTTTTACAGTGTGGCAGAGTTGTTCTTCAATTTACTTTGATGGCCTGTTTTGGAAAAGGATTTCTGCAAATATGAGTAAATGTTTTTGACAAGTAATATAGATATTTCGGAATAAAATTTTTTTAAATATCAAATTACATACTCTTTTACTAAGGAGCATTCTGCTTCCCTAAGACGAAAAATCTCGGGATCCCGGGACTAGAATTTTTACATTCCGAGATCCCGGGCTTGTTAAAGTTCTTCGGGGTTGAATGCACACAAGCATGTGCATGTATGCGTGTCTTTACGTCTACGCTAGCGCGTTCACTGCTACAAGAAAGTATTTGTGTTTACACTTTGGTATTTTAACTTTTGCATGGAATAAATTTTTGCGTAAATTAAAAGAAGTTGCAGGAAAAGAAAGCTGGCATAACGGCACAATGTGCAGACGAATGCGAAAAACTTTCCTGTTTATAAATATGTGCAAATAAGAGAGTTTTGCATGGCTGAAGCACATAAATGATAAAGGCGTTGCTTGTGAATCGAGTGCAAAAGTGCGAAAAGGGAAGATGATGCAGAAAAAAGTGGCTGTATATATGTATGGTTGTAGTCTGGACGAACTGGCAATAAATCTTTGATGGAAAACTTATTTGCATTGACTTATGCATGCAGCACTGCGCTTCATAACTATGTACGCGGGAAATCTTTTTAAATTATCTTCTCAAAATAAGATGTCCAAAAGAGTAGGCAAGATCATGGGCGTAGCCAGGTAGGGGCAGGGGGGGTGCTCGAGCCCCCCTCTAACTTTGAAATGTCCTTATGTATATATCAAATAGTACCCTGAAATGCCAGCTTAATAGGGTCGAGCACGCTAAGTACTAATTTTTAAAATTAAAGTAAATGAAGCCTAATAAGCTATTTCTTTACGATTATGAGCACTGAAATTTGCGTAGAAAAATTTAATAAAACGAAATTTGCGTGGATAGAAAATTATGGCTAAATTATGTTAAGATGCAGCTTTGAAAAGAATTCACACGGAGGCCATAAAGACCTATTGCGATGCCCTGAGCGTTTCCCCATGCCTAACCCTACATGTCCTTAAACCATCCCGATTCTCTAGCAAGTCCAATAAAGACTGATTGTGTTTTGTTGAAGAGCTTGTAGAGACCTGCGGCAATCTTTACCGCATATCTAATTAGTCTTTGCCGACCGTATGGATTTTATGGCAGCTTGGCATCAACAACGAAGGCAAGTTTAGATGGAGGTAGGTCAATCATGCTTACCAGCTTTGCCGCCCTGTCAATTGCATCTACATATCTTAGCATAGAAAACGCAGCACTGATCTGGGAATCTATAGGACTCTTCCAGCGATTATTCCTGAGAGAAGACACCAGATCCTGTGCAGATGTCCATTTTGGGGCCATCCGTGAAAATGCATTTCAGAGCCACCGAAAGAGGTATGTACTCGTATTAAACAATCAATCTTCCCATACATATACATATCGTCGTTTAAAGTATATTGCTGCGTTCAGTTGTGGTCTCTAGGCTAACACTTAAAATCGGACAAATTACTGTCAAAACTCCCTCAGGAGCTCTCCCTGGACCAAACGGCTCTTACAGTTGGCCTTGCGCTGGTTTACATCTAGTGCGCGCTGAATTAGCATTTTTAAGAGCAGTTCGCAAATAGGCAAAGGCACTTAATCTCCAGCATTTCTCGTTGAGTCTGAAGCCGATGCTGATGCCACATCACCGTACCCAAGAACCCATATGCATAAGTCTAATTATAAAATAATCAAAGGCCTTAGCAGAGAAAGAAAATTTCGTCCAACCATTCTGATTGTCTTTGGCTATCATATTAAATGTTTGCCCCACCTAGTCGAATATACAGAGTTCAGCAGCCAATTCATTGCTTCCGCTGTCGAGGAGTACTATTCGGTGAGTTCGAAGCCTAAATTTAAGACTGGTAGAGAGTTCCCGATGGAAGACACCTTTAATGAAGGCTCAATTAATCTTCGACCCACCCGTGTGAAATTTCACACACCCTTTTATATTATTGGGGATTAGTGAATCCATCAAGATTACTAAACTAAGTAAGCTATTGTGGTCGTCTACTCTAGCACATTCCAGGAAGAAATGGGGTCACTGAACAAATAAACGTTAGATAATATCACTATAGACACATGTGGAATGTTCGTTTCGTTGATGGCCCTAACTACTTATGGAACTTCTTTTAAATAAGGGGGAAGAAGACTCATTATGGTAGGAGTTAAGTGGTTAAAATGTTATTCAAGTTTCTGAATACAACTCAGGTGCGTACATTTATATCGTCGTTTAAAGTGCAAAACCGCGTATGTGAATTTTTAGAAATGATTTTCCAGAGTGTAAAAACACTCATATTTCAAAATGTTTCTCTTTTTGATAAAGCAATCGCATTTCTGGCTAGTATATTTCAGGACGAATGGATAATGGATAAGCTTGTGTGAGCAAATCCAATTTTTGGCAGCCAATGTCAGTTACGCGGTTTTGCAGAATGACGATACGCGGTTTTGTACTTTAAACGACGATATACATATATATGATAAGGTACCTAAAGATAAAAATATCACACGCTCTGACAATGAAAAAAAATGTGTACTAATTTTTCGAAGATACTATAGGAATGTTTTCTCATTGTACCACATGGTTTTCTTAAAAATAGGTTTCCAGGATTTCCAGGTTTTATGGGATTTTGCAGGACCGTTCAGAATTTTTTGGATCAGTCATGTATTTTTGTCTTATCGAACATTTTTCTTAACTCCTCTCTTAATTATTTCCTCAATATTTATCGTTAGTATACTTGCCCCTAGGACCCAAAAAATATTTGATTGGTGGACGACATGTTCGGGGTCTTTTACTTTTTTGTGAAAAAATAAAAATTGTGAATAATCCTTCTTATTTCGAATTGCCGTAACTGCCACCTTTTTCCCAGTTGTAAGAATCCCCTAGTATTTCGCACATCGTATTCGTACAGCTAGTGTAGATCTCACCAAGGTCATCCACATAGGCAGCTACTCTAGGTGGCCTGCCTTCTTATAAAATATATACTAGTTTCCCCATCAAGGGATAAAAAACTCAACCTTGACTCCGCCTTCTTCAAGCCACTAACTAAACCCACTCTGCTGTACGACAATGCAAACTATTTTCGATTCAACCAGGCAGGCCGAGAGAATCAAGATCCTCAAGGAGAGTTTCTAAAGAGATATTGTTTAAAGCTCCAGGCGCATCGAGGAAGCTTCCCATTTCATATTCTATGTGATGTAGATAAAGCCTTTTACCACATTATACGCGGAATTATTTCGGGAAAATTTTAAATTTTTTCCGCTCTTTTTTTTAATTTTCGCGGTTGGTTTTTGGAGACTTGAGGAGATTTTGTGTTTTACTTTTCGAGATTTTTTCAGAATTCTTTGTGTTTTATATTTCAGGATCTGTCGCGATTTTGGTGTGTTTTCGGAATTTTTTTGGAGGCTTTTAGAGATTTTTCGTGTTTTATTTTTCGGGATGTTTCGGTATTTTTTGCGAATTTTCTATATTTTGTCAGGCCTTTTTGAGATTCTTCGAGTTTAATTTTTCTCGGTTTTCGGAATTTTTCTGGGACATTTCGTAAATTCTCTCGACGATTTCGTAAATTCAGGAACACGAAAATAGACAATGATTCACAAACAAGAGTCAATTTGAAGTTGAGGCATATTGCTGTCCTTGCCTTTTTTTGAAAGTCTTTTTTTTTTCCTATTTGTTATAAATGTTCCAAAAGTAAGTCCGGATTCCACGACAATAAAAGTACGGCGGTTTAGCTAACATAATGGGAAATTTTATATATTTCAACTGTTCAATTGAAATTTTATTATCTCAAAGACAAACAATAAGATGTACATAAAATTAATGCTTCAAATCCAAAAAAGGATAATAAGGATACATACTAATGCATGTATTTAGGTCAACCTCTGGCATTCTCAGTCGCATGAAAAGCCATTGGCCAGCATTTCAATTGTAGTTTTAACTAAGTTTATCTTTTCCATTCGCCACAAACCAAACATTTCCGAAAGGACACCTACAAATATGCATGCATATGTATGTTTATGTAGAGACATGTGTCTGTATATACGTAGCTCACTTTCCGGTGGCAATTACATAATAGGTGAAATTTCGACGGTTATCCCTTGACCAAATGCCAAACACGTGGCAGGCCAGTAGCAAATCAACCAAAGGATGACAGGAGGCACTGAACACAATTCCAAAAGGCTTACACGACGACAATGAGAATAGAATTGAATAAATATAATGTTTAAATAAAGGCATATACATATGTACATTAAACCGTACCACCTTAGATGCGGACAAAAAAAAATCGCCGTACACACCTGAGCCTAAAATATTTTTGCAAGACAATTTCGAAAACAATTTATTTTCCGAACATAGCGGTCGCCTATTTAAATTTTTCGGTGCTGCCTACATTCGCCATACAAATTTTTATTTTTAAATAGTTCGACTAGCATAAATAAGCCTTAATTTACTGGCATTAGGGTGGTACGTTTGGATGATTTGGAACTGAGATCAGGTCAGTAAGTGCTAAAAGGGGGTGATTGAGCTCAATGATTTTCTGTCTTCTCGACGCAAAAAATATCGGTATATCATACTTAACGACCCGACTGTAAATGTCGATTATATGACGGAAAATGTTAAAGGCGACCCCTACGTTCGGCCAAAAATTTTTTTCTCCCCCAAATTGCACTGCAAAAATACTTAGACTCAGGGGTGTATGGCGAACTTTTTTTCTGGTACGCTCTAATGTATGTATACGAATGCTCGCGTAAAATAGTTGCAAATCTGTATCCGCAGGCAGCTGTGTGCGTGCAACCTTGGGACGAATGATCGGAGCTAGCAAACAGCCAGCAGCTAACAACAAATAACCACCTTTGTTTGCAATGGTAATTCGTTCATTTGTGTGCATTGATTTCGGCACTTAAGGACATAATCATCAGCAGATTTGCCAAGCGCTACGGAATCAAAGACTGTTGTTGCTGCGCAAGGGAAGGGGGGAGGAAGGGAAAGCCGGAATAAAGCTTGTTGCGACTGTGATAAAAACAAGGTTATTACTATTGTAAGCAAGGCGCTACTTGAAAATATGCATTTGAGCGCACGCTGGCACAATTGTCTCGTCATGCTTACGCTTCAAAGGTCAGCCGAGCGCCAAAAACGAAGAGCAAAGGTACTCCACGCATTACAGGTGGTTGATTTATAGATTATAGATAGTTTCAGAGGGCGCTAGTTTAGGTTTAAATCGCTAAGGAGCGCACCCTAAGCTCTCTACATAACTTCTTATAAGCTTAGTGTTTTTTGTTGCATACTTAAAGGCGTACAAACATACACACACAGTGGATTTTCATGCAAAGGGATGTGCGCAGTCGGTGAATAAGCTGGATTAAAATCAAAACAGTTTGGCAGTGGCATTAATAATAGCAGCGACAGCAAACAGCAATGACAATTGTTGTAGCAGCATCGACAAGCAGCATTAAACGCCAATACCACTCGACTGCAAGAACTCTCAAATCGACTCAGTTCAAAATATTTGTCTGCCCGATAGTTAGTTGCAGAGACACAGCATTTTCTCTGTGAATGCAAACACCTTGCCTGGCAAATACAACAACAGCAAATACAATTACAATATCAACGACAGTTAGTAGCATAGCCTGCATTTGCACACACAGTACCCAGTCAAAGGGGTGTGTGGTCGCGCCACTTTGGTAGCATTTGGATTTAGCGACACTGCCACCGATTGTGATCGAGATAATTGTTTTGATATGGCAAATAGCAGGCGCTTACGGTCTGGTCTGGTGGCGCGTTGTCGGTGCACAGACACTCAATGTATGTAATTGTTGGTGTTTTACACTCGAAATCT
>NW_023458560.1:76092654-76098536 GCF_013731165.1 Rhagoletis pomonella
AGATTTCGAGTGTAAAACACCAACAATTACATACATTGAGTGTCTGTCTATGCACCGACAACGCGCCCACCAGACCAGACCGTAAGCGCCTGCTATTTGCCATATCAAAACAATTATCTCGATGACAATCGGTGGCAGTGTCGCTAAATCCAAATGCTACCAAAGTGGCGCGACCAAACACCCCTTTGACTGGGTACGGTACTGTGTGGGCAAATGCAGGCTATGCTACTTACTGTTGTTGATATTGTAATTGTATTTGCAGTTGTTGTATTTGCCAGGCAAGGTGTTTGCATTCACAGAGAAAATGCTGTGTCTCTGCAACCAACTATCGGGTAGACAAATATTTTGAAATGAGTCGGGTTGGGAGTTCTTGCAGTCGAGTGGTATTGGCGTTGAATGCTGCTTGTCGATGCAGCTTTTGCTACAACAATTGTCATTGCTGTTTGCTGTCGCTGCTGCTATTATTAATGCCACTGCCAATCTGTTTTGATTTTAATCCAGCTTATTCACCGACCGACTGCGCACATCCCTTTGCATGAAAATCCACTGTGTGTGTGTGCATGTTTGTACGCCTTTAAGTATGCAACAAAAAACACTAAGCTTATAAGAAGTTATGTAGAGAGCTTAGGGTGCGCTCCTTAGCGATTTAAACCTAAACTGGCGCCCTCTGAAACTATCTATAATCTATAAATCAACCACCTGTAATGCGTGGAGTCCCCCTTTGGCTCTTCGTTTTTGTCGCTCGGCTGACCTTTGAAGCTTGTGGCATGACGAGACAATTGTGCCAGCGTGCGCTCAAATGCACATTTTCAAGTAGCGCCTTGCTTACAATAGTAATAACCTTGTTTTTGTCACAGTCGCTACAAGCTTTATTCCGGCTTTCCATCCCTCCCCCCCCCTCCCCCTTCCCTTGCGCAGCCACAACAGTCTTTGCTTCCGCAGCGCTTGGCAAATCTGCTGATGATTATGTCCTTAAGTGCCGAAATCAATGCACACAAATGAACGAATTACCATTGCAAACAAAGGTGGGTATTTGTTGTTGTTAGCTGCTGGCTGTTTGCTAGCTCCGATCATTCGTCCCAAGGTTGCACGCACACAGCTGCCAGCGGATACAGATTTGCAACTATTTTACATACATTAGAGCGTACCAGAAAAAAAGCTCGCCATACACCCCTGAGTCTTTAAGTATTTTTGCAGTGCAATTTGGGGGGGAAAGAAATTTTTGGCCGAACGTAGGGGTCGCCTTTAACATTTTTCGTCATATAATCGACATTTACAGTCGGGTCGTTAAGTATGATATACCGATATTTTTTGCGTCGAGAAGACATAAATTCATTGAGCTCAATCACCTCCTTTTAGCACTTACCGACCTGATCTCAGTTCCAAATCATCCAAACGTACCACCCTAATGTCAGTAAATTAAGGCTTATGCTAGTCGAACTATTTAAAAATAAAAATTTGTATGGCGAATGTAGGTGTCGCCGTAAAATGTAAATAGGCGACCCCTAGGTTCGAAAAATAAATTGTTTTCGAAATTGTCTTGCATAAACATTTTAGGCTCAGGTTTGTACGGCGGTTTTTTTTTTTTGTCCGCATCTAAGGTGGTACGGTCTAATGTACATATGTATGTATATGCCTTTATTTAAACATTTTATTTATTCAATTCTATTCTCATTGTCGTGTCGTGTAAGCCTTTTGGAATTGTGTTCAGTGCCTTCTGTCATCCTTTGGTTGATTTGCTACTGGCCAGCCACATGTTTGGCATTTGGTCAAGGGATAACCGTCGAAATTTCACCTATTATGTAATTGCCACCGGAAAGTGAGTTACGTACTATATATACAGACACATGTCTCTACATATACATACATACATATGTATCTATGTGTATTTGTAGGTGTCCTTTCTTGTTTCCGAATAGGTACTTATGCCGCACTGACGTTGCTTTGCTTTGTTTTGCTTTGCTTGACTGGCTGTGTATGTATGTGTGAGTGGGTGTTGTTGCTGCAGCTTTTGCTAAGGATGTGGTTGAGTTCTGGACTTACGGAAATGTTTGGTTTGCGGCGAATGGAAAAGATAAACTTAGTTAAAACTACAATTGAAATGCTGGCCAATGGCTTTTCATGCGACTGAGAATGCCAGAGGTTGACCTAAATGCATACATTAGTATGTATCCTTATTATCCTTTTTTGGTTTTGAAGCATTAATTTTATGTACTTCTTATTGTTATTGTTTAAGATAGTAAAGTTTCAACCGAACAGTTGAAATATGTAAAATTGTCGTGGAATCCCCGGACTTACTTTTGGAACATTTATAACAAATAGGAAAAAAAAAGATTTTCAAAAAAACGCAAGGACTCAACTTCAAGTTGACTCTTGTTTGACAATTATTGCCCATTTTCGTGTTCCTGCATTTACGAAATCGTCCAGAGAATTTACGAAATGTCCCAGAAAAATTCCGAGAACCGAGAAAAATTTTACACGAAAAATCTCGAAGAGGCCTGAAAAAATATAGAAAAATCGCAAAAAATACCGAAATATCCCGAAAAATAAAACACGGAAAATCTCTAAAAGCCCCCAAAAAAATTCCGAAAACACAACCAAATCGCGACAGATCCTGAAATATAAAACACAAAGAATCCTGAAAAAATCTCAAAAAGTAAAACACAAAATCTCCTCAAGTCTCCAAAAACCAACCGCGAAAATTAAAAAAAAAAGAGCGGAAAAAATTTAAAATTTTCCCGAAATAATTTCGCGTATGTGTATTATGTTTTAAAAGGCTTTATCTACATCACATAGAATATGAAATGGGAAGCTTCCTCGATGCGCCTGGAGCTTTAAACAATATCTCTTTAGAAACTCTCCTTGAGGATCTTGATTCTCTCGGCCTGCCTGGTTGAATCGAAAATAGTTTGCATTGCCGTACAGCAGAGTGGGTATAGTCAGTGGCTTGAAGAAGGCGGAGTCAAGGTGGAGTGTTTTATCCCTTGATGGGGAAACTAATATATATTTTATAAGAATGCAGGGCACCTAGAGTAGCTGCCTATGTGGATGACCTTGGTGAGATTATCTACACTAGGTGAACGAATACGATGTGCGAAATACTAGGGGATTCTTAAAACTGGGAAAAAGGTGGCAGTTACGGCAAACCGAAAGAAGAATAATTATTCACAATTTTTATTTTTTCACAAAAAAGTAAAAGACCCCGAACAGGTCGTCCACCAATCAAATATTTTTTGAGTCCTAGGGGCAAGTATACTAACGATAAATATTGAGGAAAGAATTAAGAGAGGAGTTAACAAAAATGTTCGATAAGACAAAAATACATGACTGATCCAAAAAATTCTGAACGGTCCTGAAAAATCTCATAAAACCTGGAAATCCTGGAAACCTATTTTTAAGAAAACTATGTTCTACAATGAGAAAACATTCCTATAGTATCTTCGAAAAATTAGTACACATTTTTTTCATTGTCAGAGATATTACACGCTTTATCTTTAGATACCTTATCATATATATGTATATCGTCGTTTAAAGTACAAAACCGCGTATCGTCATTCTGCAAAACCGCGTAACTGACATTGGCTGCGAAAAATTGGATTTGCTCACACAAGCTCTTGACTCAATCCTTATCCATTCGTCCTGAAATATACTAGCCAGAAATGCGATTGCTTTATCAAAAAGAGAAACATTTTGAAATATGAGTGTTTTTACACTATAGAAAATAATTTCTAAAAATTCACATACGCGGTTTTGCATTTTGCTGATACGCGGTTTTGCACTTTAAA
Organism: Rhagoletis pomonella; assembly: GCF_013731165.1. NCBI lineage: Eukaryota > Metazoa > Arthropoda > Insecta > Diptera > Tephritidae > Rhagoletis > Rhagoletis pomonella. Next base: position 76,096,440 of record NW_023458560.1, read on the forward strand.
CGACGATATAAATGTACGCACCTGAGTTGGATTCAGAAACTTGAATAGCATTTTAACCACTTAACTCCTACTATAATGAGTCTTCTTCCCCCTTATTTAAAAGAAAGTCCATAAGTAGTTAGGGCCATCGACGAAACGAACATTCCACATGTGTCTATAGTGGTATTATCGAGCGTTTGTTTCTTCAGTGACCCCAATTCGAAGATTAACTGAGTGTTCATTAAAGGTGTCTTCCATCGGGAACTCTCTATCAGTCTTAAATTTAGGCTTCAAACTCACCGTATTAATGAATTGGCTGCTGAACTCTGAATCGTCGACTAGGTGGGGCAAACATTTATTATGATAGCCAAAGACAATCAAAATGGTTGGACGACATTGTCTTTCTCTGCTAAGGCTTTTGATTATTTTATAATTAGACTTATGCATATGGGTTCTTGGGTACGGTGATGTGGCATCAGCATCGGCTTCAGACTCAACGAGAAATGCTGGAGATTAAGTGCCTTTGACTATTTGCGAACTGCTCTTAAAAATGCTAATTCAGCGCGCACTAGATGCAAACCAGCGCAAGGCCAACTGTAAGAGCCGTTTGGTCCAGGGACAGCTTCTGAGGGAGTTTTGACAGTAATTTGTCCGCTTTGAAGTGTTAGCCTAGAGACCACAACTGAACGCAGCATTGCACTTTAAACGACGATATGTATATGTATGGGAAGATGGATTGCTTAATACGAATACCTCTTTCGGTAGCTCTATTATTGTTCAAATTCTGAAATCCATTTTCACGGATCGCCCCAAAATGGACATCAGCACAGGATCTGGTGTCTTCTCTCAGGAATAATCGCTGGAAGAGCCCCATAGATTCCCAGATATGTAGATGCAATTGACAGGGCGGCAAAGCTGGCAAAGCATGATTGACCTACCTCCATCTAAACTTGCCTTCGTTGTTGATGCCAAGCTGCCATAAAAAATCCATAGAGTCGGCAAAGACTTATTAGCTATGCGTTAAAGATTGCCGCAGGTCTCTACAAGCTCTTCAACAAAACACAATCAGTCTTTATTGCACTCGCTAGAGAATCGGGATGGTTTAAGGACATGTAGGGTTAGGCATGGGGAAACGCTCAGGGCATCGCAATAGGTCTTTATGACCTCCGTGTGAATTCTTTTCAAAGCTGCATCTTAACATAATTTAGCCATAATTTTCTATCCACGCAAATTTTGTTTTTTTTTTTAATTTTGCGACGCAAATTTTAGTGCTCATAGTCGTAAAGAAATAGCTTATTAGGCTTCATTTACTTTAATTTAAAAAATTAGTACTTTTTTAACTTTATTTTAAACAAAAAGTTGTTCATCTTGCCTACTCTTTTGAACATCTTATTTTGAGAAGATAATTTAAAAAGTTTCCCGCGTAGTTATGAGGCGCAGTGCTGCATGCATAAGTCAATGCAAATAAGTTTTCCATCAAAGATTTATTGCGCCAGTTCGTCCAGACTACAACCATACATACATACAGCCATTTTTTTCTGCATCATCTTCTCTTTTCGCACTTGTGCACTCGATTCACAAGCAACGCCTTTATCATTTATGTACTTCAGCCATGCAAAACTCTCTTATTTGCACATATTTATAAACAGGAAAGTTTTTCGCATTCGTCTGCACATTGTGCCCTTATGCCAGCTTTCTTTTTTGCTGCAACTTCTTTTAATTTACGCAAAAATTTATTCCATGCAAAAGTTAAAATACCAAAGTGTAAACACAAATACTTTCTCGTAGCAGTGAACGCGCTAGCGTAGACATAAAGACACGCATACATGCACTAGCTGCCTGCGCCCAAAAGTATGCTTGTGCGGTACTTCCATATACATAGCTACAGTATCGGTCATATCTATAGCACGCCATTTCAAAGCGATATTGTGTGCCACTTATGTTTATTTATTTATTTTTAAGAATTTTCAATTAAAATACAGTTCATTCTCAGACAAACCCCATATAAACCCAAGTGTAACAATTTGTAGAAAACTCCAAAAAAGTGCAACAAATTTTCACCTAAATTTCAAACTTTTTTCTCGGAAGTGTAAGAATTTTTTTGAGTACACAGTTTTT
>NW_023458560.1:76098636-76110032 GCF_013731165.1 Rhagoletis pomonella
ACAGACACTCAATGTATGTAATTGTTGGTGTTTTACACTCGAAATCTACTTATTTGTATTTTTTTTGTGGCCTCTGCATACTCGTAGATAACTAGCCTTGGTTTAACTGATAAGCAGATGGCATGAATTTCAGTTTGGATTTGTGTTCAAAATTCGCTACCAATTCATTGTTAATTTGTTGGCTATTTGAGCTGATTGAAGTGGTAAAGACACTCGAAAGCAAGTAGTGAAATCCGATGCGACCATATGCGGGAAGAGATAATTGAATCAAGTAAAGGACGTTGACATATTGGCGTAGTTCTACTAGAAAAGACAATGAGTATACAGGCATAGGTATCGAAATTTACTTGCAAGATGAGAATATCAGCCTTAAAGACTTCCGGGACTATTGGCTGCGTCTATCACAGCTTTATGAATCATCGAACCTATTGGCGTCAATTGTATTCGATTGGCTAGAGGAAGAACCCCGTTTCGATGCCCACATTAGCGCAGCATTGAGATGTTAGACGAAGCTGTTTTATAATGCCGGACGCCATCCGGCGGAGTAAAGGCACATTTAAGAAAAAGTCTCGAAAAGCCCGAGGGGAAGCCAGGAAATCCCAAATTACCCAAAAAAAGTTTTGAAACTACCCGAAAAAATACAGAAAACTGCCGAAAATTTCCAAAAGCCCAGAGTAAAAAACAAAAAAGGAGATCTTAAGATTATTCGAAAAGTATTCCGAAAATTTATCAGAACAAATTTGCACAAAGGTCCCGAAATCTTCCCAAAAGTAAGGAGCAAAGCACAAAAGGTTACGAGACCCGAAAAAACTTCAGAGAAGTTTTTTAAAAGCCCATGACAGACCCCAGAAAATCAAGACACCAACTCGAAAAACATTCAGAAAATACTTTAGACATCCCAAAAAGGTCCTAGAAAATGACGAAACCATCCCGAGAAAGTTTTAAAAACCTATAAAACCACGAGTCATTCATTTCGTTTTTTATTATTGGCTAGTAGAATATTTACAAAAACTTAAAAAGTATATACATATATAAAAAAAATTAAAATATATAAAAAATTAAAAAACAAAACAATTTAAATAATATGAAAATACATAAATATAAAAAAGTAAAAATATATGTAAATAATAAAAAAATTAAAATTGATACAAAAAATTATTGCATACTTTCTACTTGGAAAATACTACGTACACATTTTTCACCATCCGGGAACGCGAACGGTTACATGGTTGTTAAGGCGTAGACGTACCTTTAGACTAGAAGCTCCAGTGCGCATGGTTTCCGAATACTGCGCCGAGGAGTTGCATCAACTCTTATAAAGAATTGTTTTTAGTATTTTCAAACCCTGGCAGCGACCCCTAAAATCTATTTTAAACCTTCGAAATTTTCGTTAATACCTTTATTTTGTACGTAGAACGAAGCAAAGGGGCTCATATAAAATTTGGATGTTGACATTTATTAAGGGGCACCCTAATATGCATATAAGCAGTCGGCAGCTATAAGTCTGTTTTTGTAACTAGCAGCCCAGAGCCAGGTAATCATGTAATCATTGACCTTTACTAACGGTAGGCCCAAAAAAGTGCTATTTCGACGGGTTCGGGTTAAGGGGGCATATGAAAAAGTGGTTAGTGTCATAAGGGGAACCTTCTTGGATATGTCGGGGTCAAGTATAGATAAGTACGACTTAAACCTGCTACATGTGCCAGAGTAACGCGGGGCTCTTCAGGCAGCTGAGCTCTTCCTATACAATGGGTGAGGATTGATCTCCGATGATGAAATTAACGGGGCGGGAGTTAGTGAAGATGGTAATGATTAATAAATTAGACTTTTGACATGCCTAGGTGGAAGTTCAGGTTCCAGCAAGTGGTTGGTCGCGTGCTCATCAGAACCTTCTTGCTCCCTTGTTCACGATACATCAGAAGGTTTCCCGTAGCTGTTGGTATACTTGTAGATTCGTGCCCTGCAGCATAGTTAACAACGTTTCGTCGTCTTTTGTATGCTATATCGGCCAATTACCAGAGGCTAAACAAAGTTTCTGACGACTTCGTGTGGGTGAGGGGTCGGCTCCTTGCAGCGAAAAAGCGAGAAAGATTGGAGAGATGGATATAGTATTCGCAATTAAAAGCTTATGAATAGGGGCTTTTAACTGAGCTTTTGTTATGCATACTTCTAGCTCCCACCTGAGAAAAGCTAGAAGAAAAGCTATTTGCATTACCTCACCATTTTCCTCCTCTCTAATCTTGGGTTTATCAAAGTCGGAATGGCCATAAGTATTCGCCAAAACAGAGGTCTAATTCTAGATGAAAATAAAATTATGTAATTCTCAAAAAAAGCTCTTCTTCCGTTACACTTAGTGTACGCGAATGGAGGAACAAATATTTAAAAATGGCTAAATTTTGGTTTTGTTTTACCAAAAAAGTTTAAGGTGAATAAACATATGTACATACATGTAAGTAGGTATGAAGTCATATTAATATGAAGCCACGGTTTCGTCTGGGTAATGCAATATTAAGTAGTCACCATTTTGCGACCTGAAATTACTAGAAGGAGAAGACCACCGAATAAAATGGCATCATAAAAACCAGCTCACCTTACGAGGATAGATACATTTGAATTACACTTGTACCTAAAGTCTCGATGGGAGTGTATTTTGTATACTAATGCTTACATACGTCCATATAACGCATATGATGATTACGACATTAAAATAGCGCCAGCCATTTAACGGCTAGCGAGCAGTGAAGAACATCAAACGACAACAGACGTCGGCGCGTCATCAGGTGTCCTTAGCGTTGTGGAAATGTAACATTCGGCCATAAAATTCAATTTTGCGTCAGCAGAGCATTGAGGGTAAACGTTGATGAAACAATGAAAGTAAAACTTAACGACTATAAAGGGGCTAAGCCGAGATGTACGCACATACATATACATACGAAATGGTTGAAGGGGGTGTGAGTGAAAAATGGGGACAAAAATTATCACGCTGTTAGGCGGGCGGGCAAGTAATAAATGTATGCACGGGGAATGTGTTTAATGTGGAGGTTGCATGGCGCCTGTGTAGTTTGTCGGCCGTTGCGATTTGAGATGATGGGCCATAAGGCGGCGACAGTCATTATGAGCTACTTCGCTTTTGTTGTGATGACCTCTAAGCGTAGAGTTTCTTGCCACTCAATGATGCTGTAAATGATTTAATTCTGGGAGCACTGTGCATATGTAGGCATATTAGGGTGGTCCAAAAAAAAGCATGTGGGAATTTTAGTACTCTTACCCTCGTCCCCCTAGCATTGTTCTATAGCGAAAAAATTATACCCCTGTCTTTTTATTTTAAAATCAAAAAATCTTTAGAGGTCGCTCAAAGCGCTCAAAGTTTTCCAAGTATTTTATATGGGAAAAAAAAGAGTTTTCGTAGAAATGATATAGAATTTTTTAAAATAAATATTTTTCGACTGGAAAAAAACTCAGGTTCCCTTCAGGTGACTTCCAGTAACAACACCCAATTGTTTATTTAACCATTTTGTATACATAACTATTTTTTATAGGACCCCTTTGAACAACCTCTAAATATTTTTTGATTTCAAAATAATAAAAAAGCAGGGTCATGGTGTAATAATAACAAGGTGTTGTCAGTAACTTAACCTCACTTTTTCGGCAGGTCTATTCCGGTTACGCATTTTAAAGTACTAGAAAAGGTACTAATTATTTACTACCTTTAATCCGTTGGTGCATACTATTCAAATTAAATGCAGCAAAATGTATAATTACAGGCTTATAAGCCTTAATATATGTTTGTATCGGCAGCTCCACACAGCTTGGACATATATTGTAACTTAAAAAAAATAAAAGCCGTAAAATAAGGCAATTTCCTATAAGTCGGTAAATGATTTTCTAAATAGATTAAAACACATAAATATCGATAATATAAGCGAATTCCTAATTTAACCATGCAGCCACTCTATTCTAGTGTATCAGTAGTTCATTTGGCTCAATATTATGACAATGCAGCAAAAGTTATTTAATATAAAAAAGCGCCTTTCCATACGATTTTTGTGTACGTTTTTTTCCATTGATAACCACGATATCTTTTATTTTTCTACTTTTTGAGGACAAAAACTATACAAATCCAGCAGCTTTAAATATTAATATTGTTCTGAAAACACCAAGTTCTGTAAAAATCGCGATAAAACGAATTACTAAAATGGAGTATTTTAGATACTATTTCCCAACGAATAGTAGTATAAAAATTGAGATCGGCAGCACTGAAAATAAGCATGCCGATCTTGTCAAAATCACAACAAACACGTTGCTACTGACAACACCTTGTTATTATTCCACCATGAGCAGGGTTACAATATTTTTCGGTATAGAACAATCCGACAAATTACAAACAAACAAAACGGTTAAGTCCATGGTGGAATAATAACAAGGTGTTGTCAGTAGCGACGTGTTTGTTGTAATTTTGACAAGATCGGCATGCTTATTTTCAGTGCTTCCGATCTTAATTTTTATACTAGTATTCGTTGGGAAATAGTATCTAAAATACTCCATTTTAGTATTTCGTTTTATAGCGATTTTTAAAGAACTTGGCGTTTTCAGAACGATATTAATATTTAAAATTGCTGGATTTGTATTATTTTTGTCCTCAAAATATAAAATATAAAAGATATTGTGGTTATCAAATAATACGCACACAAAAATCGTATGGAAAGTCGATTTTTTTATATTAAATATCTTTTGCTGCATTGTCATAATATCGAACCAAATGGACTACTGATACACTAGAATAGAGCGGCAGCACGGTTAGATTACGATTTCGCTTATAATATCGGTATTTATGTGTTTTAATCTATTTAAAAAATCATATACAGTCTTATAGGAAATTTCTTTATTTTACGGCCTTTACTTTTTCATAACTTACAATATATGTCCAAGCTGTGTGGAGCTAACGATACAAACATATATTCAGGCTTATAAGCTTGTAAGTATACATTTTCCTACATTTAATTTGAAATAGTATGCACAAACGGATTAAAAGTAATAAATAATTAGTACCTTTTCTACTACTTTAAAATGCGTGACTGGAATAGACCTGCCGAAAAAGTGAGGTTAAGTTACTGACAACACCTTGTTATTATTACACCATGGGTTAAGTCCATGATACAAAAAAAAAGGTAGTTCCATTTAATGACATTCGTTGTTGTTGCTAACCATTTGACTTTTAATAAAATTATGACATTTCATAAAATTCATGCTACCTGATCACCAGAGATAATATTTTTTTTTTTTGTAAAAGTAAACAAGAATGTATGAAAATGAGTGAAGTTTAGTGAAGTTATTGAACATATATGAAAGGAGGGCTGCATGACTATCCGTCACCTCTCGAATTCAAGTACAGATTTCGATCATACCTTCTAGGTAATTTTTTAACCACTTAAAGAAATTATTGTTGTTGTCATAAAGATTCTAAAATGTATGCATGAACTTTATTAGGGCGAAACGAAACTATTTTGAGCACGGAAACAAATGTTGAGTCTTCAAGTGAAGTAATGTTAAAATTTGAAGAGGAGTTGCTCAGTGAAAATGTTTTCAAACCACTTAACGATATTGAAATATCCGCAGAAGAAGAACTCGAGGTAAACTCCTTACCCTTTCGTTTTTATTTGATTTCAAATTTTTTTAAGTAGCTCGCAGAAGTGCATGAAGCAGAAGATTTTATCAGTCCACTCAAAGATGTGGAATATGATGGACTTGAAAATTTTGCCGGCTACATAATTTCGAAAATGGGGTTGACAAAACTAGGCTTCAGGACGCATGTAGAAAGTGATCAAAATTATACGTATGTTAACTGTTTATCGGAGGGCGGTCTGTACAAGCCTAATTCAAGTTTTTTGCATACATTGGAAATTTTGAATTCAAAATTTGTTGAAATTAATGGTGATTCGCTAACCACAAAGCCAAAATTTTTGCAAAATCTGATGAGAAATTTAAAAGTAAATTTGGACCAAAATATTATAAAAAGATTTTATTTGGGAAGAACATTCTTTAGAATTCGATTTTTAAATCGCAAGATTAAAGAAACGAAAATTGTATATCAAAATAAGAAAATGAAAAAAATAACAACATAATGCACTAATGGTTTTTATTAGAAAATAAAAAGAATAATTACAATGTAACAGTTTATATTTTATATACTTTTAATAAAAGAGGGGCAAACCACGTAAGTAAAAAAATATCAAGTACTGATTGTGAGTTTTGATTTGAAATATTCTCACATTGGTAAAAATATGGGAAAGAAAATACTCCGATGTATTGTTTTAATATTATCAAAGTGGCAAGGCCGTTGATAATACTGACAATTTATGAAACTTCAAAAAACTTTTTTATCCGTCAAAAGTTGTTTATTGAAACTACCTTCTTTTTTGTATCATGGTTAAGTCTACGAAGAGACCTTGGCTATTTTGTTCAAAATCAAAAAAATATATCTTATGCAGTCAGAGAAACGCAAACTTTTTGTTTTCATCCAGCTGTATTTGATCAGCCAATTTTCAACCGAAATAGTGTTGAAGGACACCCTTTTAACATTCCCCGCTTTATCTAAACATTACCCTTCACTCACCCTGCAGCTACTAACAGTGAGCGCCGTTGCTGCGCGGCGGCAGTACGCACCCTTTGCGCTTGATTTACATTGTGTGAGTCATTGCGGCGTGTACTATAGTTTCATTGTTTTGACAGAGGGATATGCCGCGTATGCGTTCCAGGCTTCTCTTGCTGCCAACTATTTACCACCAACCATGGCATCCAAAACTAAGCAATGCAATGCAGGCGCCCAGCCTGCCAGCCAACGTGCCACCGCGCGAGTGAGTGGCATATCGAATGCAAAGCAACGCTGCTCACGATCACGCCAGCAGTGGTACCTTCATGCATACATATTGCCATTTTGGTAATCAACTGTTGACAGCACAAATAAAATTGCATTTAAATGAAGTGCGCTCCAGATGATATGCTCACGGTGATGATTGCTCATTAATGCGACACGCTGACTAGGTTCGGATGGCCTTGCCTGCCATTGAATTGAGGAGCGGCCTGTGTCTTTTCAGCCTTAGCTGCTTGTGTTTTCTTAACCACTTCAGACTTTGTACACAATTTTCCGCATCCGAGTACTTGTTTCCACATATTTTCAGGACTTTTCGAGGTTTCGTCTGTTTTGATTTGCATCTGAAGGCCATCGGTACCGCTGCAAAAGGGTTGTAAAATTGGGAAAATGTTTTTATTTAGCACCTTTTCTCACTTCAGTAGTTTTCGCCTGTCGCTGTTGTTATTTTAGCTGGCTTTTTCGCTTTGTTTGCTACCTTCGGTACATTGTCATTGCGTTCTTGTTTTCGCTTGTAATCTCGATTGTTTTGATTCAATTTGGATTTTCGGTTTATTGTTGACTTTCATTTCATTGCTTTAGTGGAGAGCGCTTTTCGGCTGAATGAATTATGTTGCTGGCGGTGGTGTAAGTGCATAATTATTTATTATTTCAATTAATTCTCTTTTTCATTTGTTGGAAATTAAGTTTTTGTAAACTTTTATGAGAATTTCACATTCCAAAGGAAGACTAGGCAGCAATTTTAAGTTAAAATGGAGGACAAATTTAGAAATCACATCCCTGCAATATACAACTTTCAAGCCGAATTTTTTCCTTTTCTAATAAAGCAAATTTTGCGTTATTGCCGTTTGTGTTATTGCACCCTCCCCGTGGGGATAAACTATTTATAAATACAGTTTAGAAAATTACAATAAAAGAAATATTAAAAAAAAAAAGACTGGGACTAGTACCTTGTATCTCTCGACTAGCTTTTCAGAGCCTTGCTCTGTCGCCAATATGACTGGTTGAGCGCCGCGAGCAAAGCGACATAGTTATTCCTTTCACGGCAAGTTGATTTTTTCTAAGAAGAAATAAAATAGTACTGAAAACTAAGTTTTCCTTGGACTGAGTCAAATCGTTTACTCATATTAAGGCAGCCATGTCTTTGGAGCCATTTCAAGGTAATATTTTCTTAGAATAATATACATTTTCCTTTTTCGTTTGATCTGGTTTCAGCAGAAAATTTTAATATTTTAGAAATTCCGATTTATGAATTCGTTAATTGATAATTCACCTTTCTTAATGATGTGAAACTGTGGACGAGTTCGAGGTAGGGTTACCAGGTTTTGTATGCACGAAATCAGTACGTTAAACATTTTCATGCTAAAAAATCAGTACTTTTCAGTACACTTTTATTCAAAGCAAAATTATTAAAAGTATCAGATAATACTTGTTTTTAACAATATTTTGGTATATAAATGAAATATAGTTCATAAAATATAAAAGTGTTATTCATTTTAACATGAGCGTACACATCACTGTACACAGAAAACAATAAATTATTTGATATTTATGACATTTTTGCATAGCAGTAATGAGTTCATTTCCGTCTTCAGTCTTCAAATAGTCAAAGAACTCTATACATTTAATTTTAAAATTATTTTTAATATGAGTTTTTAATTAGAAGCCGCTTTCTTTCTTTGCGAAGCAAACTTTATACTTAAGATCCTTTCAGTTGCTTCGTTTGAGTGCGATATTTAAAAAAAAAAAACAAAATTACATATTTTCCAAACTGTGTAAAAGTACCACTTATTTAAGGACTTCATCTTTAATTCCTCATGGCTTAAATTAATTTTTTCAACTACGCAAAAACTTTGAAAGACTAAGAATTCGCTATAAAGTGTATGTAACTGTCAGTAAATTGTAAAAATAGAGTTGTAAATTATAGGCAAAAGCCATTCGAATATTCAAATTTGTTGTTATTAAACTGAAACTTATTTTCGAGATACCTAGCAACACTCGACAAAAAAAAAACGTCAGCCTTCTTTTTAAATATTTAAGCTCCGTCATATCGCAACTGGTACGTAACGACCCGGCGATATGCCCATAAAACGATTGATCTTTTTGTTGTATTAATTTCCTGGACATATCAGACATTCTCTGAAACATGTCAACTATAATTAAATTATTTTCTTCTTACTTTTTACAGTACAATTTAAGGAAGTTCCAACGTTATGTAAAAACCTTAAGAAAATCCTAAAGTATTTTGTTTGAATTGAAAATTCAGTACAAATCAGTACAAATTTTGAAAAATCAGGACATTAGCGTACTGATTGAAGAAATGAATAAAATCAGTACAAGAGTTGAAAAATCAGTACTGTACTGATAAAACCAGTACGTCTGGCAACCGTAATTCGAGGTAACGAGATCGGGTACAGGAGAAATTTTGGCTTCAGTCGATTAACTCTTTTATAGCATTAGATCCTCCGCGCACCAATTGCAAACAGAAGAATCTGCTATGCTAATTACTCTAGCCGGCAATGGAACAACTTCCTGACCTCGGACGTGAGATCCATCGCAAAAGACAATGAAGCTCAGCTTAAGCTAGGAAAGAGTCAAAGTATGGAAACATTTTTCCACTCGCTACAAAATAAGCAGATGTGAAACATATTGTAAGAAGAAATAAGAAATATTAAGCAGCTTCCACTGTGAAAACCATGCCACGCCAAAAATCTCCCACTAATAGAGACATTTAATCATCAAACACAATCGGCGACGTGCTGAGTGCTTGACACCCCACAGAGCTTTTGGAACGGGCATACTCTTCATACTTTTGGAGGACTGCCTTCGTTTATATTTTTATTATTCCAAGCGCACGCTGCACGCTCATGCTTATTGTTATGCTGAGACTTAAAAGCGTTTGTTGTACTCGTCCGACCATTGGTCACATTAACTGCTTATAAGAGCAACAAAATAATTCAAGGAATCCAAGCGAAACGCGAAGAACAGAAGATGTAAACGGGCGCATAAACACGCTGAGAATTCGTAAATACTCGAAGAAAGAAGGATTTTTCATTGTTGTACGATTTTGTTGCTGTGTGTGTGTGTGTGTGTGTGTGTGTGTGTGAGCGAATGCGTATAATTTTAAGTACATATGTTTCATTGTTGAAAAAGATGAATTCGCATTCACACTTCAATTACCGTAACGCCAATTTCTGTGTGCGAATGAGTATATTAAATGGATTAAGACCGCGGGAGATGAATGATGGGTCCGTCGCTCGGCAAGGACAATTGAATCAGTGCAGGACATTTAATTCAATTTGGATGGCGTGTCTTTTGTAGAGAAAGAGAGAGAGAGAGAGAGCGAGAGAGGGAGAGGTAACACTGGAGGTGGCTGATGGGTTCCACTTAATGAACGATGACGAATTGTGAAACAGCGTGCAAAATGAATTTATCTTTATTAATGTGTAGGTAGAAGGCTTGCGGCGAAAGGGGGCGCATACGGCCGTTGAGGATAGAATTGAAATTAAATAAATATTTTGAACAAACAAAAGTGATATATGTAACTACTTCAAATTTAAAAGTACTGAAATTGTTTTCATTTGAAGTCCAACCCAAATTCTATGGAAAAGTTTGCCAAATTAATGGAATAATTTTGCGATCTCCTCAATTACAGCGCCCGTCGGTATCATCCCTCTAATTGTCGACCGGCCACTCACTCACTCACTCACGCAGCAGTTGTAAAGCCACAAAAACATAAATCATTCGAGTACCTTTTCATCAACATTTTCATTATTTTCGTTAAAAGTCCACATGTTTGGCACAAAAATGGCACAGTTGGACACCTCTGCACCGCAATTAAAACTCAAACCACTGCTGGTGAAGGCCGCGACGAGAGAGGCGCGTGCCCAGAGTTTTACAATAAATGCACCCATTATTGAGCACCTTTCCCTCTATTCGCTTTCCTCTTTCTGCGTAGCGATGTCCGCGGAGTTTTGATTGAAATCAACAATCAAATGGCAATATTTTGCAAACAATAACATTAAAGTGGAAAAAGTAATCATAAAATTTTTAGTTTCACTTTTGATTAGGGCAATAAATATAAAACTTCAATACACAATACATTCATTCGTTTTATATTCGCTTTCGAGCGCAAAAAATGTCCAAGAGGGGAGGGGAAAAGCGTGAAGCGATGTTAAAAATTGATTATAAAATGCTTCTCGGTCATTAAAGCAAATTATGGACGCAATTGTTTTGAAATTGTAAATTACAGAAAACATTTTATTCCTCCTCAATTGTGGATTTCACGCTGTGATTGAAGAGAAGAAGGCTGTGGTGGTGCTGGCCGTTGGATTGATCGGCGTGTGCCCTAAATGGGACACCTGGGCAGTTAATTGTGCGGTTTGAAGGTAGATTTGTGTAAGGATATAATAAATTGATTTCTAAATTGAAAATAGAACATTTGTGATAAAAAAAAATATACATATATTGTACTAGTATGCGTGTCAAAAAGAAAGAATTCCAAAATTGCACATTTAGTAGTTTTTAC
>NW_023458560.1:76110132-76111153 GCF_013731165.1 Rhagoletis pomonella
AATAACATTTTAAAGCTTAATTTAAAGGGTATGCCGCAATTCTATGCTGACGACGGAACTTTCCTGTATGCTACTAATAGTCTTGATGAGCTTTTAACTTATATACAAGAGGATCTAAATATTATATCCCAATGGTTCGAAAGAAATTTATTGAAAATGAATTTAGCCAAAACCAATTTCATAATTTTTTAACAATTACAGGGACATCCCTAGTATTCATGATCTAAAAGGAGTCCATCTAGATGGTAGTTTTATATCGAGGGTAGATACATTAAAATACCTTGGCATTTGGTTTGACGCCAATTTAAACTGGCGAGAACACATAAACAGAATTAAAATGAAACTATTACCGCTAAATTTCGCTATTTATAGAAATCGTAAAGTGATTCCACAAAAACAATTATGGCTTCTATACAACTCTCTGTTCATGTCCAAAATACATTATTTAAACCCTATATGGAATAACTGCTCTGAGCAACTTACAAATGAAATTCAGAGAATACAAAATAAAGTTATAAAAAATATTTTGCATTTGCCTAGAGGAACGGCAAGCGAGCTCTTATATCAAAATAGGTTGGATATTCGTAAATATGCTATATTGCAAACATTAGAAGCATTTTACAAAGTTAAAAATAATTTAATAAAACATAATTTATCTATTCCAGAGGAGCCAAACCTCGAATACGCGCTACGAACTAGGTCGAACATCAGACCGCGATTCTTTCGAACGGAAAGAAGTGCGAAATCCTTGAGGCACTATGGTGTAAAATTATTTAATACGCTTCCCGACGAAATAAAAAATGCTAGAAATCTCCAATGCTTTAAAACGAAAGTCAAACAGCTACTTCTTAATAATTTTAATTTCAATATATAAATTTAATATGTCAACTTCTTTGTTATGAGTATCACCGAAACCTGGATTGGAGCGTTGAGCGCTTTTTGATCGCGCTGTCTCCTTTTAACATATACTATTTTGTTAGGTTAGAGGGATTCAGCGTGATCAAGAAGCGCTCAGCGCTCC
>NW_023458560.1:76111253-76113619 GCF_013731165.1 Rhagoletis pomonella
TTATTCCTTTATTAATTTTTTTTTTCATTTTATTGTAGTAATTTACTATCACCACAATTGATGGCAAACATTTTTTAAAAACAATTAAGCTATCTTCTCGTACAAAAACAAGTTTTTTTTGAGAAAATCTGTATTAATCTGAATCTTGTTATCAATAAAGAAAAAAAAAAAAAAAAAAAAAAAATGACTATCAAAAGTCATTGTTGATAGATATAAACGTGCACAAAAATAACATTTCACAATTGCTAATTTATTCAAATTCTGTTATTTTGTGCCGCTCTGCGCTCACGCTGTTAATGGGTTTTAAGGTTAAATTCCTTGTTCAACGCTCGTTTACTCAATACTAGTATGTGAATACATATACTGTATACTAGAGATTGGCACGGGACTAAATATTCAATACCGATCCCGCCCATTCCGAAATTCAATTTTTACGTCCCGAACCCGCCCATTCTGACGTTTTTCCAAATTGTTGATAATACAAAAGATATTGAAAGATCTGGCATCGATTTTCGTTGTTCGCTGTTCGTTTTCATATCAATAAAACAAAAAGGTGCTTCTTTCATACAACGTTTTAAAGAAGATTTTCTGAATTTACTGCGGTTACGCGTTTTGTCGGGAGTGTCGAGAAGAGATTTTGGTCCCATCCCGCCCCCAAAATTTTTAAATATCTTCCCGCTACCGTCCGTCCCGGCCATTTTAAAATTAGCCCTGTGGGTATCGATCTCTACTAAGTAAATACCTCTAAAAGAATTTTGTGCGTTCTATCATTGCCGTACAGTAACGATTTTCTGCTTACTCCGTCAAAAACCTGTCTGCGAATCTTTTTCATGCAAAGTTGTGTACGAAATTCAAACTGCTACCGTCATTTAAATCACAAAAAACAAAAAAATCGCTTTGCTGATTTACGATTCTGCCGAAGAAAACCGTGAATTGAAGTTTATGAGCTGCCAATAACTCTTCAGAGACAAAATGAACTGATAAGAGAAAGACAAAAAATTAAGCAAAATAATTTAAAACAAATGACAGCGAACAAGCATTGACGTTAATTTGCATTTAGCAACCGATGAAATATTCGTTTTTATTTTATGAAACCAGTTCTTTTGAATTTTTACTACTTTAGGGTTTGGTTGCGTGCGTGCTTTTGATATATCTTTATTTGTGTGATGTTCTTTAAGGTTGCTTATGCTTATTTCGACTCTGTGTTACGCCTTAGATTTTTGACTATAGTTAAAGAACCTGAAACATATTAACGAAGTAATGAATAAGTCATAATGGGTTTTATAAAAGAGACCTTGTTTTCTCCACAGAGATAAAAACTAATAGTTGATTTCCACCAAGTCTTAACTGCAGTTTATGCCGTTTGAAAAACGAAAATTACAACTCGAAGGGTAATTGGGTGGAAGCGAACGAAGGAAAAAAGCAAAACTTAAGAGAAAAACCTTTCCGATAACCCCATTTTGGAATTATTTGAAATTCAAAATCGATTGAATTAACAAGTTAAATAAAATATTTAGATTTCACGAAGGCTGTATTAGACAAAAACACCTTTGATTAGGATTGCCACCAGCCTCGGAATTAAATTGACAAGTTAAATCCCACTAATATTATAAATGTGAGAGTTTACAAGTGCGTGTGTGAGTATGTCTTTTAGTCTTTCTTTGCAAACAGTTTGACATACAAATAGCTAATTATTAGAATATTTTTTAAGGTAAATTCTACTTTAAATTATATGCTCATAGAAAGTTTACAATATGGATGCCAAACGAATGGGATTTACGAAATCTTTCTTACAAAACAATTTTAAGAGGTTTAAGAAAAAGTTATTTTGAAAATATTTCGATGTTCGTTGCCACCTGTTTCAATGTCAAATCCCACTTTTTCACAAGTTAAATAAATATGAATGTCAATTGAAAGAGGCATAAGAAAGCTTTGTTTCATAAATATTTTTATAGAGGGTTACCACCTGTTGAAAAGTCAAATTAAATTAAATTAACAAGTTTAATGAGACATGCAAAATTATGTCAAGTTAAAGAAAAGTTGTTTAAGACGGCTTTATTTCGAAAATATTTGTAAAAGTGGTTGTCACTAGTGTAAAAAATCAAATTCAATTAAAATGAACATTTGCATAATGTAATATCTGCGTCATTACAGCAAAGATAAAAGAAATACTTATATCAATGAAAAATGGGCAAAAACTTGAAAATTTTTCCACAGTATCTATTATTGAATTTAGTATCGTTTTTGCATATTTATCGATTTTTGAACCTTTATTGTACATAGAGTAAGGAACCGAATTTATAAAAAAAAAAAATATTAGTAAAAACTACTAAATGTGCAATTTTGGAATTCTTTCTTTTTGACAC
>NW_023458560.1:76113719-76122048 GCF_013731165.1 Rhagoletis pomonella
GTGTCAAAAAGAAAGAATTCCAAAATTGCACATTTAGTAGTTTTTACGAATAATTTTTTATTTTTTTTAAATTCGGTTCCTTACTCTATGTACAATAAAGGTTCAAAAATCGATAAAAATGCAAAAACGATACTGAATTCATTAATAGATACTGTGGAAAAATTTTCAAGTTTTTGCCCATTTTTCATTGATATATGTAAGTATTTCTTTTATCTTTGCTGTAATGACGAAGATATTACATTATGCAAATGTTCACTTTAATTGAATTTGATTTTTTACACTAGTGACAACCACTTTTACAAATATTTTCGAAATAAAGCCGTCTTTTCTTTAACTTGACATAGTTTTGCATGCCTCAATAAACTTGTTGATTAAATTTAATTTGACTTTTTACCAGGTGGTAACCCTCTTTAAAAATATTTATGAAACAAAGCTTTCTTATGCCTCTTTCAATTGACATTCATATTTATTTAACTTGTGAAAAAATGGGATTTGACATTGAAACAGGTGGCAACGAACTTCGCAATATTTTCAAAATAACTTTTTCTAAAACCTTTTAAAATTGAAAAAAGAAAGCTTTCCTAAATCTAGGGCTGATGATTTCACCCGGGTAATGAGCTACCCGGGTACCCGGGTAGCGGGTGAAGCCCTACCCGGGTATTGAATTACCCGGGTAGCCCGGGTACCCGGGTATTTTATTACCCGGGTAGACCCGGGTGGACCGGGTACCCGGGCAGTATGGTAATTACCCGGGTACCCGGGCACCCGAAAAAATCTGGAGAGGTGAAAATTAAACGCATTTACGATTATATAACGCAAACGAACGTACATAGGGAAAATCTATAAGAATCTTCCATACCATATGGGGAAATATTATAATATACAACACATACATTGCACTTGACAAATCCGTCATTCATCACACAAGCGTACTTCCAAACCCAGCTTGTTTTAGGCATGTCTAAAATATTAATATTTACGAAGTTGGTAATGCACGTACAGATATCGGATCGGGAACAAATAAAATTATTGAGACACACCCACCTGCGAATCTAAACGATGACCGACAGTTGAGGTAATTTTTGTGTTGGAATGAAAAAAATTTTAAAATTTCTTCCACAATTATTTCACAACAATACGTTCATCAACCTACTTCTCGTATTAAGGAAACTTCATTAAATAATTGTGTTTTTAAAAGCTTTAAATATTATGTGAAAAGAAACTATAATTTGAACAAGCTGATACAATAAAAGTACAAAATCTTTAGGTGAATGAATAGCATAAGGCTTTGTCACCTTACTTTTTGTACCAGTGGCCTACCACAGGGTTTAGTTCTTATATAATTCCCAATGAGAACGTTCTCGTCAGTTTTGTTCTCATTTTGGTTTTGGTTTTGACGCGTTCTTGGGAACAAAACTACGACAATGGCATTTAGTTTCGATCATACATTTCGTTCTCAGTCCCTGTTTTAAAATATTAATATTTAATATTCTTTAAAATATACATACATACATACATATGTACACATGCATGTATGTATATGCATTTACAAAAATTAGAAGTTTGAATTTAAGTACAGAAACTAATGTTTTAATTTACTTTTCTTGTCTCCGTCTACTCAGGCAAGCGGTTAGGTGTACATAGTCGCGTACACTCTAGACATAAAAAAATAATTATAAAAAAAAATTTTCTCACTGAAAAAATATTTATCCTCACCAAAAAGATTATACAAGAAGCTTTATGTCGCATTACCCGGGTGTTTTCGTTTAACCGGCACCAACATATGTATATTACCCGGGTACCCGGGCAAATCGGGTAATACCCGACTACCCGGGTAATAAAAGCCCCGGGTAATACCCGGGTAATCGGGTACCCGGTTACCCGGGCATTACCCGAATTACCCGGGCACCCGGGTAATACCCGGGTAACCGGGTACCCGGGTATCATCAGCCCTACCTAAATCTCACACACGCACTCGTAAACTCTGACATTTATAATATTAGTGGGATTTAATTTAACTTGTAATTAAGGGTATTTTTGCTAAATACAACTTTCGTGAAACCTAAATATTTTATTTAACTTGTTAATTCAATTGATTTTGAATTTCGCACCAGGTGGCAGCTCTCTTTATTATTAAAAATAATATTTTTGAAAATAAGGTATTATTTTTACATAAAGCTTTCTTAAACCTCTCTAATTTGATACCCATACTAAAATACTGCGTTTAGCTTGTTAATAAATAGATTTTAATTTTTCTAGTAAATCGTTTTCAAACACATTTGTTTGTTGTAATATTTTATTTAACTTTATTTATTTTTACCTAAACCCATATTTTATTTAAGGTTATAACAAAAATCTATATCTAGAAATATTTTATTATGGCAAGGAAACTTATAACCTATTTCCACCAAAGGCTTAACTGCAGTTAAGAGCTCAGAGAAGTTCAAATAATTCCAAAATGGGGTTATCGGCAAGGTTTTTTTTTTAAGTTTTGCTTTTTTCCTTTCGCTTGCTTCTACCCAATTAACCCCTTCGAGTTGTAATCTTCGTTTTTCAAACGGCCTAAACTGCAGTTAAGGCTTGGTGTAAATCAACTATTAGTTTTTATCTCTGTGGAGAAAACAATATCTCTTTTATAAAACCCATTATGACTTATTCATTACTTCGTTAATATGACTATAGTCAAAAATCTAAGGCGTTACACAGGGTCGATCTAAGCATAAACAACCATAAAGAACATCACACAAATAAAGATATATCAAAAGCACGCAAGCAACCAAACCCTAAAGTAGTAAAAGTTCAAAAGAACTGGTTTCATAAAATAAAAACGAATATTTCATCGGTTGCTAAAAATGCAAATTAACGTCAATGCCTGTTCGCTGTCATTTGTTTTAATTTATTTTGCTTAATTTTTTGTCTTTCTCTTATCAGTTCATTTTGTCTCTGAAGAGTTATTGTTCAGCTCATAAACTTCAATTCACGGTTTTCTTTGGCAGAATCGTAAATCAGCAA
The DNA here is from genome assembly GCF_013731165.1 of Rhagoletis pomonella. Taxonomy (NCBI): domain Eukaryota; kingdom Metazoa; phylum Arthropoda; class Insecta; order Diptera; family Tephritidae; genus Rhagoletis; species Rhagoletis pomonella. Next base: position 76,116,732 of record NW_023458560.1, read on the forward strand.
AGCGATTTTTTTGGTTTTTTTTTTTTTGTGATTTAAATGACGGTAGCAGTTGGAATTTCATACACAACAACGGAGTAAGCAGAAAATCGTTACTGTACGGCAATGGAAGAACGCACAAAATTCTTTTAGAGATATATACTTAGTAGAGATGGGCGCTGGATATCGATACCCACAGAACTAATTTCAAAATGGCCGGGACGGACGGTATCGGGAAGGACATTAAAAATTTTGTGGGCGGGACAGAACCCAAATCTCTTCTCGACACTCCAGACAAAACGCGCAACCGCCAATAAATTCGGAAAATCTTCCTTAAAACGTTGTATGAAATAAGCACCTTTTTGTTTTATTGAGATAAAAACAAACAGCAAAGCAGCAAAAAAAAATCTATGCCAGATCTTTCAATATCTTTTTTATTATCTACAATTTGGAAAAACGTCAGAATGGGACTTAAAAATTGAATTTCGGAATGGGCGGAATCGGTATTGAATATTTAGTCCCGTGCCCATCTCTAGTATATATTTATACAAGCAGTGTCAAGCGATGCTCTTACCGCCAACATTACCACTTTTTGATGTTCTACGATTGAAAATGGCTCAGGGTCCTTTGTGATACCGCATGAGGTTTGCAGTTATCTCCGTCCCCTATAAACCAGGAGCTCAGAAAAAAGTGCGACCGGACAATGACAGAGAAGATGTTGGATGGTTTTTTCTTCGTTCTCATCCATTCAGCTTCTGCAGTAGTCGCTCCAGGGTGCGCCCACTCTAGCAGCGTGTAGTCCAATTAGACAATGTATGGTGAGAATGCGAATTTCCAGTCTAGTTAGATTAAAAAGAGACTTAGTACATTGTGCGTCTATGGCAATATAACAGATCCGTTTTATTCGCCATCTTTCACTGGCTAATCCAATGAATTTTGCATTCAGTACAAATTTACATGTTCGAATAGGAGTTCCTTGTAGTGTCGCAATGAACAGGTACGCAGAGCGTGGATGCGCGGAAAGTCTCAGCCATTTTAAGAGATCGGTGGCATTGAACAACTGGACTTACATACGGCTGAATTCATGGCTAAGTTAAAACTATGCAGTGTACAAAGGGGTGGTAAAAAAACTGTTAAGCTCTCACCCCGTAGGATTGTTCTATTGGAATAAAAATTATTTTATAATATTTAGAACTGCCTCCAAGCCCATGAAGATTTCCATGTATTTTTTCATGGGTCCTCCAAAAACTCAAAAAAAAAATGCAGTGGTGTGTTTCGATCGAAAAATATTGATTTTCAAAAATTCTTTACCATTTCTACGAAAAAGTGTTTTTTCCCCATATAAGATACATGGAAAGCTTCATGGGCTTTGGAGCAGTTTCACAAAAAAAAATTAGGGCATTTTTTCTATTTATAGCCATTCTAGGGGGTGAGAGCTTAACATTTTTAAACTTATTTTACCCGCATGTATTTTTGAACCAGCCTAGTGCCTATACATAAATGGCAAGAGGGAAATCCAATGGAATTCATACCCAATCGCTGGAGCCCTTCATATCCTTGGACTTAAAGGTACGAACAATATATGTATACCTACTTCCGTAAGATACATCTTTATAGTTCTTGATAGCTACATATTTTAAAATCAACTATCAAAATGCAAAAAAAAAACATTAAATTTGAATTTGTTCCATGCAGGTATAGCTACGGTGACCATATTTATGAGAGCCAAATACGGGACAAAAAATAATTTTTCAATTTGTTCCACAACAGCTTACAGATCTTAAAGCCTTCTTCAATGATTCTAGATGTATTAGCCCTGAAACAGTATCCCTATAGTAACAACACAAATTTGTAGGATAATTTTCTCGCGATTTTTACCCCGTGAAATCTGTTAAATTTTAGTATAATAAAGTGCAATTTTAAATCGCCAAGGCTTACCATTAATTTCTGGATTTTTTTTTTTGTTGATGGTGTTACGCATTCTTTTCATACAAAGTAAGTGGGTTTGACCATTTTTTTTAAAAGAGAAGCAAACGAGCAGCTCTTTCCACTCGCATTTTATAATACTCAATTTTAATGAGTTACAAAATTGCCAACCAAATTTTTTTCTTAAGATTCTAATTAAAACGATTGAAATTTTTGTGAAACCTTGCAGAATTAATTTTTATAGTTTTTTGCACAAAGTTGAAAAATTTTATTATATGGTTTTTGTTAGGAACAGAACTTTACTTAAATAAAATAAATAATAAACATTAAATAAACCAAGGAAATATAGCCAAAACTTACTAAAATATCGAGCCCTAATTTCTATTTTGGTCACTGTATGTATTCCTCGATTCGAATCACAGGCAGGATAAGAAAATAACTGTTTATGGAGAAGACTGGGATCACTTAAAACTCGTTCATAGGCATGCAGCTCATTAAATGTAAAGGGGTCGAAACACCGAATACGGGACAAATACAGGACATTAAGAGAAATTCAGAACATTTAGCGTCCCGTATAAAATAAATAAATTGCCAGGACAATGGGTCAAAAATGAGGACTGTCCCGTATAATACAGGACGGATGGTCACCGTAGGTATAACCACCACATATGTATGTACATATGTATAAATCACACGAATTTTGCCCATCGCTGCAAATCAGAGATTCAATCGTCGTGCTGTAGTCAAGGCAGCGATTCTTAATATTTGCCACAAATCTTTTTTATACAATTTGGAGCCAGTATTAAAACATTATATTATCTTCTAATCTAAATTAAACATTCTTGCAAGCTAAATACATACATATGTACATATCTGGTACCATATTCGTGTTGAATTAAGTAGCAAGTTTTATCATAAAGCAGTCATCAATTATTATTAATTAATTGATATAGGCAACTGTTGGAAATGAGCGCAGCCTATGCATCATTAATTTCGCCGAAAAAAAAAAGTATAACCCAAAGTGATAACACACAAATGCAAAAACATGTTTCATGTATATATGTATGTATCTTTGTACGTTCGAATTTAGGTCGATATGCTGACAAAAAAAAAAAAAACATAAACACCACCACATTTGCCACGAAGATGTGTGCCATTAATGCAAATTAAGGAAATATATGCAGTCATATGTCGCGAAAAAAAAGTAATGCAACGCACAAATTTTCAAACATATGCCTGGATGTACGTATGTATGTACATATGTATACATACGCACATTAAACCCATATATTTGGTTATACGTATATGTATATCTGCCCGCCCATTTTCGCATGTCATTACCCATTATCATTCATAAATCAAACTTCAAATTGAATACAAACGCAACAAAAATTACAAGTAAATGAAAAGAATCATCGAAGCAGGCAAAACTGGCAGGAACTGGCTGACAGACAGACAGGTAAGGGAGGGCGGCAGTAGAGTACGGCAGTCAACGAGCGAGTGAAATATTTGCATCAACTTTTCTCCGCAGCGGCAGCGGCAGAGGTGAATGAATGAATGAATATTCAAAATTTTCAATAAAGCTGGCCGCAACAACAATGTTATAACAAAAAAAACAACAACAGCAGGGCAACGAAGAGACAATGCGCCGCGCTGAAGCGTGAAGAAAGTAGCGAGACAACCAAAAGGGCGTTAACGCCAAATTTTCCAAATAAGTGTAAGTGTAAAGCATACGAAGCAGCTTGAAACCCATAAAAAAGTTACTGGCGCACTTTCAGGCGTAAAATTCCCAAAAAAACAAAAAACAACAGAATCGTAGAGAATCAAAAACAAGGAAGTCATCATCATCATCATAATCACGCACCATAAGGCAGGCGGCGGAAGCGCACACCAACCAACACACACACACACACACACACACCTCGAATTTGTGTAAAACAAGGATGGCAAGGACACCCCTAGCGCCTTTGCTGCAGCCAAAAAAAATCAGGCACATGTTCCGCTCGTCGCTCGAACGAGCGGCGAACAATGTAAACGTTGCGAGTTTGCGAGGTAAAAGGGGGAAATTTTTCACCGAGAAAAGGGTGAGATAACAATTTTGAAATTTTTTAGTAATAGTGACATAAGAATTATCAGCTAAAGGGCGCACCCCTTTTTGCATACAGCCGCACGCACACACATTCACCAGCACACACATATGTATGTATGAGCCCTCCATTGGCTATTGTTGTTGGTGTGCGTGAGCACCTAATAAAAAAGTTATGAATAAATTAAAATCAAAATAAGCGCCGAGCAAAACTACATACATAGTCCGCCGCATTGCCAACAACTTAGCTGAAAAAAAGGGTGCGCGCTGCTGCACCGCTCATTGTTGCTCATTTTAACGGTCGCCTGTCAAACTATTAAATTCATATTAAGTGAATCAAAATATCTGCAGGCACTGCGGCACACACTTGCTTATACATATATGTATCTTTGTATATAAGTAGGTAAGCTAAAGCCGGGAGAGGTCCTTACGCAAAGTGGCGAGTGGCGAATCAAGTGGCTTTCGTTTTGAAATTATGTTGTCAAAAGAATACAAAAACAAAACCAAACCAAACCAAAAAATGCTATCAGGTTGATGCGTGAAATGGGTGAAATGATTGGAATTCAGCGCATATGTTGAAAAATTTGCATTTGTCTCAAGAAGTGGTGGCTGCGCGCGAACGAACATTTTGTATTTAAATAGGAAAAATCTGTCAATTGAACTTAATCTCAGCCAGAGGGTTAATGACTCGCTTTTTAGATCCGTATTAATTTGTGCAATGAACAGATGATGCATGATGCAATAATGAAAGGTGTTATACGTTGGCAACTTCTCGCTCTAATCCGCCATCTGGAACTACCTTAGGAGAAACTGTGTTCTTTCTTTGCTAATTTCACGGAACATTTCCCAAAATATTAGAAAAAAATTCTAAACAAGCTACATTGATTCAATTTTCGTTGTTCGTTTTGTTCTAATTCGTTGACATTTGTTTTCTAATTGCGTGAAATTGGGTAATTTTTGTAATAAAACGCAATTATTTTACAAATAAATTACAAATAAATTATTAATTTATTAGGTAATTTCCTTAGTGTTTTCCTGGCTGACCTGTGCTGGTGCTAATACATCATATTCCAACATATTATTTTGACTTTATTGATGAACCCTTTCATTTGCAGCATTCTCTGGTGAACTACAGCTGCGGCCGAATTGTATTGTGTGCATCATCGTGCAGATACATACGTTGAAGTAAATTGTAACCAGCTTTCAAAAATCAAAATCTAATATACCATTTATTCGCAGATTTTGTGTACGATTCTGCTGTGCTGCGTCACTGCTCCTGCTCCTGTGTGTTGCTCCGCCCGCGTTTTAGAGTGTTGCGTTCCGCTGCGT
>NW_023458560.1:76122148-76124856 GCF_013731165.1 Rhagoletis pomonella
ATTGAAAATTTTGAATATTCATTCATTCCACGATTGAGAGAATACAAAGGTTGCGCCGATCTCGGACCGCTATTCCTCTCTTAACGAATTTGACAGAATCGTCGTTTGCATGACGTCACACTGGTGCATCTTGTTTACATTTTCCTTGCAACATTTTTTCTTCTTCTTCCATTCTTGCTCCCGTTTTGGCATTTCTCTCTCGCAATTGCACCAGCGTGACGTCACACAAAAGTTATTCTCAAAAATCCTCTCTGATCGGCGCAATCTTGTATTTTATCATTCTTGCATTCATTCATTCACCTCTGCCGCTGCGGAGAAAAGTTGATGCAAATATTTCACTCGCTCGTTGACTGCCGTACTACTGCCCTCCCTTACCAGTCTGTCAGCCAGTTCCTGCCAGTTTTGCCTGTTTCGATGATTCTTTTCATTTACTTGTAATTTTTGTTGCGTTTGTACAGAGAACGTTTAAAACAGAGAAGCAGCAATTACGAATAGCCGTGTGAATTGTCAAACACTACCAAAATCGCTCTAGAAGCTCACCACTCGAATCGAAAATTGAGAGCGGCAAATTAACAGATCTGAGCGGCAAGTTAACAGAGCTGAGCGGAGATACAATTTTGTTAATTTGTATCAATGTTAAGTGCTTTGGTTTGGATTTTCTTTTTCGCGGCATTGATTTAATAAAAAAAAAAGATTAAAATTCTTGGTTAAATTAATGAAAATTAATTTTCGAAAATATATGCAAGGGAATGCTTTAACTCCAAAACGTAGATTTGTTATCTAATAAATATGTGTAAGCTATGCAAATATGCAAACTCAATGGTGATTTGCCGTCGGCATTTGGGTCGCAAAAATCGTTTTTTTTTTACGATTCTTATTGTAGTTGCCGCGCTATTTTCAATGCAACAAACCGCAGTTTTCTAGGTGCCTTAGTTTTTTCCCAAATTCACTTTAAAGATTGACACATTGACAAAAAAAAAGCCTACAAATGCGTACTCTTTGGTAATTTGTTGTCGGCATTAAAAAGCGAAGCAAAAATCTGTTTTTATTTTTTAACGATTGCTATGCTGCTTCCAATGCAACAAACCGCAGTTTTCTTGCTAGCAAATTCACTTCAAAGATGGATACATTGACAAAAACGTACAAAAGCAGCAATTGCACTTGTTAGCAAAGTGGTTTTTCTCGAAAAGTTATGTTTGAGTTTTACCTTATTTATTTCGAGAAAATATGCCATATTGAAATAACCTAAGCAAATACCTTTTCTTAAAATCTCAGACCTTTTACTCGATTTGATCAAATAAATTTAAGTGAAAGTTATGAAATTTTAAGTAAAAGCAATTGCTTAGTTTTTATGCATACCGGCCAATGTGTTGAATGATGATTTTCAACTGCAATACTCGTGTTACATGTAAATAATGGGGCTCATTCATGGTCAAAATAAAGTTGACAATAAAGTTAGTTACAGCTTTTTCACATCATTTTCAGTGGAATAGGTATCTGTGAAAAAAGCTGCAACTAACTTTCTTCCTATTAGGCATGCGCATATGGATGCTTTTAGTACACACAGATGCGATCAACTAATTAGGAACGAAATTCAAAATGATATTGTTTGCGAATTATGTTTATTTATTTATTTTTAATAATTTCCTTTAAAATATAATTCAATCTATAACAGAAACCACAATAATAAAAGTTTAAAAGCTTGCACAAATTGCATAAAAATTAATCAAACTTCAAAAAAATTGTTATCAAGATTTCAAAATTTTTAACTTGAAATTTAGAAAATTTTCGGGTATGCACCTTTGTAGCCCATTCAATGAAGTACACTAAAGTGCAAGTTTCTAGTCATTAAAAATTACCGTTGATTTTTTATAATTTTTTTTGTGGAGGGTGTTCGTATTTTCTTTCATATAGCACATGATCAAAATTTTTAACAACTTGCACTTTCTTATACTATAATTGAATGGACTACAATACTGCATACCCGAAATTTTTTAAATATTCTAATTAAAAATTTGGATGATCATTTCTTGAAGTTTGATTCGTTTATTGCAATTTGTGTAAGCTTTTAAACTTTTATTATTGTGGTTCTTGTTACAGATTGAATTATATTTTAAATGAAAATCATTAAAAATAAATAAACATAATTTGCAAACAATATCATATTGAATTTCCTTGCTAATTAGTTGAACGCATCTGAATGTATGTATGTACATATGTACATATGTACCCAATACACATACTCCAAAATCATTTATTGATAACGTTCTTGCACATGCACATAATATTACATATATGTATGTACATACATACTAACTTTCTTCTTATTTGGGGCTGACAAACTTTAACTTAAGAGTCGACTTTATTTCGTCTACTAATATGCCCCAATAGTTTTGGAGTCAAATGAAGATGCATTTCCCACGCATGCATGCTACAATATTTGACAACGTACGTTTTTACATGCATATATAAGTTCATACGTACATACATATGTGCATATTGCTGCCTAAGTACCACACACATATATACAAATGTACATATGTACAAATCACGGCATCATACATACATACATATGCACATAATTACACGTATACTCAAATACAACCATAACTATTTCATTCATAAACGTATATTTCTCAAGGCCAAGTAAATTCATTCATAAAAACAACCGCAGCACATCTCCCCGCAAATTCATCACCAACAAGCGC
>NW_023458560.1:76124956-76134928 GCF_013731165.1 Rhagoletis pomonella
AAATAATCTGTAGATAACAGTTATTTTTGATTTTTATATTATGTGTCTTAGATAACAGTTATTGCACACTTTTATTTATAAAAGTCATCAAAAAAAATATATGAATGTATGTATGTGGGTAAATGAATAACGACCGCTTAAAATCGATTTCAAAGTTCTACTTTCGCTGTAGAAATTTTAGGTCTACGTTATGTAGTTTGACTATTGTCAATTAAATCGAATGCTTTGTATTGCATGCGCTCCACGCTTTTCATTTTCAATTTCATAGATTGTTTATAATGACTTTTGCTAAAATTTCAAAATCAAAAGTTATCAAAACAAATTCTATGGGACTGAGAAGTATTATTTTCAACTTTTTAGTCCATTTATAAAAGCGTTGTATATTAAAAAGTTTTTTTTTATATTATTTATTTACTAACTAACTACTACCTGCTTGCTGATTATGCAGCGCTTGAAATGTACTAAAACTATTTTGGTTTTTTTTGTTGGACATGTAATTTCGCCGTGCCAATAGCGTCATGCCAGCGGCACCCCACGACCACTCACATCCGCCGCTTGGCAACAATTGCCGCGTGTTTTACAATTCATATTTCCTTTTATGAGAATTTGTTTTTGTTCTTCAACGAACGGTTGCCAGCGCTTTCATTCTTCTTCTTATTTTTCATACACTTGATTTAACTACTTGTATTACAACTAGTGTTTTGGCAACTTTTTTTTTGTGTTCCCCATTCCATTATGGTTCACTGAGAGTTGCTCGCTACTTTTTGGCAGCGATCGAAAAAATTGTCAAAAAAGTTTTAAACAAATAATTAAGTGGAAATTATGTTCAGTTGCGACTTTTGTCATTTTCATTCTCTCTCCCTCTCGTTCCCTCGTTTAGAGTAGTGTTCTCCAATCGCCTGCAATAGCCAAGCATGTATTGCATCGTAATTTTTGATTACATTCATTTATTGTAATGTTTAATAATAGTTTTCTTTCGCCTTTCACCCACCACCTGAGCGTTATGGCTACTGAGCGTATGGTTGTGCCCAAGTCATGCGAATGTTGGCTTTTTTAGCTCCACTGCTTAGCAGAATATGCTGGGTGTTGGTGCCAGGGGGTGTGAGGGTGAGAGAAAAGTGGGTAAGGGGGTGAGTTTTGTGAAGTAGTTACTGGCAGAAAATTAGTTTGAAGCCTTACAGTATTGTTCTTTAAGTGATTGTAATGTTAATTGCCTAGCCAAATGAGTTGCAAATGAAAATGGTTCATACAAAGTTTTTCGATGAATAGCTGAACGAAAGAACAAAATTTGAGGAGTTCGAATATTGCTGTAGTACTGTGCATAAAACTAAAAGTGCTGCAAATTCGTATGCACTAAATAGCGATTTTACAATTGTTCTTAGATTGGTATTTTAACAAACATTTTACTAAGTTCGAACAAAAAGGTGGTCCATATTGTTTGAATAATATCTATTAAATATCTACTCTAATGGCCAAAAAACAATCAGTGCCTTAGAATCGTTATCAGTTTTTCAATTCATTCAAATTGCCTCAGACCCCATCGCATCTTACCCCTACGAGTTATTTGTTTGCTGGACAGAAAGATGGAATCATCTAAGTGTTTTCTTCTCAGCTGACCTGGTCCCGCTGGGCTAAATTTTAAACACTCCAAACCGTCACTAAGACCGCCAGGGAGCTCTTTAGGGTGGATAGCTATGTATCTGCTGAACATTAAACTCGCATCATTTTTCCTATAATCTTTTGCACACTACTTGCTTTTACCGCTCCAGGAAAAATATTTCTACTCAATGCTTTCACGATGTTGTTTGCCCATTGTCAAACACCTATGACCGTCGCGGTGCTGCCACCTAATCTAATCAAATCGCACACTTAATGACTATTTTGTGGTACGATCGACAATCTTTAGTATTCATTTAGAGCCCATTGTAGCCTGCGTGTCAGACAAAGAAGATTAATCTATACTTGTATAACGATTCCAAAGTTAAATAGTTATTTGTATACCTCAAAAACCCTACAATAAAAGCAGTAAGCTTTTTAAGCTTTTCAAGTTAAAAACAAAGAACATAAGCTAGTTTTTTTTTAAGTTGATTTCGTATTCAGTTTCGGCGATGAAATGATTCTTAAATTGACTAGTCTTCTTTGATTGACAAATATTTTCTTGAGAGTTTTTGCTTGGCTTCAGCAACCCGCTTCAATAAATTTAAGGAATAAAATATACGGCTGTGTAAGATGACATATCACTAGCTATGTCAGATTGGGAAAGGACAAATTGATGAAGAAATATGTTTTATGCAGGGAGACTGCTTATCGTGCGACTTTACAAGTCTCTCATTATGCCCGTACTGATATATATGCGCAGTTTCGTGGATAATGCCAACATCTGATGAGGCCAACCTTGGAGAAAGATGCTGCGAAAAATTTACGGGGTTGTACGCTTTAGCAATGGCGACTACTATAGATGATTGAACTAAGAAATATATGAGCTCTAAAACGACATGGACAAATGTATGTAGTACGGTGAATTGAAATACAACGGTCAAGCTGTCTGGACACAAAAGCTCCAGCGTGCACAACTATGACGCATATTGTTAGAAGACGAGGTGTGAACATGCCAATAATATTCCAGATCTTTATGACAAATTGAGGTCAATCTTTGCTTCATCTTTGTGCTTAAGTCTCCAGAAAATTCAATAGAAGAAAAAGGGTTGATTTTTCCTCGTTGTGGAGGTTGAAATTAATATCGCAAGTATGCCATGGAAAAACGAACGACATGAATGGGCAATAAAATCTTTCAGCACCTCAAACCCATCGGGAAATAGCTTCCTTTATTTTAGTTACAATACGGGTTTGGAGGTTTGCTAGGCGTTTCTACAGAAATTCGATAAAATCTCTTATTTTCACACTAATATTTTACCCCTACCCTTTTGATAGACCACTGGAAATGGCTGAACGAGTTCCCAATAAGAATCGGGATTTTTTTGAGATCGTCTACCAGTCAGTCGTTAGTTCTCTGACCTCTAAACCGGGGGATCGAAACAAACCTAGTGAAGCTTTGCAGCAAAGCTGTCGCGACATTCATGCCGAAGTAGACAATTATTCGAAGCCTTTATGTGTTGATAAAACATAATTGAATTTTGTGGACTCGCCACTTTTGTTGGTGACACTACCATACAGAATACGCATTCGCATTAAGCTTGAAATTAAGCTTCTACGTTGATTGCATTTCTAAAGAAATAAAGCTTTATCGTTCCCACCCAGTAGTCGTTGAGCGAAATATCAAAATTAGCAAATATTTGACGGCCATTGAGGTCTACATGACATATCTACACACACATACCCTTACCCAAAGGGTGAGTTTGCTAGTTAAGCGTGTGATGGCGCGAGCCTTCAAGTACCAGCATTTCACAAAGCAATTTCAATTTAACGTTCATTTTGCTGTGAATCGAAGTTTGACTGACGCAGCAGCTTGCATATATGAGCATCCTGCACTACGTCCAACCTGCGCGACTAACCGGACATTTAATAGCGCGGTAACTGCCAGCTTAACCCAGTCCAAAATGAGATTGCGTAGACCCGCTGCAACCGCCGAAGAGCACGCACACAGAAATGTCTAACGCATCGGCACAAATAAGAATGAATGCGCACATAATCCTCGAGAGCATTGTCTTTACACGCACGCCAATGAGTGAGTGAGTGAGTGAGTTGGGGAGAGGGAAGGGGACGGTTGGTGGTCGGTGGATTGCACATGGAAAAGCTTACACTAAGGTACTTACACTCGCTGCGGCCCGCAATGGTGGAGTGCGCTAATGGCGTCACTTGATAGCTATCCCCGTCGCTGCCATTGCCGCCACCACCGCCGCTGACGCCCCCAAGAGCTGATGTGACATGATAACCATAACCATTCTGTGAGCCATAGATGGAAGCCGCAGATTTCTGCTGTTGTTGCTGTTGTTGATGCTGCTGCTGCTGATGCAGCTGTTCTTCGGTGTCCTGCACGGCAGTGAGTGTCAACTCTATCGCATGTGCGTCTAATGATTTGCTGCTATCCAGACTACCGGTGGGATAGTAGGGTGGTGGCGCTTGATTTGTTTGCGCCACAATAGACGGACGACCCGAGTCGAGATCGTACTCTTTGGCGGGTGAGGTGGTGCTGGCTTTCTTGTTGGACGCAGCACGTCGACAGTGGAAAAAGACCACCGAGAGTGCGACGAGTAGCAGGAATGCGATGGATGAGACGATTATGGCTATTACGGCGGATGTCGTTAGCGCTGACGAGTCGGGCATGTATGATTTACCAACTGCGGTGGTGTGATAAAAAGCATCGGAATAACAGTGATGGCGCGTTGCGGATTGATGAATTACGGTTGGAGGTGGCATGGAAAGAAGAAGAAAAATGGAGACAAAGACAAAGTGTTATGCAAAATGTGGATAAGAAGTGTTAATTCTTTTCTAACACAAAGGAACAATTAAAGTGGCTGGACAGTTACTAGAATGGAAGTGATTTGTTTCGATATAAATTGCAATAAGTTTTTGCTGGAAAAGCGGGAAGTTGTAAAAGCAAAACAAAAACAGTCTCAAGGGGCATAAACATATTGACAAACATAGATGATAGAGAGAGAATTTGACACCAAAGAACTCAGCTTTATAGGGAACATAAAGTAAAATAATATATTCGAAGAACAGAAAATTATAGAACAAAACGTGGATAAATTTATCCATAGATGGTATTATGGAGTAGGGTTTCCAGATAAGTACTTGTATAAAAAGGTTTAAAAACGTATGTAAGTACGTTGAATGAGATATTTCGATACTGACATCAAAACACTCTTACGCTGTGCGAAGGCTTAGTCGAATTACTAATCAGATTTACAAAATAAAGGCGGGTTAAGTACAAATAGTAACCGATTCTGTTTATTTCCTTCATTCGGGCTGCTTTTTAAACGATAAACCAGACACGCAAAGTTGGAGCAACCCGAATAGCCTTCGATCCATCTCGGAAAGTAGGAAAAAATGCACCATTTGAAATAGCAATAGGAATAAAATCTCAGCCTTCGCTTCTTCATGGAGAAATTCAGACTCCAGATACCTCTGCATGGGTAATTATCAGCTTGGGATTCCCCAGCCGACTCGTCGGCTAACTTTGATTTGGATCTGCAGTCTCAAAACTCACCATTCTCTATGACTGAGAGTAGCACTTCATTGTGCCAAGCTACTGATGGATGATGACGGCAAATTTAACTTTTAGGAGGTACTAGCTGTTTCCCCTCCTTATCCAAGGTGGTGTTAAAGATGGAGACGACAATGGCTAAGCCTGGCTCAAAAAAGGAGAGCACCGGTACGAATAAATCCCTAAAAGGAAATTTTTTGTGCTTCCAACTGATACTTGCGAAGCTCCAAAGGACCAGGATATCAAAGGTCCACGACGGTGCTGGACCTTAGAACACTATACTGAAAACCCATTATCCGGCTTGCAAGTTACGGAAAGAGCCACTACATAAACTGCTATATAGCACCACAGATTATGACTGAGAAGTCAGTATGGTTTTCTCCATCCATTTTGACAAATTTAAGTCACCTGGGACAGATGGGTGTGTATCAGAAGATGCGAAAGCTTATAGGGAATCTTGTTATACTTTTTAGGATCTGTATGGCCTTTACCCATATTTCCCGTATTTGAAAGCAAGATAGGGAAGTGTTCATACCCTAATCGGGGAAGGATGATAATGAGCTCGCAATAAGTTTCGGTCCAGTCTGTCTGTCACAGTCGATTGCCTTGTAGCACAGAGGAGATTGGGAGAGGACGTACAGCTGATTTCTATTGTGGGGTTTAAAAGTGGACTTCTAATAACCACAATGCAAGATTTCGATCACTTCGCAGACCACTCTGATAATGTTTGTGCACTAGCGCCAGGGAAGTCCCTCAGGGAGATCTATGTAAAGACACAGAGAACCCATAACAGGTTAGATAAATGATGCCACTTTATACGGTTTTGCTATCAACCCTAACCAGACAACTATATTCTTCTTTATATATCCGATGTTTGAAAGCGTAAACTTAATTATTTTCGCGGAGGTGACAATCTAATATGGAATGGTAGGAATCTAATATGGAAAACTCACATCGAACATAAGGTAAATCAATTGCACACGATTTTCGGACAGAGGCTGAGAGCCTTTAGTAAGGCTTGGGCTCTGTGAGCGGCTTTGTATTCTGGGCGCACTGCTTTTGTCAGACTGGTCGACAAACATTCAACACAAATATGGTAGCGTAGAATCATGGCCAAAAATGGGCTCTAAAGGAGCGTGATTAGATTTGTTGGATTTGCCAACCCTGGCCTTGCCGATGGAATAGGACTTTGGACTTGGCACTACTTCTGACTCCCGGGGTTTATTTTGGAAAAAGATTATGACGTTGGTTTTCTTACAAAAAAGTAATGGACAAATTTTGACAAACCTTTTCTGATTTCGTCAAGACTCAAATTGGGTTTGAGCTGGTTGGCATCTGAAGGGTAACCTCAAATGAATTGGAGCTTATTGTTGGACCAAGAATAGCGGGGACTTGTCATTGATCTCGTCATTAGAGCTCAATACAAGATTGTGCCCATCAGAGAGGCTTTTTGAGAATAATTTTTGTGTGACGTCACACTGGTGCATTTGCGAGAGAGAAATGCCAAAACGCGAGCAAGAATGGAAGAAGAAAAAAAAATTTTGCAAGAAAAATGTAAACAAGTAGCACAAGTGTGACGTCATACAAACAGCGGTTCTGTCAAATTCACTTAGAGCGAAATAGCGGTACTGGGATGGGCGCGACCTTTGTTCTCTACATCGTGGATACACTGCATAGACTGAGAGGATCCATTTTCTTGCAGAGATGCATTGGGAACTGAGAGTTACACTCACTTTTTCCGGGCAAAGTACTTAGATTCCTCAAAGACTCTAATATGTTTTCAGAGAAGTGATAATTCCCAACATCTACCTGTTTTTCCACCTTTGTAGTATCAAAAAGCTATCCAAAACTCTATAGAATTACTTTAAAAAATTATTTTAAAAACAAAACAACTAAAAAAACGCAAGCAAAAAAATATATATTTTTTATTGGCGATACAATTTCTATCGTTATTTCCTACAGCGCACTGAGCTTAAAACGGTAAAAAGCGTATTAGTTTTGCATGCATGCATTTGCAAAAAAATCTGCAAGATATTTGCATTGAAGGCAAAAAAAAAAGAAAATGGAATAGTGATTTGTTTCGGAAAAACAAAACGGAATGTTAAAGGAAAGAACTAAAAGGCCAAAACTCCGAAACGCCAATGCAATTGAGTCCATCTAGCTCTTCAACTAACTAACTAAATACATATATCCTCTATACTCACTCTCCGCATTCGCATACTGTCCGCAATGGTCGTGATTTGTGCGCAAACACAATTTCACGCGCACCGTCGGCCCTTGCGCCGTCTCTGCCAGCGCCAATGTTATGTCCTCTGCATGGCCCAACGTCCGTCCGGACGCGCTGTAGTGTGTCGTTTGTGGAATGTGATTAATTACGGCTTCTTTGAATGTGGCCTCTGCGCCGGACGGCAGTAATGTCACCGTATCCACAATCTCCCATGTGGCCATTGGCGTTTCGCGATTCACCAACGATTCGACAATCGCAATTAATGACAGACATGTCGCCGCAACATTGACGCCCAAAACATGCGAATCGGGATCGTAGGTGACGTGTAGCGGCGGCGGAATTTTACTCACTTTTGTGGTGGCCAATGCTTCGTTTGAGTAACCTGAACTGCCTTTCGAATTGAGCGCATACACTTTGAACATATAGCTTTGATATTGATCCAACGGTGTCACTTTGCATGGATTCTCGCGATAGCAATCGAATTCTAACCAATCAGCTGAACTGATGCTGCTCGCACTGCCGCTGCTGTTGCTGAGGCTGCTCGCAATGGAGGTGGTGTAGGTGTGTGTGGCGCAATCGGAGAGGGTTTGCTCACGCGGCGTGGCCACACGGCGATAAGTGACAAGGTATTTTGTGCTCTGCATGCCACCATTGAAGCCCGGTATCCAGCTGAGTATCGCATAATTGTGCGAAACTTCCATCACTTTCAAAGCGCCTGGTCGTTCCGGTGCACCCTTCGGTTGCAGTCTAATCTGTGTGCGTATTGTGTCGAGTGGATTGACCGCGCGACAGGTGTAGTCGCCATAGTCTGAGTGTGAGATGTGGTTGATGCATAGTATCGAGGTGTAGATGTCGTTGTTGTCCATTCGTGTGGCGATCTCGTAATGCCCATCTGAGGACATTGTGAGTGGGGAAGGATTGTTGCCGAATTGCCATTGGAACTCTGGCTTTGGATAGGCCTGCACTTTGCAGAGAACTTCGGCCGATTCGCGTACGTCGTAGGCTACCTTGTTGTACTGATGCAGCACAATTGGTTCGTGTTCGATGCGCAGATGCATGCTGGAGTTGGCCGAGTTCACTTCGTTCTCATAGATACAGGTGTAGAGTCCACGATCGGCGGGGACCAGCTGATTGCCACTTGGTCGCCCCTTGCCGCGGAATTTCAGTATGCTCTGCACTGTGACTACACCTCCTTGGCCCTCGGTCGGCGTGGTGCGTATGTCGTAAAACTTGCGGCCAGGCAGCACTTCGGTTCCATCCTTGATCCAGCGTATAATCGGCGTGGGCTTACCTTTCGCGCTGCATGTGACTGCATAGTCCACATCGCCAACGCGCCGTGTCATATGCTGCTGCAGCTTGGCCAGAAACTGTGGTGGTTGATGTACTTCGAGTATGATGGTAGCCATCTTGCCGATTCCCAGCTCGTTCACAGCATGACAGTGATACTTGCCCTCGCTACCGAGATGTGCCTTCGGTATGGAGTACTGCGGTCCTTGCGCCAATATCTTTTGTGTGTTGCTAAACTCGCCATCCACATCGCGAAACCAACGGTACTGTGGCACGGGCCAACCCGGTGGACTGGCTGAGCAGCTGAGCGTTACACCATTTCCGACATGAACGATCGGCTTATTTAGCGTTATATAGGCTTGTCCGGGTCGATGCCGCACCAAAAGCGCCACCGTCGAGTTGCCAACGCCCTCCACGCGCTTTGAGGTGTACGGAAGCATGATATTAACGGCGCGGCAAATGTAGTTGCCAGCGTGTTCGGCACGCACTGATACCAGCGTCAGCAGCTCACCGGTGAAGCGAAAGTCTTGGGCGTCTTCCTTCAGCCATTCGATGGTAATAGGCGGTGGGTTGGAGGTAACATTACAGCGTACCAACACGGTTTCACCTTCCTCGGCTTCGTGCGTTTTCGACTCGATGACAACGATGGGTGGGAAGAGTACGTCGAGCACTATATCTTTTTCGCCAGACTTCCCAAGTCCATTGTCGGCAGTGCAGGTATATTTGCCCGCGTGATGTCGCCCCACGCGGAAGATGGTGTGTGTGGGCGTGGCACTGACATATTGTCCATTGCGAGACCAACGTATGTTGGAGACTTTTGGCTTTGCGTCGACATTACACTCCAGCTTGGCAATTTGATCACGTTCGACGCGGAGCGGGTTTTGTGGTCCGATTTCGACGCGTGGGTAAACTGAAATGCAGGATAAGAGTTAACATTTTAAAATTTAATTGCATGAAATAATTATTTGAAGTGGAATGTTGGATTGTGAGTTTGTATATGTATTTAGAAGGGTTGCCATCTGGTTGACAAAACGAAAAGGAATAAAATGTTTAGAATATTTGACCAAAAAGATCACAAGAAGTGTGCTTCCATTGCTATTGTCCAGTATTGTTTTTAAATACAGTTGCCTTTCATATGTTTAACTCGATGTTAAAATATTGGTGATAATGGTAAATTTTTAGGTAATTATTTATGTTGAGGACATGGACGAATGAGGCGTTTTTCTATTAATTTTTTATTCCATATATGTATAAGTATATATATATAGTATATAAGCTTTTGAATTCTTGT
>NW_023458560.1:76135028-76166939 GCF_013731165.1 Rhagoletis pomonella
AATATACTCGACCACTTCTGGTCTTTAATCCCAATCCCACATATATACATACATACTCGTATGGAAGCATATACAATTATGTGGAAGTAAAACTTAAAATGCGAATGCGAAAAGTGCCAACAGGGTTCGGTAAACTTTGTTTGTCGCTACATAAGTGTTAATTTTGAGATCATAAATCAATATTATGTCACAGTGTAAAGTGGGCAGAGAAGAGTTAATCATAGCAACTATTTACTTGCGAGCTGGTGAAATAAATACTCAAGCGGGGTGTACTAATAAATGGAACAGCTACAAGCGCCGACTTCAATTAGTCTATGTGGACCTTATAAAATGCATTTATGCTAGGTGAACCTTCTAAATTAATCCATGAAACCTTGCGATATGAAAGGAGTTTTGTAGATGGTTGATGTTAGCCAGGGATGGCTCAACGCGCCTAATTTTTAGACCGTTGGATGGTTTCAGAGGAATGGCAATTTAAAAAGTCCACGACAGAACATTTTACATTCATATTTGGATATGATAAAATTATCCGCGCGATGGCTACCACTCACAATCGACCATAAACGCAACCGTGCTACCATTTCAAAAGAGTTTTTGGCGAAGTTAAGCCGCAATCTGAACGGGTTTTTGCGCTCTTTGGTTGCCATAGAGGAGGAAGCATGGAACCATCACACCACACCAGAGACCTACGAGTAATCAAGCTAGTGGAGTTTTCCAGGTGAACGTGCACCAAAAAGGCCAAGATGGTTATGTCGGCCAACAAGGTCATGAATTCGTTTACCTCGATTACCTTGAATATGGTAAAACGATTACCTGTGTATATGTAATACTTTGAAGCAAGAACGATCACATTTGGACAAGAAAAAAGTGCTGTACCCGTACACCTGTTTAGGCACCATGACAAAAATCCCTACATTGCGTTAAGAACGGTTACCCCATCCAGCATATTTTCCCCATTTAGTCCCCTGCGACTATTTTGTGTTTCCAAACCTCAAAAAAATGAATATGGGCGCTAAGGGTGGAACGAAAAGATCACCACTGAAACAAATGCTTATTTTGAGGGCCTTGGGTAAATACATATTATATTTGCATGGAATAAAAAAATTGGGAAAAACGGTGGACTAAATGTATCGCTTTTTTGCCGAAAAATATATCTTATATTCAAAAAGTCACTGACATTTCATTCCGCATTGAAATGATTTCACTTGATCATCTTGTCTAAGTGAGACGGGAGACCACGGTATGAATCACGTACCCGCACCAGAGTTGAGAATTCGGGTATTGTAAGCCCAATAAGATTCTCTGACCGCCTTCGTACACGTCCTATTTTTCGTCCAGCGTTCGCTGAGCTTACATTAGACGCATCTGTCTTGAGTGAAAAAGTGCACATGTAGTCGAGTCACCTTCCCCGTTGAAACCCACTCTAGAGCATCGTTTCTAGGCAATCATCCGCCACGTACTTAAATTCCTACAACGCCACTGTGGTGTGGTACTCATATAAGACAAGCTAGTTAATTGTTAGAAGCAATCGAAAGGGAAGGGCAGGCACTCTACTTACAACTTTGGGTGCACAGCTTAAAAATAGCCTATACATTTAGGAGACTAACTGTATTTTAACTGACTAGAGTCAGGCTATACTGCACTGTATAGATACTAAGAGATAGTCAAACCAAGTATCTATGATCCCTTAAGTGGAAATCATTACCATTGGGAAGACTAAAAGGCTAGCTCAAAAATGCTTTAATTCATCCAGTTTCCAAAGTAAAAGTTATCTTAAAGAAGAAGGGAAATTTCGATGCTGTACTTTCTATGTATGCAGATGAGAAAAAATCAGTCGAAGTGAAGCAAAAGCGATACATACACTTGAGGTCAACATTTCGGACCTCCTATATTTTAAACACGATGGTCACGCATCAAATATGCGACACTTTGGAGTAAATCAGGTTGGAGCCTAGAAAACGTCATATTAGAGGACCCCGAATGAACGTACCGCATCTTCTTATAATCGTACCTGCTTCAAGAGCAACTAAAATTCTCCGGTAGAATTAGGAATTTACATACATACATCTCTAAGAGCTAGTAAGTGACCCCGGTAAAGTGAGTGGCTTCATGATGGCAGCTCGAAAACGTCAAGCAATCCCTTACGATTTTCAAAGTACTTGCCAAGTAGCTTATGTTTACGAAAGAAAATTAAAATATTAAACTATGAGCTGGATATCGCCTTTGGTTTCATCTTAGAAAATGCTTCATTGCACAACAGTTTCGTGTGACTCTCGACCTGTCGAATAAAGCAATGAGAACTCCAAAGCAGAAGAACAATGGGATAAAGTGTCTTTACTTTTTACTAAAAGTCATGGAAATACTTTACAACAACTTAAACTTAATTTCTTTATTCATATTTTGATCCATATATGAGCAGAGCTTATAAAATTTATTATTAGCACAAAAGCTCAATTTTCAAGCAAGCAAACTAGAACACAACAACAACTGTCAACGCTAACTTACTCAACGAGAGAAAAAATGAAAATAGTTGTAAATAGTTGAGGGAAAACAAATTAAAAAATCTGATTGCATGTCGTAGCAGACAACACTGTTGCGCATGCATTACAAAAAAAAAACAAGAGTTAAATAAACCAAAACAAAAAAATAAAAAATCCGCGCGTAAACGATAACCAAGCGCTGTAAAACACTTTAGCCGCACTAACACTAAGGGCAAACACTTTTCAAATATTTAGTGAGCTTCTCCACACTATGCTGCTGCTAAAGCGGGTGTGTAGAATATCCCTGCAGGAATGGATACTGTTTGCATGTCGATGGTCCTCTGCAAGAACGACCCAACTCAAAATTCCAAAAAAAGAAACAATCACTTACTACTTTTAAGTAGTTAATTTCTCCAGTCCTTGCCAAATTCATTTCTAATCCTTAACAAAGTAAGCAGTAGGGATTACTACAGTAAGTAGCAAGGACTAGATATGTATTATAAGTGTATTAGCGAATTGCGCTACTTAACAGTACAACGAGGTTAAATTTGAATTGTGTCGATATTGCAGAGGACCACCGATGTATGTATGTATATTTGTCTACATGCAATACTCATGTAATAGTACTGATAGTTTTAATAGTGGTAATGTAATGGTAATGTTGATGGTAATGATAATGATAATAGTATTGGTAATGGTCATGGTAATAGTTATGGTAATACTAATGGTAATGGTATTGATATTGGCAGTTCTTAGAAGTATTGGTCCTGGTAATGACAATGAAAATGGTAATCAAAAAGGTAATGGTAATAGTAATGGTAATGGTAATCATAATGGTAATGGTAATAGTAATGGTAATGATAATAGTTATGGTAATGATAATAGTTATAGAAATGGTAATTAAAACGTTATTGCTAATGCTGCTTGTATTATCACTGTCCAACTCATCCAAATTTTGCAAAATCGCCATTAACTCGTAGTGGCTCCGATTTTCCCATCGGCAAGTAATTTTCTGCGTTGCTTCTCGGCTGTATGCGTATGTATGTATACATACATATGTGTCTGCATGCTCGTGAACGCCGCAGCTCGTCACTTTGACGCAAAGGTTCAACAAGCGAAAAAATGTTGAAATTGAATTTTCCACCACGTTTGAAAACAGAGTAAACGCGCGCACGCACACACATCTCGACACACACACACACAAAAAGCTAAAGCAAAGCAGCGAATTTTAAAGCACTGCCATTGCAATGCGTCGCTGTTTGGCGACAATATTGCGTTTGAGGCGTTACCGCATGCTGTTGTGCTTGAATTTTCCGTCAGTTTTTATTTACTTTTTGGAAATTTTCGTATTTGTATTTGTTTTTGTTAGCTTTTAAGCGTGCACGCGTCGCATTCATGTAGTTCAATCAGTCAACTGCACGTACATCTAATAAATATTATAAATGTGAAAATTTGTATGTTTGGATGTTTGGGAAATCATCACGCGGAAACGACTGCACGGATTTGCACGAAATTTTGTACGCAGATAGCTTATGGGCCAGATTGGTTAATAGGCTGTTTTTTTTTAAGAGTTGCCACCTGTTAAAAAAGTTTAATTAAATTAATACGCGGAAACGACTAAACGGATTTGCATGAAATTTTGCACATAGATAGCTTATGACCTAGGTTAAAAAGTAGGCTACTTTTTTTAAGAGTTGCCACCTGTTAGAAGTGTTTAATTTAATTAATACGCGGAAATGAGTGAACTGATTTGCATGGAAGTTTTCACACAGATAGCTTATGAGCTAGGTTGAAAAATAGGCTACTGTTTTAAGAGTTACCACCTGCCAAAAAAGTTTAATTCAATTAATACGTGGAAAAGACTGAACGGATTTGCATCAAATTTTGCAAGCAGATAGCTTATGACCTACAGTGGAAAATAGGCAAATTTTTTGGATGAGTTGCCACCTGTTAAAAAAGTTTTAATTAAATTAATACGCGGAAACGACTGAACAGATTTGCATGACATTTCGCACAGAGATAGCTTATGACCTATGTTGGAAAATAGGCTACTATTTTAAGAGTTATCACGTATTAGGAAACTTTAATTAAATTAATACGTGGAAATGACTGAACTGATTTGCATGAAAGTATGCACACAGATAGCTTATGATAGCTTATAGGCTACTTTTTTAAGAATTGCCACCTGTTTGAAAATTAAATTTTGCTCAAAGATGGTTTATGACCTGGATTGAAAAATAGGCTACTTCCTTAACCGGTTTTCCGATCAGAACGGAATTTAGTACACTTACTACGGATTTCGGAAGGGTGGTCTTAGACTGAAAGTAAGTCCGATAACTCAAGGCCTCTCCCATACAAATTGGAATTTTCATATTACATACATATCTCTGGAAGTATTTGTGGGAGAGAACTGAAACTTGGTATAGTGATATGTATGTGAAATCAATGTTGGCATTAATCGATTAATGTTTTAATTAGTTAGTTAATTCGATTAAATTCAATCTGATTACAGTTAATCATGATTAATTTTAATCCGACTAAACAGTTAACCGAACCGCGATTAAAAAATACATTTTTAATCATTAACTCTTAATTTGATCAAGTAGGTTTGGTGATTAATAAAGTTATGCTGGAATTTTCCTGTGCACACAAAGCAAGTTAATCCAGTATGGCTAAGTCGGGTTTCCTCATCAATCTAAGCAATTTGGTGTGCATTTTCATTAAGATATATGTATACCAACAAACGTTTTACAAACTAGGTTTGTAAAAGTTCCCAGTTTATGTATTACTAATAACAATAATTATTATTTTTTTATATTACGTGCTTTTTATAAGCGTAAAACACAAAATAATTACTATAACTGGTGTTTGGTTTCAAACTCGGACAAACTAGACAAATTAATCAGATTTTATTTTTAATTGGATTAACGATTAATGTTTTAAATTAATTAAACGTAATCGCAGCCAGCGATTAACGATTAAAAAAATGTTATCATTAATCGTACAGTTGATAACGACTAATTAATTTTAATCGTCAAAGGCGATTAACATTTTAATCGTTAATCAGATTAACAGTTTGCCAACAAAGTGTGAAATCATGTTCATATTCACGGAGAAAAATGGACGTTTTTGGAAAAGAGGCGTAGCACCTCCCATACTGACTGAAAGTTTCATATTGCATATCTCTTCAAATGTTTAGGGTAAAGCACTCAAGCTTGGTATGGAAACACATATGTATGCATGTATGTATGTGAAACTAATACCATATTCATGGAGAAAAATGAGAGTTATTGGAAAAGGTGGTGTGGCAACTCCCATGCAAATTGATTTTTCTATGCTGCATATCTCTGGAGGTGTTTATTGCAGAGGACTGGAACTTGGCACCGAGATGTGTATACAAAATTAATTCCATACTCATAGAGAAGAATTTGTGTTATTCGAAAAGGGGACATGGTACCTCCCGTACAAATTTACTGTATTATACTGCATATCTCCAGAGATGTTCATGGTAGAGTACTGGGACTTGGTACTGGGGTATGTAAAATCAATTCTAAATTCATGGAAGAAGATTAGGGTTATAAAAAAAATGGGCGTGGCACTTCCTGTACAAATTGACTTTTTCTTGCCACATATCCCTGGAAGTGTTTGTGGAAGACAGAATAAATTTCATTAAATGGAAAAGGGAGAGCCGTGGCACCTCCAAGAAGGTTTCACGTTCACGCGTCGTATACCTGGAAACCTTTTAAGGTAAACTTAGAGGGAGGAGAGAGGAGAGTTTAAAATTTCATAGTTTTAAACCGCCTAAATACCTTAACTCGCTTAGAAAATAACGAGCTATAACGAAATGGGCACAGAAATAAAATCTAACATCATTAAATTATTTTTCCTATTTCCTATTATATAAGCTAGTAAATGCATAAATGCAGATTTTTTCTCATTTACACGCACACAACTACTAACAAACACTGTATGTACGTGAAAAATATCCATTTCGCCAGCCACTCGACCTCGTCTCGGCCATTTTGCGACACCGCCTCCTTTCATATGCCATCCTGATTTTATTTAACCCCTTCTCTGCCACAGTGACCCACAACAGTTTATACAGTTGTTGAATGCTTGCAACTTTTGTGTTTGTTCTTGTTGTTGTCATCGTTACGTGCGATTGGCATGCAATTGATGGTTTAATAAATAATCACTTCCAGCTTGTTTAATTGAAATTTTTCTTCATTCCCTTTCTTTCGCTTTTCAACTTTATTTACATTTTCCTATGTATGTATGTATAAAATGTGTACATATGTATGTGCATTAATATACGTAAATATGTATGCGTTTATACGAATAAACGTCTTGACGCACGCAGTGCTCGTACGTTACAATAATGACCTGTTTATGACATAATAATTTGCAGTTTTAACTATTCGCCCATTGAATTCGAAATTCAACAGAAATGGCTAATTACAAGTATTAAAGCTTCCGAATGCTGCTTTCGGAGAAAAATGAAGCTCCATTTATGCGGGTTTTCAAGAAAATTCAAAGATATCGCTTTTATAAATTTACTTAAAGGAGCTTTAAACCTGGTCGCAGAGGCCCTCTGTTTGGTGCTTTTATAAGGCAAACTTTAGCAGAGTTGAGTGTTGGACAAAATACATACTACCGCCGGAAAAGATACTTTAACCAAGGAATTTTATGATTAATCAGAAAAGAAGAGTGAAGTAAGATATCATTGTTGGAACTAATCTAAGTCTCACACAAGTTTTGTACTGAATTCCATTTAGGTTTTGATAAAATTGTGCAAACACGAAGTCTGATCGGACACATAGTTCTGGTACCACATTGAGCAGGAGCCGAATCTGTTCTTGCGGCGCAGCCTTTCGGGGGTTATGGTCATGGTTGTGGTTTAACACCCAAATGCTTGTATAGTTGACTTAGGTTGGCTCGATGTGGAGTTGCATTGCAAACGGGTGCCGGACACAAAGTACGATCCACCATGATGGCTATTGTGTCCTATCCGCACTGCCAATGAATTTCGAAATGCTTGCCTTTCGGGGCGATCATCATCGAATTCCTTTGATCCGCTATGCTTTCGAGCACCGTCGTGTTGAGCCATTCTTGACAGGTACCCACGTTACACACACGAGTCCTCTGTGCTCTTAAGAATACGAATGCTAAGCCAGATATTTTATAAAAAAATAACAGGGTCAAAAATATTTTGACTCTCCGACACGATAATAACAGAGCAGAAGGTCGATAGGATGGTGCGAGAGGAATTTGTTTCGTAAGACCCAAATTATTTGTTGATCTTAGTTGGTCTATTTCAAAACTTTAATGTTTTGAGTGGAGGTACGACACCTTAAACAGGACATATCCTAGAACAATCCCTTCGCTAAAACGTGTCAATTCCAAGCTTCTAATAAATGGTACTATTCCAGCTAGAAAGAGGGCTTTCAAAGCAGGGTCATCATTGAGCCATTTCAACGTTGTCCTTTTCTGGGTTCTTGGATATAGAAAATATTAAAGGAAAGGAGATGAGTGATGAGATGATCAGTTATTGTTCCGATATGTCCATAAACTGGCAGAATTGTACTCCAAACGAGATTATTTCGAAATCTCATCAGGGTCCCGATTAAATGGGGGAAAACTCTAACACTCAACAGAATCCTGAGATATTGTATCGATGCTCCAATGATAGCAAACATCAACAAATTCCAGGGACCGTAACAGTTAAAACTTTTATTAAAAAAATCACTCTTTAACAATTATTTTTTGACTTTTATTTAATTACTCTTTAAATAACCGTTATTTCTGACTTTTATTTTATAAATCGAAAATAACAATTTTTTTTTGATTTTTATTTAAATAATCTGCAAATAACAGTTATTTTTGATTTTTAAATTATATGTCTTAAATAACAGTTATCGAAGACTTTTATTTATAAAAGTCATAAATAAAAATCGGTCACTGATCTTTATTTTTTCAATCATACTTATAAAAGTCATTTGAATAAGTCGTAGTAAACTTTTTGTTTTCCAAGACCTTCTTAACTGCGAAAAATGTTAATGACTTTTATATGATTGATTTAAAAAATTAATGTCGGTCACTGATTTATATTAATGACTTTTAAAAGTAAAAGTCACTGACTGATTTTTATTGATGACTTTTATAAATAAAACTCTTCAATAACTGTTATCTAAGCCATATAATATAAAAATCAAAAATAATTGTTTTTTTGGATTTATAATATAAAAATCAAATATAATTGGTATTTATTAAATTATGAATAAAAATTGCAAATAAACATTTATTTTCAAATTTGAGTCTCGGTGTAAAACGAAATCGATTGGTATGCTTCACTTAGTTGTAGAACATTCCCTTCATAGTGAATTTTTCCATGACAGTTTTCATCAATAACTGTTATGTTCGGTCCCTGACAAATTCTCTTTATGGAAGCTAGAGGCAGGTTTCTTCACCGCTGTGGAGAGGGCCTTAGGCGAGAATATATATTTTTTAGCCCCCAGTTTTTGTAATAAAAAAAAATTTCTTCAAAAAATCAGTATGTAGAAATAATAACTGAAGAAAGACTAAGAAATAAGTGATTGCGCTATGTAGAGAAGTGATAAACTGTATATGTATGCAGGTATGTTTTTGCATCGACCTACACTTTTATATTTCATCTGTGTTGGTGGCGAGACTGCGTGCCATTGCGTGAGTACACCGCCAGCTGACGTGCGGCATGAGATCAATAAATCAATCAATCAAAAAATTCAGCGAAATCTTTATTCACTCTCGTGTGTGTTCAAACAAAAAATTCAAAAATTAACAAAAGGTAATAAAAACTGCCAACGTCGCACTCGCACACACATGAGAAACTTCAATAACTTTTTTACCACTTGTGGCTGCCACCAAAAGCTTCAAGCACAGAAGTGTGGAGGCCTCCATTTGACATACATATGTATATGTGACTCTGTGTATGCATACATATGTAGCGTATTTAAAAATTTTATTTTTATTAAAACTTATTTTTAATTTAACGTATTTTAAATTTCAAAGAAGAAAAAATTCTGAAGTAATCAAAAATTTTCTTTTTGATTTACATAAATTGAAAAAGAACTTAATTCAATAATTTCAAAAATAACAAAGTACAAAAATGAACAAAGTACAATAGTAAATAGTATTAACACTACAATACTCCCCCTTCCAGAGAGTTATTATTATACAAATTGAAAGTAACTTGTTTCTTTTTAGTCGTTGTTGAAACTATATGGTTGTTAGTGTTATGTGGTTCTGTTATTTCAACTATTGCTGGCTTTAGTCTGTCAATCGAAATAATTTTAATTTCATTATTCAATACAATACCATTACTTTGAGGATGATAGGAAGAAGTTGTGATATGATGACTACCAAGTAATTTAGTAAGTTCCGAAAATAATTTGGACGTAAATTGAGTACCCTGATCCGTCGTGATATCTAGAGGCACACCGAAACGCGAAACATATTCATTAAAAAATTTATTTGCAACTGTCTGTGCAGAGATATCCTTTACAGCATATGCTTCCGGCCAACGAGTAAATCTATCCATAATTGTTAAAATGTAGCGGTAACCTCTTGAAACAGGAAGCGGTCCAACAATGTCTAAATGTATATGTTCAAATCTGCTCTTCGGAATTAGAATTGTGCTCACAGGAGATTTTGTGTGACGATAAACTTTAGATTTCTGGCAACTTATACATCCTTTTGACCATATGTTTATCTCCTTGTTCATACAAGGCCAATAATACTTCTTCACAATTAATCGGCGTGTAGCCTTGGTACCAGGATGAGCAATTCCATGTAACATATCGAACACTGTCCTGCGCAAATTATTTGGAACGAAAGGTCTAGGACTTTCTCCTGAAACTTCACACCAAATATTAAAATTTAGAATAGGAATTTTAATTAAATTAAGATTTCGAAACGTTTGTCCAGAAATAAGTTTATTAAGTTCACTGTTGCTGTTCACTCTGTAAAATTTTGAAATTAAATTCTGAATTTTTAATCACATCTATTTCAAACGCACGAGATAACGTGTCAGCTACAATGTTGGTCTGTCCTTTAATATACTGTATGTCACTAGTAAACTGTGCAATAAACTCAAGATGCCTTGTCTGTCTTGGACTACGCTCAGTTTTGGAATTTAGAACAAAAATCAAGGGTTTGTGGTCAGTAAAAACCGTAAACTGTCTTCCTTCTAATAAATACCGAAAATGTTTAATATTCAAATAAATTGCTAAAAGTTCCCTGTCAAAAGCACTATATTTCATTTCTGCTGGAGAGAGTTTCTTTGAAAAGAACGCAAGTGGTTCAGACTTATTATTGAAATGCTGCTGTATGACACCACCAATTGCTGTATTGGATGCATCTACCGTTAAAGACAATTTTGCATCTTTACTAAAATGATTTAGCAAAATCTTAGATGCAAACTTCTCTTTAATGCATTCAAAAGTTTTAATGGATTTGTCATCCCAAACCAAAATTTTGTCTCGCTTTTTACTTGTTTTATTAATTAAATCATATATAACTCCAGTAAACTCAGCCAATTTTGAAATATATCTATGGTAATAGTTAACCATACCAATAAACTTTTGCGCTTGTTTTATTGACTTCGGTCGTTCAAAATTGCGAATCGCTTCTACTCTGTTTACAGAAGGCTGTATCCCTACCTCAGATAAACAATGTCCTAAAAAATCTATACTTGGAACACCAAAAATGCATTTGCTTGGTTAGACGTTCAAACCATACTCAGACAAACGTTCGAAAAGTACCCGTAGATCCTTTAAATGTTGTTCTTAACTCTCACTTGCAACCAGTAGATCATCAATATACGCGAAAATAAAATCTAATTTACCTACTACTTCGTTGATTAATCTCTGAGACGTTTGCGCTGAGTTCCTCAGCCCGAAAGGCATTCGGGTGAACTCAAACATACCGAAAGGAGTAGTAATCGCCGTTTTAAAAATGTCTTCTTCTGCCATTGGAATTTGGTGATACGCTCTAACTAAATCTAACTTTGAAAATTTATTTTTATTCCTAAGGTTCATATTAAAATCGTGAATATGAGGCAAAGGATAACAATCCGGTACAGTCACATTATTAAGTCTTCTAAAATCACCACAAGGACGCCAGTCATTAACTTCTTTCTTTGGTACTAAATGAAGTGGAGATGCCACGGATGAATTTGATGGTCTACAAATCCCTGTTTTTACCAAAAAATCGAATTCAGTTTTAGCTACTTTAAATTTGATAGGATCCAAGCGCCTTGGCTTAGAAAAAGGAAGGTTTCCTTCAGTGACAAGTCTGTGAACCGTTGTATGCTTAACCGGTTTTGAGTAATCTGGCTCAGAAATAAGGGAAGGAAATTCCTTCAATAATTTTGTATATTGATCATCTACTAAAAAAATTTTTGGAAGAGGGACATTGCAAAAGTACGAAATTGTATTAACTGATAGATTTGTTAACGGATCTACTAAACACTTGTTTTTAATATCAATAAGAAGTCCATATTTACACAAAAAATCAGCTCCTATAATCGGCTTCGCAATATCAGCAATCAAAAATGTAAAAAGGAACTCACGCCTTAAACCCAAATTAATATTCAAAAGTTTCTTCCCGTATGTAAAAATAGTTGAGCCGTTAGCTGCCGTTAAAATTATATCTGAAGATTTCCTAGTATTCAAAAATTTAGAAACTGGAAGTACCGAAATATCTGCTCCGCTATCAATTAAAAAATTTAGTTAGTTTGTTTTATCAAATATAAAAAGGCGACGTGTGGAAATGTCCAAATTCCCGTTGTTTGTCGCCGCAACAACGGACGACTTTAGTTTTGTGGACTATTATTTTTCGAAAATGCACATGGTTGTTCACATTTTTTAGCCTTGTTTCCAAATTTATAATGATATCTACATAACCAATTCGGATTGTCGCGTGATTTTGATCGATATCTAAAAGGGCTCCTAAAACGATTCCTATTCACTGAACGTGACCTTGAATAATTTTGATTCATTTCCCTCCTCATTTCACATAATTCCAAAGAAAGTTTTTCAAAATTTTTAAAAATAAGAGAAGTAGTGTTAACCAAATTAGCAATGACTGCATTTTCACCTTTTGAATTTTGAAAATCATTAACTGAAGCTATCTCGCTTTTGCTAATAACCTCCCAAACATTATCAGCCAATTTCGTCAATTCACTAATACTGCTTGAATTAGAACTAGCTAAAATCACACTTAGGTTCTTCGGTTACTTCCTCATCCAAAGATTCTTAAGAATTTCTTGACTAAAATTGGAACCCGAAAGCAGTACAAGCGACCGATAAAATTCTGAGGGCTTACGATCACCCATTTCAGTATCCGATAAAATTTTGTCTAATTTCGCATTCTCACTTAATGAATGCCTTTCAATTAAAATTTTCTTAAGTGAGGTAAATTTATTATTTTCGGGCGGATTTTGAATAAAGTCTAAAATCGTTATTATAACTTCTTGCGGAAGTGCAGTAATTGTATGTTCATACTTTGTTGTTTCTTGTGTAATATTTTTGGTACTAAACTGCATTTCCGCATGAATAAACCACGCTTCCGGACAACTTGTCCAGAATTGTGGTAGTTTGACCGATGTAGCACAAATCTCATTACTATTTCGATCGACATACGGATTTGTTATTTTGCTATTTTGTAAATCAATAAGAGTTTCATTTAAATTATCTCGTGTAGATGTATGTGTATCATGTTGTGGTGAACGAAACATTTTGATTATTTGAATTTAAGCAAATATCAAAAGACCTCAGAAAAGGGAAGTTTACAATTAAAAAATTAAATATTATATATGTAATATTTAATAAATAACAATTAAACTCTGTATTTAATTATTTTCAACAAAACTAGCGCTAAAGTTATACAATACAGCTCACTAGTAAAACTAAGATTGTTGTTGATGTTAGCGCTACTGCTGCGGTCGCTGCTGATGTCGCAACTGCTGCAGTGATGTTGGAGGTGTTTTGTTTCGTTCTGTTAATGCGCTACTACCAGCTGGAACTTCTCCTATTACGCTCAAAGAGGAGCATTGAGCACCGCTCAAACTTTCCGGTTGCTGTTCTTGATCTTGAGAACGCTGCTGCTGCTGCTGGTTATGTGGTTGTTGTTAACTGGTTGATGCAATATCATCACTTAAAATAGCTTCTCCAGTGACTGCTTCTAATGCAGATGCATCAATGATATCGGCAATTGTGCTAGTGTCGTTGAATGCACATTGGTGCGTTTTAAGCTGTTGCTGTTGTTGCTCTACTAATTGTGATTGCTGATCTTCAACAAAAGGCAATGGGGATATTGCTTTCTGATGTTGCGGCTGCTGTGATTCATGTGGTGGTGATAACGGTGGTGGTAGTAGTGCGTGTTGGAATATGCCAGCTGCTCGCAATGGTGCTACTCTTTTTCACTGCTGACTATTGCGACGAATTGCACTTCAAGATTTTGGTGTAACATCTCATCATCTGTGGACTAGTACCGCGGAGCAACAAACCAAGTGTACAAAATCAATATATCAGCTTAATGTAATTTCTTATATTGCTCCTGGCAGGATCGCCAATTGTAGCGTATTTAAAAATTTTATTTTTATATAAACTTATTTTTAATTTAACGTATTTTAAATTTCAAAGAAGAAAAAATTCTGAAGTATAAAAAAATTTTCTTTTTGATTTACATAAATTGAAAAAGAACTTAATTCAATAATTTCAAAAATAACAAAGTACAAAAATGAACAAAGTACAATAGTAAATAGTATTAACACTACACATATGTATTCGTATATTTGTGTTTGCACAAAATGCTGCGAATACATTGAAATCAATCAAAACTTTTTGAAAAAGCGTCCCCCAAGCGCTTTCGACTTACTTGGTTTCAGCTATGCCAACAATTATATAAACCACCAGCCAAAACCTCAGTCGAAAAGTTGGCTGCCCGAAAAATTGTGCGCCTCAGTACATTTTTCTTTTCCTATTTTATGCAGCATTTTTTGGATTTCCAAATATTTGGCTTATTAATCAGTCAAAAATTCCACTGGAAGCCATTTTAATATAATTTATATTCATGTCTTTGAACTCTTAAAATTTAATTAGCTTCGAAAGTAAAAACCAATATAGGGGAATAACAAATCATCACATCCTCAACGACATGTATTCAAGGAATGAGTATTTATATCCTTTTTTGATATTTTTTATTCTTTTTTGTAAGAAGTTAGGAGTTCTTAGAAGTTAACAGATCTGCTGCCATGCCATATTCTGTGTAGGTTTGTGTATAGCAGAGCGCGGGTATGAAAAGTTCCACACATACTCTCGAAGGCATAGCTGCCCATTTTGAGTGGTCACCTTTACAACACTTAACTTAAGAATAAATAATAAATAAAATGACATGCTAAGTAAACCATTTCATCTCCTAAGATCTAGTTCTAGTTCTAAGTTCTATAAGAAAGGCTGGAACGTTAATGCGGCCTTTGGGATATGAACGTAAATATTCATTGTGAAATCCGAAATTCTAAAAGTGGCAGTTTTTAAACCTTTAGTGAAAGCAATTCTTCAACAGTAACAGGCGCATGGCTTCATGAAGCTCTAGAAAGAGAAACAACAGTAATTATATTTCTACATACAAATGGAGCCTTCAAGAGTAGCGAAGGTGACAGGGCGCTCGCGCTCTTTGGCCCAGACTTTCCAGATTCCTCCAATCTACAGATTGGAAACTGGCGAAAGACCTTTTCACCTGACAATCAATCCATTGGGCTGTTTGCTCTTTTGGTAAGTTCTATTGCCCCGCAATTTGAGGAACAGTCTTGCTCTGGCGATGCGGAGGAAGGCGCAAGTAATACGGTTCTCAAAAGTTTCAAACAATAAGTCAATATCTAACGACGAGTTTTTTCAGCTACATTCCGATAATGAAATTCGCTACCAATACTATGCGGATAACATACTTGCATACTTAAGTGGGAAGTTTGCGAACACCTTCTGCGATTAAAATTCGATAGAGACCTTCTCCTAATGAAGCGATGCTGCACCAAGATAAGACTCAACATAAACCCCCTTAAAACCTTAATCCTTCCTTTCATCAGAAGCAGAGTCACAAAGGATTTAATGATAGGCAAACGTCTACTTGGAAGCTGGGAGATGCAAACCTATAACCATTTGGCAAAAAAAGCCAAACTATCCCGAAGTCTGGAGAAATCAAGCACTCTCGCTAACCTTACTTCCCATAGATGATATAGCACAAACAATATTATTTAAGAAGAGCGCCAATGTTCGTGCTAACCGGAACATACCCAATCATATTTCAGGCGGTAGCTTATACCATCAACCTCTGTGCGGAAATAAATCTGAGGAACTATCGCAATGTGAGAATTGACTTATTCAGTTACAGCTAGGTGGGCCCCATGCCTCTATGGTGGACCTTACCTGGTAAAAAGCTCAAACACGATCAACGAAGGGTGAAAGAAAGAGAAGAATGAGAAATAAATAATTACTTACAAAACACCAATGTCGGTGCACAGTGTGGAAAATTAGCTTTTTTGTGATAAAATCGAATATCTCAAGAACGAGAAAAGTTAAGGAAAAAAGGCCCTTTTGGATGAAATAGTAAGTTTATTTTTTTTTTTTTGCCGGATAAAAGTATCCAATGGAATTTAAAAAAATGTTAAACAATTTATTTTTGCTGGTTTTGCGTCAAGAAATCCATTTTGATAGTCAGAAAAAACTAAAAACGCATTTTAAATGTTTTTTAAAAAAATCCATTAAAAAAAAAAAAAAAAAATTTACTTTTGAAGGCCCTTTTTAATATTAAGGCAATTTTTTATTTAATAACATCTCCAGAATGGCCTTTATGTTAAATAAAATCTTTGTTTTTTTCAATTTGTTGGATCTAGAAATAGCATGTGTTGAGCTTTTTAAAAACCACTTAAAATGCGTTTTTAGATTCTTGCGACCATGAAAATAAATTCGTTGATACGGCACATCAGCCAAATGTGTTCAAACTTTTTTTTTTAAAATTTCGTTGGGTAATGTTTTCAGGTCAAAAAAGAAAACGAAAAGAGAACCTCTTATTTTTGAAGGTCATTTCAAAGGTGAAGGTTTTTTATTCAGCGAAACTCTTTTTCTTTAACTCTATATCTCAAAAGCTTTAAAATAGTGTTAATTTAATTTCGCTCGGCAAAATTACCAATCTTGCCCACTGCTTTCTTGGGAAGTTAAGTTCGCCCGAAATAGAAACTGAGAATTGTAATAGGCGGTCTTACTGCAAAATGGAGGATTATTTAATCAACTATGTATTTGATGAACTGAAATTTGCTGCTTCTATGACTCGGCCATTGCATCTTATAGTCGAATGCGTTGCTATCTCCTGGAAACGTGGGATAAATCAAGTCGTAAAGTGGTCACAGTAGGCCACATTCATCCCGCACATCCCGTAAAGCTCTTTCCAACTATCTAGGAGCCTTAAATTGAACAGAAGTGTTGTGAAGAGCAGAGTGCACGACAGATCTTTGGCGCGCAGTGTACGCCTCTTATTAGTGGTAGTTGAAAGGCGAATCGAAATTAAATTTACTTGTAGAAAAATTTCTATTTGATTCCACTAATTATAGTTCATTTATTATTCATAGTTCATTCCACTTATCTCTTTGCTTGTTACATCATTACATAGAGACCAGGGCGGAAATATTCTAAAGAGAGAAATTCAGTTGTATACAGCTGATGGCAGCAAGCTATCGTCTGCTTAGCACTGAATCTACATGCATGGTAACAAAGCTTGTTGCCTTGACACGGAAAACATGTGAATGTTTTACAAATAAGCTCATGCATAAATATGTTAAATATGAACGAAAGAATGACACATTGCTTTACATAAAAAAAAAAAAATAAAAAAAAATATAGCATCAGGAGTGCGGAGTGAAATGCATAAAATCGAGAAACACAATAATACTCGTACATATTTGCATATCCTTGAAATGTCAATAAAAGTGTTCGATCGACTTCATAGCCTCCTGCTGAATATATGACCTTCACTTTTCTGCCAGAATCAATCGAAAAGGAACAGAAGCACCCCAGTTGGTTTCACAAAAGTCTTGCCTGTGCGGGTGTCAGGCAACTAAAAGTTGTCGTGCCGATCAAAAGTTGCTGTGTGTAAAGTGGGTTGCTCACCGGCCAATGTGAGGTACTGCAAAAAAAAAACATGTGTCACAGCGTGAAATGATGTGAATAACATTCGCCTCAATATGACTTTTCCACTGAAAAGATATTCGAAAATTGGCAAAGGTAATTCCGTTGCACACATGTATTTATTTGCATAAGTGTGTGCATATGTGTGCGGGTGCGTGTGAGTGATTTAGTATGTGTATGTAGTTCGAGAAGCAGTTGAGACAGGAAGTATTTTAGACCTCACAATTTCTGTGTCACGTATTGGCTATATGCAGGAAATTGAAGTTATATCCATTTGAAATATTGCCACAAACGCAGCGGGTGTGTATGTGTGTAGGCGTGCGGCAGCATTTGCTCAGAAAACAAGGTGTGTTGGCTGGTGCTGGCGACGGTGGCACAGCACGCTGTACAAATGCTTTGCTATTTTTTCGATGGTAGGGGGTCTATGCATACACGTATACAAGCAGATTCATATATTTAAGAATATTGAACTTTATATGCAATTTAGTGAGTACGAGAAATAGTGTCTAAAAGTGCCGCTAGCTGCTTCAAAACGAGCACCTTAGTGAAGATAAATTTGAATAGCTTACTTCGGAAGTCTTGCGCTTCAATATATTTTGAGTTGTAACACACATATTTAGGCCGATGCTGAATGATGCTGACCCGAAAGAGCTCGGTGTCTCCAAAAACTTACAGGAAACTTTGAAAACCAAATTAACAAATAAAAGAACTAAAAAATGTTTTAGAGACAAGTTTTTATTAGTGTTTAAAAAAAAAAAAGAAAAAGAAAAGTCGACCTAACGGCTGAAGTTTCTGTGGAGTTAAATGCGGATTTCCCAAATATCCACACTCTTGCGCTACCTAGCGGATTAATTCTTCGGATTAATAATCTTTCGTATTGCATTATCATCGAGATCTGAGTCGAGTTTAAAGCTTCAAGTCTCTAGCTCATTGGGAAAAATGATTACCAGATTTGATTGTACACAGGTGAAACTTAGTGAAACTTAATAAAAGCTTTTAAAAAAGAAAAAGAATCAGTAACGCAACCGCGCTAAATATTTTTAAACATTTGGAATTTAAAAAAATATTTTTTGTCTTCTCACCCTTTCGGGAGAATTACTTAACCAACACCAAGAAATAAAACAAAAACGTTGTATATACAAGTATTTATATAATATCCAGAGATGTGTTGCTTATCAATCCTATTATTGTTGTTTTATTTTTTGTTGTAGCGGCACTATAAAACCCTCCCTAGTTTCGCTGGTCAATCAATCGTTGATGCCAATTTAACTAACAGCAGGCCAATCTGTTGTTTAGTAGGCGGACCAAAGAGAAAGGGATGGCAGCAGACATACATTGCGTAGATGGAATTGAGTCTGGTTAAAAAGTTATGTAGAATGTGCCCGAGTGGGTCGTTTAAGGCAGCTGTTGGTACACTCGGTAACTGTCTCTCGACGAATATCGTTTGCTGCCAATCTAAATATCGTCGGTCTTATTTGTATACCGAACTATGTGGGGATCTCGTCCGAGAGTTCCGTGTACTCCTATGAGGTGGCTATGCTACCGCTGCTCGGATGTATCCTGATATATATGTAAAACGAGCAATAATGCATGTTCACTAAGTAAGTAAGTAAGAGTAGAGAGAGGCCTCTCTACGTACTTATGTAGGTGGTATTTTGGCGACATCGTTAGGCGTCCTGTTGCTGTGCAGGGTGCGGTAGCCGGGATTTGAAGACCCTTCTATCAAATGGCTGATTAAAAGTGTCGGGGTTGATGATGCATTTTTGGGACAGAGGTTCTGTGCCAAGAAGGGAGAAAATCGTAGATAAAGTCATTTATTTTTAAATACAGATCATTTTTGAACGCCAATAACGAACAGCCGTCAGCGTTTGAGGTCGGTGAAACTTTGCCTAAGGAAGCCTTGAGATGGAAAAGTTAATTATATGGTAGTATGGAAAGAACACCTCAACACCCTCTATATATAATACCGCCATAGAAGTGTGATCTATAAACAGTCGCATTCGAACACTTTTCAATACCTCTAGTAGCTTGGAGTGCTAAATGATGTCGAATGCACTCACAGTTCCAACGCTATTTGTACAGATCTCTCACAGAAGCAGTTTGGTTAAGGTGAGAACTTTTCTATACGCATATGGCATTAAGCGTTGTCGAAGCTATTCCGATGCAGCAGTTAGGTTACATGTAAAGTACGGGAATGGTAGAGCCTCAATAAGCTTATTTCTACAAACATCCGATTCTGGCTACCGGAATTGCTCCGGCTATGGTCAGGTTAGGTTAGAAAGACGCGTACGAATGACTCGTACTTCCACTTGGTGGCAGAATTGCCCATTTGGAATGCCCTCTGTGAGTGCCAGGAGGAGGCACATCCTGCTAACCGAGGTTAATCCATAATGACAGTATAAAGTCTGGCAAACCATTTACTATTCCGGATGAAGCCGGGGTTGTTCGCTCCGCTATCTCCGCCAAGTTATTGAAAACGCGGGATCCCAAATGCTTGTTATGCCTTGCCTGGAGAGCTTGGAGTTTACATATGAAGTAGGGAATCGATTCCTCGTCATCCTCGTACCGGAAAATTTTGCAGAGGGAGCTTGTTGGTATACGCCATCGAGTAGGTGCTATAGCACAGTGCCCTTTGATGACACCGGTAAGATCCTCAACTGCAGATTTGTTAAGTGTCAATAACTCCTCAGTACGACTCTTATTGAGCCTCGGCCACAAGGATATTGAGAGCTCACAGTCGTCCCGATTGATCCATAGGTCCTCTTAGTAGACAAGAAATCGGTGGCAGTAGCGAGTTGTCCGCTTCACTAATTTGTATTACTGAGCCTTGTCTAGCCATCGTTACCTTCTATATTACTATGTGCAGAAAACCAGCAAAAAGAGGTTATAACGTGACTCAGTGAAGCCAGCATTGTGGCTCGGGCTATACGACAGATCTGATCGGGTTTAGATCTGCACATACGTGAACTTAAGTGATTTGAATGTTACCTGGTTTACCCGCTCCTTATCAATAAATACTTGCATTTAGTTTTTTGTCTTTAATTGTATTATCTAACAGTTACTACGAAAACTAACCGTTCTACATACACATTACATTAGCCGCTTTTCGGCACAGAGTTTTATTTGAAAAGTTTTGAAATAAATACTGACTCTTTATCACTCCAATATTTCAAAATATTACGATTATAGAATGATTGCAGCACTAAATGCTCCTATTGCATAGATGGCATTTTTATGAGCGCATGCAGTAAGAATAAAATTTGAAATACGCTTCTACATCCTCACTCCGACATATGCAAATATCCTATACAGTCAACTTGAACACACACACACATCCACACATAGTTCATCAACGCATCGTAAATTTCGCGGCACATATTCGCAGCCAAATGAAACGGTTCGAACTTCGATGTGCATTGGCAAGAAAAAACTGCGGCTCAAATACTAAAAAAAAAAAAAAGGATTTACAAAAGAAAAAGTGAACTCAAATAAGAATTCATAAATAATAACTTAGCCAATTTCTTTTGTTCCCGCCCCATCACTGCAAACTGCACAGGCAAATGATCTGCCTCAACGATCTGACCTCCCACGACGATTGCCAATGGCAGAGCACCAAAGCGCAAAAAAAAAAACGCCGAGCAGCAACAACAACTGGGAAACCTATATAGCAGCCAATTCAACGGCGATATTTCGCTTGCAATGAATTTAAAATCCTCGCTTGCGATGTCTTCTATGTACTACTTCTATGCCGTGGCTCTGCTAACTATTCACTTTCGCTCGTTTATATATGTATGTATGTATGCAATGCCTGCCGGCTTTTCCAAACGACATTGGTGGGTTGGTGGGAGCGTACATGCATACATATGCGTGCGGGTGTGCGGATGTGTGTGTGTGTGTTTGTCGGCTGACATTGCTAATGGATTTTAAATGAGCATCATAAATAAGGGTAAATTGCAGTGATGCCGCCAACGTCGCAGCCATTTTGTTGTCGTTGACGTTGTCGTTGACGTTGCGCCCAGCATAGGCACTGGCATCATTGCTTTTATAAAACTGTTATGCATATTGTTGTTGTTGTTTTGAGTATTTTATTGTTGGCACAACAGTCGATGTTGGCACAATTATTTGTACTTTGCATGCGAGATTGCAGCACTGTGTGCGAGTGTGCGTTTGACTTTTATGAGATGACCGAGCTGTATGTGCTGTCTGAGACGACGTTGGCCTAGTTAGTACTTCTCTTCGTTTCCACATTGATTTTCTTCGCTGTTTTGGCTTTGGTGCAAGCTATTTATTATAATAAAGACAGGCCCATTCATGCTAAGT
This sequence comes from Rhagoletis pomonella, assembly GCF_013731165.1. Classification (NCBI taxonomy): domain Eukaryota; kingdom Metazoa; phylum Arthropoda; class Insecta; order Diptera; family Tephritidae; genus Rhagoletis; species Rhagoletis pomonella. Next base: position 76,157,047 of record NW_023458560.1, read on the forward strand.
TTTAAATATATTCTTGTTACTGAATTCATTTGCACTCGGTGGGATATGACGTGCAATTTGTCTAGTTTACATGTTGAAAAAGAGGGAATGACAAACACATTAAATTAATAAACAAAATTAAATACAAAATTTCAGGCTAAGTTAAGTTTTAATCATTTTGAGTGGTCTCCTGTAAAAAGACGACAGCTCCGGGGTTATAAATTGACTTCCGGTCAGTTTAACTCACCTCCGATCGGTAATGCGACCAAAAGAGTATCCTCGACTTGGTAATGTGTATTTTTTCTTTTTAAAATTAAAACAATTTCAGTGATTTCAGAAGTCCAGGATGAGTTTCACTTCGAAGGTCGTTTGAAGTTGGAAAAAGGCATTTTCAAAAAAAAAATTTTCAAACAAAAGTTTCGTTCTTTTATCCTCAGACACCGAAACGGTAGTAAAAACATGTATGCCTAATACAAAAAATTTAATTTCCGGTCAATGTAAAGCTACTACTAAAAATAACAACACAATATTGCATCTAATTCAACGACAACAAAATTCGTTTTTATTTTTTATTTTTTAGGGGAAAATTGTTGTTTTATTAATTATCAATTCATTCAAAGTCAATGATTAAAACCAACCAGGGACCGAAACAGTTACAACTTTCATTATAAAAATCGCTCTCTAACAATTATTGTATGACTTTTATTAAATTAATCCTTAAATAACAATTATTTCGGCTTTTTATTTTATGGATTCAAAATAACAATTATTTTTGATGTTAATCTAAATAATCTGCAAATGACAGTTATTCTGGATTTTTATATTATATGTCTTAGATAACAGTTATCGAAGACTTTTATTGATAGTCAGCGACTTATGTAAATATATTGATGACTTTTAAAAGTAAAAGTCACTGACTGATTTTTGTCGATGACTTTTATAAAAAGAATTCTTCGATAACTGTTATCTAAGACACATAATATAAAAATCAAAAACAATGTTTTTTTTTTTAATTTTGCATGAAGATTAAAAAATAATAATTTTTTCAAATTTGAAAAAAATAATAAATAAATCGTTTGGTATGCATCACTTAGGCACTCCGCACATTAAGCTCCTAATCACAGTAGTGTAATCGTTTCGGCTTTAATGCCGAACCCATGTATTTCAATGAAGCTCTGTAGATTACAATTCAAAACCATGTTTGCGCCTAATCATAAAAGCTTCATGAATCGAAGCGCCCAACATTGTAAGGCGCTTGCAGTTTTGAAATCGTCATTTGTTTATTTTTGGGTTTGAAATAAAATTTATTTGTCAATTCAATAGAAAATAATTGGAAATGAACGATTTCGTGCTAAAATTCGTGCAAATTGCATTAAACCACAAGCGTTTATGCAATATTTCGGAGCAGATATATTTGCGGAAGTGCGTGTTGCGAAGGAACGGCCAAAAAATTTGTTATGTGTAGAAAGTGTTTATTAGCTGGTGACTTATGGAGGGCATGCAAGTGTATAGAAGTCGAGTCGTCATGCATTCGTTTCGGTATGATGAAACGATTACTCTACTTTGATTAGGCGCGTAATGTGCCGAGTGGCTTAGTTTGAGATCATTTCCTTCATAGTGCATTTTTCAATGACAGTTAAAAACTAATTTTTTAATGCAGATAAAAAAAAAAAACATTTTAATTACTGTTGGCTTAACGAAATATTTTTCCTTTGCAAAGCAGCAAAATTTAAAACAAGAGCACAAGCAGAGTTCACTACATCGAATATCGAAAATTCATTAGCGTGCGCAGTATAGGAAACGTCGTCAATGAGACAATTTTGATGATTCGTAAATTTCTTTGTTCCGATAGTTCGATATACTGGACGTCTACTGTATGCAGTAACCGTCTTTTCCTCTTCGATTTATCATCTTTTGTTATCGCATTCTGCTAGTGAAGCACTTTCAACACAGTATTTTTAAATTTTTCGTTTGCTATTTTTAGCTATTTATCTATGACGCTTGGCACATTTATTGTCATTTATTTATTGCTGCTTTGCGCCAAAATAGCGAATAGAGCGAAAATGCGCTTCCATTCACATTTTCCAAATCGCTGCACTCATGATGTGCCACGTACATATGTATGTATATGTAAGACACGCCGCCGCGCTGACTGGCCGTGCAAAGAATTAGTAGAGTTATTAATTCTTGGGGTGGCAGTTTAACCCTCTAGTAGGCCAATTTTTTTATGAATTGAAAAATTCTGGAATGGGTGATTTTAGCTCGAGAAATCCAAAACTGATGTCCATTTCGATCTCTATCTCTGACAGTAACTTTTTCCTACAGGGGAGAAAACCCAAGACCGTCTGGAGACGGGCTCGCTGATATACTTACAAATATTTTCAGCTTTCTCTTACACAATGTTGACCTACGAACCGGCAATGCCGTCTGCAGACGTTCAAAAATGCAAAACTGGGGTTTTATATGTCGGAAAGCCGGTCTGTAGACGGTCTGTGTTCGAAAGCAGTTTTCTCCATTTCGAATGGTGACATAATTAAAAAACTTATATTAAATTACGGTGCTTTTAACAACGGAATCCACCGAATTTTTTTATATCAAAAAATTTTTCAAAAGAAAAAATTTCTGTAATTACGAAATTATTTAATAGCAAGAAATAATTAATTTTAACCGTGTTTTCAAAATCTGTAATTCAACTGCCGATTAAAATAAAACGGATTGACATAAAGGATTAAAATTTACTTCGCCGAAAGGGTACGATTTTTGTCTAAAGATCATGCCTTACGAATATAGGAAAAAATTATTATAGGTGCACTAAAAAGGTGTTTAGTTAACGACCGTCTGGAGGCGGTTCTGCCTACTATAGGGTTAAATGGATTTTTGATAGCAAAATGCTGAAATAACAAGTAAGAGCAGCGCTGTCTTCGGCTATGCCGAAGGCTTCATACCTTTCATGAACATCTGCAAATTTTAGTTTGACAGATTACTGATTTTGAATACATCTGCATACATCGATAGAGGAGTTACATACTTATATAAAAAATCGCCTCTAAACAATCAGAGGTATGGAGGATATACTTTATATGGCACCAATCTAAGTGATTTTCACTGCAATGTGATCGGTATGTAAACCTGTAACACAATTTATTGGGTTTAGTTTCCTACATAAAGTAGATATATCGCAAAAACTGGTATCTGAACAATCAGTGCCATAGGAGATAAAGCTTATACAGCATAGATTTTGACGATTTTCTCAGTAGACTTTGTATTATTATTTATAAAATATCTTACGAAATTTATCGGTTTTAGCTGTTCAAATAAAGGAGTTTTACAGTAAAATCCCATATCTGAACAATCAGATGTATGGAAGATATATGTTGTAGTCACCCGATCCTTGTTATTTTCACTGTAAGTATTCTGTTAATAATGAGTGAAAATGGTGCGAAATTTCATGTTCCTAGCTGCATAAATGGAGGAGATATGATAAAAGACCTCATATCTGAACAATCAGTAGTATGGGGGCTGCAGGTTATAGTGACCCGATCTTCGTTATTTTCACTGTGAGTCTTCTGCTGATAATGAGTGAAAGCAGCGCGAAATTCCATGGTCCTGGCTACATAAATGGATGAATTATAACGAAAAATCTCATATCTGAACAATCAGTTGTATGGGAGCTATAGGTTATAGTTATCCGATCTTTTTAATTTTCACTGTAAGTTTTCTGTTGATAATTATTGAAAACAGTGCGGAATTTCCTGTTCCCAGCTATATAAATGGAGGAGTTATAACGAAAAATTTTATATCTGAACAATCAGTTGTATGGGAGCTATATGTTATAGGGAACCGATCTTTGTAATTTTCACTGTAAGTATTCTGTTGATAATGGGTGCAAGTGCTGCAAAATTTCATGTTCGTAGCTGCATAAATGGAGAAGTTATAACGAAAAATCTCATATCTGAACAATCAGTTGTATGGGAGCTATATGTTATAGTGGTCCGATTCTTCCGGTTCCGACAAATGATTAATACATTATAAAAATACACCCACCTACCAAATTTGATCCGGATATCTCGAAAACTGAGAGACTAGATTGCATACAAACAGACAGACAGACGGACAGACGGACAGACGGACATGGATAAATCAACTCAGCTCGACGTTCTGATCATATAAGTATACATTTTAATGGGTCTATCTCTTTTTGTTCTGGTACTTACAAACATCGGACCAAAGTTATAATACCATTTCATGCTCATGAAAGGTATAAAAATTACTACGTGCTGAGTGCCAAAGCTTTTGGAGCATTAATAATTTTGCAATTTGGAAGATTTTCAATTAAGAGCAACAAATTTCAGAAAATGTGTGCTATATCTATTAAAATGTTTTTTCTTCTTATTTCAGATGTGTGCATGCTTTGAAAAGGATAAAGTGGTGAGTAAAAATATTCCAATGAAATTTTTGATTTGATCCTATGATTAAGAGATGAATTGAGGAGGATAACGTGACTCTTTTCAATGCAGCAATCCCAAAGGGGATTGTATTGTATGTCGGTCACAGTCTGATTTTTTTTTGTGCGAGAAGTAAGCAGTCATTAACCTCACAAGATTTCTCCAGTCACACTTGATCAACGAAAGAAAAACCTTTGCTAGCTCCTCTGATATTAAGGGTAATATGAGTTTTGCCCACCTGCAGACCTTCGAAGAAGTTGGGAATAACGATTGTGGATCAAGCAATACTGGATCCGAGTCCTCTTTAGCCATGGTCTGATGTCTTATTACCAAGCTCCCCCGAGTTATCTGATGTCAAGGTTATTTATGTTTTCTAACAAAACTTAGCCAGGACTTGAACTAGCGAATTATTTTAGAAGTGGTTAAGATGTTGGACAATGCCACCAACTCTCCATTAAGTAGTCCATGGACTTGTGAGTTGTAAATGAACAGGCATATTTGCTAAAAGAAATGTGCATATTCCCTCTTTATTTTCGATTTAGGCTCCAGATATTGACCCTGTGTCAGTTCTGCATCCATCGGTAGATATTCATCTTTACTTTACACAGAGCGAATTATTAGCGAGGGGCACATAAAATGTTCTAAGTGTTAGCAGCTTCCAACCGAATAAGTCTCCGGGACCAGACGGAATGATTCCCGCTGACACAGAGAATACAGCGGAAATGATTGAGCCCGTACTCGTACCCGTCTTTGAGACAGTGTTACGACTTAGTAATATGCCCCACAAATGGGAGGAGGGAAGAGTAATTTTCATTCCCAAGGTAGGAAAAACTACACACCAAAAGATTTCAGACCGATTAGAATCTTTGATCTTTCCTGCTCAAATCTCTAGAGCGGTTAATATATGTGCCTATTAGAGACAAGGTGATCTGTGAACATCTCTGTTAAATATGGAGTAAGCAATTCAATAACCTCGTTTATCGAACGAATGATAAACTGACAAGAAATAAGCGCGGATTAGGTTAATTAGTAATAAAAAGTATCCCGGTCAGAGGAACACATAGCAGTAGACGGCCTTCTTCGAGAACTTGAAGATATTGGCGTTCAGATAATTGCATACGCCGACGACATTGTAGTAGCTATTTCGGGTAACCATCTCTCAACATCGACCGATCTGATTCAAAGATCTCTCAACAAGCTATCCCTGCGGTCTAACAGGCGTAGCCTGGGAGTCAGTCCAGAACCTTGTCTTCTTCACTAGGAAGCACAAGATAACTGATCTCGGTAATATAACTCTAGAGGGTAATACCCTCGGTCTCATAGGGGATAGGAAACTAAACGGTGTAGATAGAGTGCGAAAAGCAGCAGTAGCAGTAGGAAAAAGATGAGGCATGGTATGGTGGGACACACTTGGGAAAGGGGTGAGATAAAAAAGTAGCATAATATGCCATACATAATTTTATTCCGGTAGGTCGACATGCCAAACAGGTGCCAAGCGGTGCGAAAATTCGAATCAAGCTTTAAATAAGTGGTCAACGGAGCTTCCGGAGCTTCTCAAGAGAAGATCTTAAGCAAGACGTTCTGAGGAGTGGAGAGTCCATCCATGTAAACACAGGCTCAAAGCTCGATGGGAGGGAATCTCCCTTAGATTCCGGTGGTCAGCGCTTAATACACTAGCCGACTACTGAGCCTAAATAAGGACAATATTGGATTATTAGTATCTCTCATAACAGGATACTGCCTAATTGGCAAGCATGCCTATCCACTAGGCCCACGTTTACATGAGTTCTGTACAAGCTGTCAAGATGAAGAGGAGGAGCAAACTATTCTGCACATGTTGTGCCCTGTTCTATCCAGACGAAGGGTCTCCACTCTTGGTAGGCAATTCTTCGACAACTTAGATGGTAATCAGGGATCTACTAAAATTCCTGCAAAGTTCAAAATGGTTTTAGGAGGGATTGGGAGTTGCTGACTCCACATGCGACATCTCAACGGGCCTTGAGCCTAAGTGTGTCTTATAGACGGCCGCGACAATCTAATCTAATCTTACACAGGGCTCATTAGTGTGGTTAGACCAGCACTCAGCCTCAAGAAACTTAACATTGTAGATACGCAAGTCTCTTGCAAAAAAATGGTGTTCATGAAACTTTGCCGAGTTTTCCTAATTTTGGTAAACAGTTAGAAATGTGGACTTACATGGTTTTTGTTAGACAATGAGCTATGCTTTCATAAGCAAATAATAAACAATAAGCAAAAAAAAAAATTGCCAAAACTTGTACATATACAGGTGCATATCATCCTCTCTGACCACCGCACCTCAGCAAATATGTTTTTGACTTTCTCATGTTATTATCTCATAAACACGAAATGCATAGTTACGAAAATCATAGACTGATTAAAGAGCAGCAGTAAGAATTTGGTAAACAAGTTAAGGCCAAAAAAGCAACATCAACTTAACCAACCATGCACTTATTTTGTGTGAATATGAAAGTTCTTACACAACTATGTATAGCTGCTTGCCAGATTTGCCCCTATAAAATAGACCAACAATTTAATAATAATTTAGAATTTTCTAAAATATTGCCAATGAACGGGTCCAAGCTGGTGTAGCAGGAGCAGCAGCAACAAGAGTCAACTACAAAATATCAGATAGAACAAAAAATATTGAAAAAGAGGCTGGCGTATCTAAACAGAATGTGACTTGAACATGCTTGTGTAGACATGTATATGCATGCACAGATGAAAAATGTAACTAAAACATGGCAGCTGTAGAATTTTTATTACATTAATCGGCATTTGCCGGTTACCTTTTAGGTTAAGGCAATCTTGCAGCGACCAAGTAGTGGCTAGTTTGTGTGTGTGTATGTTGACCAAGAGTATGATGTGCATACTTTTGTATGTATTTATTCAATTACAATAACTAACAATAAAGCCGAGAGTTATGAAAAACATGCAGCTCACAATTATGTACATTGCATCGGAGCAGGCCAAAGGCTAGAGCTAAGGCAGGCACGTCTGCAGCAGAACATGATACTTTATAACAACTAGTTATATGTATGCCTGTGTATTTGTATGTATGTATGTATATGCATGAACGTACACTTATCAGACAATAGAAAAATTTTGATTACGCTTGTGACCATGTGCGTGCGTTTGCGTGTGCAACATAACTATGCGCAATATTTTCTGATTTCTGGCTTAATCTTCACATATTCTCCCTGCTCTCCCTTTGCTGCCACTCGCGCCTATGCAGCTTAGTGTGCGAGGGCTTTGTGTCTACTACTGTTGTCATCGTCGTTGTTGGCTGAATATATGCCAGTAAATTCACTACTTACTATTATGTATGAGATTTCAGATTTTTGTTGTCCAACGTTACTCGTTTATGAATTCTTGTCGCATTTTGCGTATTAAAAAAAAATTAGAACAAGAATTTTCTTTACAACCGTTAGGAGGTTGCAGATACTTTCATATGCACACATGTGTAGGCGGTATAGTGGGCTGTCTGCTCGTTCGTAGATTATTTTTAGCATTTCTGTTTGCTTGCAGTTCTTCTGCTTGTTTAGTGCGTGCCAGTAGAAAAATCTCTATGGCGGCTGCAGCATGGAAGGCTCATAGAAGTTGATTCCAGTGGGAAACAGCTGCCTTTTAGATCACTGAAGAGGCACAAAAAATCCAATGTGTGCCTATTTATTTGTTGAATAATCAGTAGTATTTTGAATCAGCTGTAGTTTGAACTAAGTATTTCTTTTTTTGAATTCTGAAAAAACGTCACGAGGTCGTCCTTTCTGTTTGCGGGTACATTTTTTAATTGAAATGTAATCAACGGTTACAATTCAGAGTAATATTAAGTCTCTAAGAACCTCCAAATCTAGAAATATTAGATTCTGATTGGATATTTATATACAGTATGTCCTAGACCACCCGTTCCTGCCTTCTAAAATCTTAAATTTAGGAAAATATTTTTTATTGGAAAACGAAAAAAATGTGCTACCAAGTCGGGGATACTCTATCTCTTGGTCGTACTATCGCCTTCCGGTTTCTACCTGAAGTGGTGGGTTAAGCTAATCGGATAAAAAAAACAGTAGTTTTGTTTTGTAACTTTTGTAAGGGACCTACAATTTTATGTCGACTCCGAATGCCTATTGCATTTTTCTGAGATGATTTTTTCATGGCGGACTTACACTCGGAGGCTTGCGATTGCCTGCCAAGACTGGTTTGTTTTTCAAGAATTATAGACTGTGCCGACGCTGAACTTGTTAGCCATCTGGTTTCGCTAAGCTTAACTTCACGACTCATCTCTTCCAACTAGCTCGCTTGGTGGAGTAGCTATAAGACACCGACAGCCATTCGGCGATAAGAGCCCCTGACTATGTTACAATTACTTCCAGTCTAGTGAACAATGCAGGGAGAACTTTGCGGTTTTGGTCTGCAGAAATTTCGTTGGGTTGAATAAAAGAGCTGCAAAAGAGGGTATCATGCACCTGACAGTACTGGGATCTTACTACGTAGTGAGACTGGATCACAACACACCTGAATCAGAAGAAACAGAGGACCGTCCCTTCTGGGGATTCACTATATTCCAGCTAAGAATAAATATATGACCGCTTTGAAGTTTCTATTCAAGCCTTCCTATACTGGCCTCATAGGGGAGCATAAAACCACTGACGTTGCTACGATCAAGTTTAGGAGATTCCCCTATTTGCATCTGAAACAGCTGGTATTTTGCTGGCTCGGTTCAACCAACGCTATTCCATGGCTTTGACTGACCAAACAAGTCTTTACTGGTCTTCCAGAATATTTTCATTTCACACAAAAAACTTTAACATCGTGAAGCTGCTCTTTTGCTGCTCTTTCCTTTGATTTTTTCTCGCTTTTATTCAACTCTTGCCTACGTTTGCCGACACAGTCTCAAAAATAATACCAAATTTAATTCTTCTTCAGCTCTTTGGAATGCTGCAAGTGCAGCATGCTTTAATGTGTCCACCCAAGCTCAAACATTTTTTGGTTGACATCACGATTGCAAGCGGCTCAGTAGCTCTCAGTAAGGCATGATGATGAATGGCTGAAATCAAAAGTCGCACACTTAAGGGCAGGACTATCATTACATATACATACGTACACATATACATTTCTGTTATAAATGCACGTACTTGCCAAGAGAAGCTAAAACATACTTACGTACATACATGAAAAAATATGTCGCAAAGTCTAGCATTAAGATGCACTCTAAACCAGTCATTGTTTCTGTTGTAGATATTTTAATAAATATATGCACATATTTACATACGGTCATATGTTTCCAAGTTTTCTGCATAGTTTATATACTTTTCCTAAAACTTAGTATTAAAATATTATGAAAATCTCATCCTCAGCTTTCCCTAACTTACTTATACTTGAAAAATATTTCATTCTCTAACAATCGTTTCCATTCTGCCACTAGTGTCCACCCACTCGTCGACTCGATAGTTT
>NW_023458560.1:76167039-76177859 GCF_013731165.1 Rhagoletis pomonella
CTTTGTCGGAATGACTCTTCAAAATCCATGCAAATACTTAGAGGCTTGCATATGTTCTTAAAAATGTGAATTTTGCAATGTGAAAAATGAATTTTGTGATTTTGTGTTGTTAGTTGGTTATATGTCGGTTATACGTACATATGTATGTTACTCTATTTGTTTGCGTAACCATTTTAATTTGCCTCTATTAGTTTTTGGTTTTACTACAAATGAAATTCCTTTTGCAGCTGCTTGCTTTTTAATTTCGGTTTATTAACTTTAAGCTCGAATGTGCAGTTATATGCAAGTATATTTCCGTTCGAACATGTTTTACAGTCTGTTGTCTTGTTACATACATACATACATGTGCATGTACTATACACGAACATATGCAGATATTCGGCTATTCGGTACATGGCGTATGAGTAATATTTGAACTGAATTCAATCGAATTCAATTATTGAGAGCACATAAATCTCAATGGTAGGTTTGATTAGAAATAACAAACAGAAATATTAAATAAAAGAAATAATTTTGTCTAAGAACTTAATTATTTTTATACATTTTGTGAGCTGACGAAAGTAAAATAAATCATTTTTAGACAACACTGCGTATACGCAACCTGAATGAAGGTTTTTTTCCATGCTAAAATATGGGGTTCTTTAAGTAAGATAAAATTCAGATGAGAGAAGAATATAATCGATATATATGTATGTATGTAGGTAAAAACTGAAATTTACTATAGAAGTCTAAATATTCAAGTTTAGGGATTAAAGGTTCATATGAAAGAAATAAATAAACATTTAATGAATCGGACTCCACGCTAATTACAACCTTAATTGGAAGTCTGCTTATCAATTAATAAACATTTATGAATAGTGCCTAAAAGTCTGCACTATAAAATGCCTTGTTACAAATGTATATGCAATGGCGTACTTGTCAAATGCCGGACACAAAAAATGATGTCACAAATTATAGACCCATTTCCAAACTGTTTACTTCTTCCAAAGTTGTCGAAAATATATTTTACTGCTAAAGGAATAATCGAACCGTAACAGCATCGCTTTGTCAGTGGGCGCTCGAAGGTCACGAAACTAGCCTATTGTTTTTCAATTTTACGTATCATCGTTCCGGAGTGGTTGCCAAGTATGTAGATGTAATCTACGCTGACTTCTCATAGACCTTTGACACTGTCACACCTTAAAGCAAGGCACATTAAACAGGTAGTATCAGTAGAGCAAAAACAACATTTGCGTGTATTTTGTTGTTGCTTCTGGTATCGAAAGTGTCAAAAACTGTTCTGAATTTTTTCTTCTAAATCAAAGCGTGCCATGTGAAATACAAAAAATTATAAAAAATCAAAAATTGAAATTGGAAAAAATAAAAATTGATGCAACTTTCTTTCCTAGTAAATTTGTTTGCTTCTCGAAGCATTGATCCATCCTTTGCAAGGCCCAGTAATCAGCGGTCGTGCTGCCGAGTTGGGCGAACGTTCCAAAAGCTGCTACTCAATCGCTTGTTTTGTATGGGAAAAGGTTTCACATGCAAATGGATTTTAACAATTCAGAATTTTTTGTGAGAAAAAATTAAAAATATTTGACATTTTCGAGACCAAATAATTTGAAAATAAATCAAATCAGCTGCTCTACTGATACTACCTGTTCAATGTACCTTGCCTTAAAGTTTTATTGATTAAGCATAAGCGGCTATGTTTTCATTCAGCATTCGTACTTCCGATTAGATCGTATGTATATATCGAAGAAAACTGCTTTTGTTGATATAGCGTACATTAAATCATACAGATTTGAGGCCATCTCTGGGGTGCCTTAGCGTAGTATTTTGCAACCGATTTTATTTCTCACTCGAAGTTTTTGATTTATACAGACGACCGACAATTTTTTAGATGTATTACTTGTGTGTCGCGTGTTTTGCCTTTGTTATGTTTTTTTTTTTGTATGTAAAATTTACTATCGCACGGTGATATTAATCAAATGGCTAAAAATTTCTAACGATTAAAACTTCCTTCTTCTTTTTATTTGCTATTGTAAGCACTGGTCAGTTTAGGCTGATTTAAAAAAAAAAAATAAATAGCGTGAATTGCCTTTGCTCTTCGCAAAATTACACCTTAAGCATTTGGTTCTTCCAATGTTTTCATTTCCGAGTTGCAGAATCTTTTCAACGCATCATCATCATCCAAAGGTATGACAAGCCTACGCCTTGCGCAATCGCTGCATTTTTATGCGATGGGCTTTAAAAAGATTTTCTTCGGCATCGGTTGATCTCGTAAAGTGAGCCAGCGTCGCTTTCTTGCTATTCAAAAGTACTAGATATTCGAAGTACTGTACCAGATCTAATTCATTTTTTTTTCACAACAAGCAGTCCCGGATTCCTAACCTTTCATTTGTTGCTTTATTTTCTAGTAAAAATTTGGCGCTGCGTTTCTGTCGGCCAGTATATTAAGCCCTTTGCTCTAAGGCCTCTCTACATAGCCTACAACGTTGTCCGTTGAGCCAACCCAAAATTTTTCTCAACAACTTAAGATAATTCTAAGCCAATGCGCAATCAACTCAACTGCCATGCCAGCATTTCTGCCTAATCGCTGGGCCCCACCCATAGTTTAAGCTTAAAAATAAATTTTTTTTTCGCTTTTCTGTGCTCATTACGACAAAGAATTAATGACTAAAATGCTATATGATATCTCATTACTGTTGTCGTTGTTGTCAGACGCCAGTCAGCCAGCCAGTCAGCCAGCCAGCGAGCCAGTCAAGCGAACAAAATTTTCAGTTTCACTGATTTCTCTACAAAATTTCCACAGACTCGCGGGCATGTGGTTGTGTGTGTTGGGATGACTGGCGGCTGGCTGCTGGTCGCATGCGCATAATGTGATTGTAGAAATGTGTGTGCGTGTTTTTTTTTATTTATTTATTTTTTTGTTATTTGTGAGCGGGCGTAGAAGCAATTAATTTGATTGCCTACTTACAGTTCACATTCAGCGTGACAGTTGTCTCCAGCGTATGACCCTCGGTCATGGCACGATTCCAAACGACGCATTTATATTTGGCGCCATCGTCAGCGCGTCTTGGCAGTATTTGCAATGTGGCATTGGTGTAATGATTCTTGGAGCCGCCTTTCAGTATGTACGATTGTAATGGCACAGTACTGCCCTCGCGATACCAACTGCAATAAAAAACGAACAAACAAACCCAAGGAACAATAAGTAAAGCGAAATAAAATAGGCAAGCAAGGTAAAGTTTTAAATGGAGGAAGTGCAGTTAAAGCGTTGTGGGTGTACACACAATCATACATGCATACATACATACACGCGCGTATGAATATGAACTTTAATGCTGGAGTGTGCAAATATACCAGCAAACGATATGCGTTGAGACGTTAGCAGGGACGAGCAAGTAAAATTACAAAACAATTTATTGACTTTCTTGTATGAGTTGACAGCGCACAAGTTACAGCTTCTGTCTTCGTTGGCTGGCTATTGGTATACATACGTACACATTTATTTTCGGATGTGCGTGTGTGTATGTGTAGATTTCTGCAATCAAACCATTTCACTTTTAAATGTTCATTCTTTTTAATTAAGTTCAAGTGTGGCTGTGGTGGCAGTGAATATTTCGCAGGCTTGTTGTTGACTTCATGATACAATATATTTTCACTATTACCAAGGGATTTGAGAAAAATTAGATTTTCGACCCGCCCTACTACACATGTAGAAGTCTGTTGGGTTTTGATTTTTACGTAAAAATAGTGTAGCAGTGCAAAGTATGCACAACTGGGCTATAAGAATTCCCTAAAGGGAGTATCTAACTCGTATGCCTTGTATGCAAAACTCTTTTACAGCCCTGTCAGCCCTGTTTTGAAATAAATTATAGTCCATCAAATTATCGCAATTGGTACGTAATGACTCGACGATATGCTCATAAAATAATTGCTCTTTTCGTTGTATTAATTTCTTGGGCATATCAAACATTATCTGAAACATGTTAACTATAATTAAATTATTTTCTTCTTACTTTTATATAGTATTTACAGTTTAACGAAGTTCCAACGTTGTGTAAAACCCTTATAAAATTCTAAAGTATTTTGTTTGTGTAAAATAAAGTTACACAAACAAAATACATGGGGAAAAATTACCGAACACTGAGTTACCGAGTACCAAGTATGGTGGGAAGACCCCTATTACAAATCTGTATGCTCAGAATTGAAAATTCAGTACAGATCAGTACAAATTTTGAAAAATCAGGACATTAGCGTACTGATTGAAGAAATGAAAAAAATCAGTACGAGAGTACAAAAATCAGTACGTCTGGCAACTGTAGTTGAGCTGAGTGCCAGTTACTCGATAAAATTCGATAACTACAAATTTCGATAACTATCGATAATCCTAGACAACTGTGCGTTTCAAGAGCTGGACAAATTTCGATTATTCAAAAATTTACATATCCCGATATATATCGATAACTCGATTTTGATAGCTAGCTAAATTTCAATACCTAAACGACAAATTTAGATAACTCCAAATAATATGAAATTTCGCTCTAATAGTGATAACTCGATAAATTCATGAAATTCTAGAAATTTCGATAACCCGATGTACTTTGAAAACTTCCAAAAACTTCGAGTCCATAAACCTAGAATTTTCAATAATTACCAGCAAATTCCGATAAAGCAATAAATATCGATGGCTCGATAATTTAAAAAGAAATCGATAAATTTCGTTAACTCGATAAACTTCGATACATCTACAAATGATGATCAGTCGATAAATATTGACTACTCAATAAATATAAAATAAAATTTCATTAACTTGACAAATTTCAATAATACGATACATTTTCATAACTCGATAACTATCGGCACATTTCGACAACTAAGTTTTTGCGTAAATAGAGGACGGCTTAATAAAATGTTTTCAACAAAGTTAAGACATCTCTGCTTAATCATATTTGAATCTACTTTTGGAAAGTTGACTGCTTATGAGATTACTATTTTTTTTGTTTCAAAATTGATACAAAATGCGAGCAAAACAAATTAATGACGTCCAATTAGTGCAGTTGGACATTTTTTATTTTTTAGAAGACCTAGGAATTTTTTTTAATACATAATTAGCTTTGCTTTCACACCCTTTATCCAGATTTCCTGCACTTTTTGATCAACCCTTGTTTTAAATTACTCGTTTTGAGTTTTTTTCTTTTAAAGAGAAAACTCGCCTTCAGTGGAAGAAGTACTCATCCCACCCATCTGCTTTTATTTTCTCTTCTGTTCTATTTTTATTTTTCCACTATGCTCTGATTGTTTAGGGACCAATAACTATATTGCTGTTCATATCTGCTTGCTTGTGTATATACATACACTAACCAAAGCCTGTACATATGTATGTATGTGTGCCAACTTTATTTGCTTTCTATATTCTGACCTGTCATTAAGTTACCCATTTTCACTTGACTATTTCACTTTTACTTACGTTATCATTGGATCCGGTGAGCCACCCACGCTGCTGCAAGTCAATTCCAATGGCTTATCCTCGGTGGCGATGGCTATGTTGCCGGGCGTTATAATCGGCGGATGTGGCGGTGTCAAAACTGTCAAATTGTAAAATTCCTGATGCACATCGGCACCTGTGCCTTTGGCCTTGATCCGACACTCGAAACGGCCATTATCGCGATTGTATGAGGTGTTTTTTATTTGCAAGTCATAAACCCCACGACCAGGACGAAAATCTATTCTGCAAAGAGAGAGTGAGAACAAGGACAAAGTATAAGTAAAGGTATCTGCGAGCATAAGAATAAAGTGATTGTGTGTGAATATGCAAGCAAAAGGGGGGGCGGGGGTGGGGGCTATGTAGCAGAAAATGGAGAAATTTCTGTGTTGAAAAACTGATAAAAATGATGAAGATAAGAAAACACAAAAAAAAAAACAAAACAAATAACCACAGCTGGGGCACTCAAAGGCTGGCCATTCAGTGCAACAGCTGTGGTTGAGGGTGTGGTGCCGTGCGGCTGGCAGTTGACTGCCAATGCTGGGGCAGCAAATAAAGCGTTCGCCCTTCATAGTTATTGTGCGCTTACGCTGGTGCTGTGTGTCCCAGCTGCTGCGGCGGAACAGCGAAGGACATTCGGTGGCGGTGACACACTCTGCCGTTCGCCAACCAAGCAGCCACCATTTCGACCATCACTTCGCGCTGTTCCAATTTTGAGTTGAGTTTGTTTGCTTGCAAGTGAAAATTAGAAAATGGCAATGACAGCACGTTAGCGCGCTCGCCAAGTGGCACAAGCTAACAAAGGCAAGGCAAGTCGTGGCCAGGCGTCGTGGTGAGGGTGGTGAGAGGCGAGTGAGCAGCAGCTGCTGTTGCTGCTGCGGTTTTTGTTGTTCTCGTTTGCTGTTTGCCTATTCGGCTACTTGCCTATTCGGCTACTTGGCCATTTGGGCATTTTGCTTGATTTACAGCAAGGCTGTTTGTTGCCACCGTGTTGTGCCACATTCTTTCTTCGGCAGCAGCAAAAGTTTCTTGGCGACACAAAATTATTTTCACGCTCCTCTTTGAGCTATTCGCTTTTAGATTTTTACGTTCTTTTATGGATTTCTAGCTTTGTTTGTTGAAATCGTTTTCACATTTTTTGCATGCCGGATTTTTTTCTGGGTCATTGTTTGCAGGCGGTATATAGTGGTGGTTCAATGTCGTAGAAATTTATATTAACTTGGGAATTCAATACTCATGTAAAAATTTTGGAGTACAATTAGTTTATTCATGATCGAAACCTCTTATGGGTACCACCTTTCCGATAAAAATCAACGAATATGGTTCAGGTGGTCCGAAGTTATATGGTAATATACATAAGTACATAAAAAAAGTATACAGACGAATTGATAACCTCCTCTTTTTTGTAAGTCGGTTAAAAAAATAATAATTTTTTATTCAGCATTAGTAAATGTGTTGTTGTTTTGATAATTGTTAATATTCCTGGGAGGGGCGGCTTGAAACTGGTATTCGCAACGGTAATTTGTAATCCTAGTCGAATTCGTAATCCCAGTCGTAATTGTAATCGTACTCATAACCGTATTAGTATTCGCATTCGTCGTCATATTCGTAATCATATTCCCAATCGTATTCGTATTCGTGCTCGGAATCGTATTCACATTCATGAACGTATTCGTTTTTGTATTCGTATTAGTGAATGTATTCGAAATCGCAATTATTATTGTAATCGTTTCCGCACTCTTTATCGTATTCGTATTTGTATCGAATTGGCAATCATAATAGTAATCGTATTCGTAATCTCATTTAAAATCATTCATAAACGTATTCGAATTTGTATTTGTATTCGTTAACCTATTCGTAATCCTATTTCCAATCGTAGTGGTAATCTACTACGCAGGTCGTGTTATATATTCGCAGTCGCCTTCGTAAACGTAGTCGCAATAGCATTCGTCTTGGGAATCGTTTTCGTGTATTCAGGAATGTATTCCTATTTGTATTTCTATCCGTATTCCGTATCCGTATTCGCAGTCACGTCGCATTCGTAACAGTAATCGTATTCATACTCATATTTTTAATCATACTTGTATAAGTGTTTGTATTCGTATCTATATGTAATCATATTCGTCATTGTATTCATATAAGCTATCGCAATTGAAATCTTATTCGCATTCGTAATCATTTCCATACTCGTTATCAAATTCGTTATTGTATTCATAATCGTATTCTATGCATAATCGTTACCGTTTTCGTAATAGCAAACGTAATCGTAATTAAAAATTAGCCTGCTTTCTCAAAATAAAGAGTTCAGGAAAATATTTATTAATTTTAACTTCTCAAATAAGCAGCAAATGTCAAAGACAGAATTGCAAAATGCGGAGCAAAAATTTAAATTGAAAACCTGAAAGAACAAAAACCTAAAGGATTAAACGCTGGGGCTGCCTTTTTGGCATTTGCTAAACTGTAACCAACTGAGTGGGTATGTATGTTTAAGATAAGTCTGTAAGATAGATAGAAGAATAAGTAAGTTACGTTGTGCATTCATTCTTGCACTTTTTTTTTAAGTTTTTTCTCTGATTTTCGATGTTCCTGTCACTTACACTTATTTGTATAGGGACGCTAAAGTTTCTTTACTACCTCGTTTTTTTGTTGACAAGTTTTTCTTAGTTTCTCCCCGAAAGCATCCGCGCTTTGTACTTATTTAGAATATATTTTGTAAGATTTTACACTTTTGCTGTTTGCATCGTTGCCTCTGATTTATTCACTTATAGCGAGATTGTCTTTGAAAAAGGTTAAAAACTGAAAAGTTATCACTTTCATCCTTTTAAAAAGTTTAGTTTGTTGGTATGTAGAAGACCCGAGCAGGCAAAAAAGAGCTTAGTTAAAAAAAAATCAAAAAAAAAAATACTTACACACCCACACATATCAACACTCACCCATTCAAGTTATGTACATACATACGTATGCCCATATGCAAGTGTGTGAGTCCTTGACGTTGAGTATGACAATATGCCAGGACGACGCGTCGCGACGTTACGCTACATTCCTTGCTTGCTCTCAGCTTATTCCACGCTATACGCTCTGCCATCACTTTTTTGACTGCTACCGCCACTCAGTCATTGCAGCTGTCATAGGTACATTCGTATGTGTGCATGAAGATATGAATGAAAGTAGCAACTACCTACATATGTACACATAGTGCATAAATGTATGTAGCAAGCATAAGATTTGCATGCGCCATTCATACAGACCTACGCGCAGAGTGAGACACAACAGACGCGACACGTCTGTGCCAGCTGGCAGTTGACTGACTGGCGGTTGGCCTTAATCTTATCCTCCATTTTGTCATTTTGACAACTTTTTTTCGTAGTTTTTTTTCTTCTTCGTGTCCTCAGTTTTTGCGCCGCCTTCTCCTACATTCATCTTTTATGCTTTTTGAACACACATTTTTTCTTAATATTTTCACTTGTCCTAAGTCTGCATGTAAAACAGCTGCTAACGCTCTGACAGTCTTGTTTCACTTTAGTTAGTTGTGCATACACACATACATATATAGGAGGGATGTACATATGTAGGTGGATTCATATATACCCTGCAGTAAAAAGATCAAGATTAAGCTTCTACTCTAAGTAAGTTCCACTTGATATTCTGAGCTCTACATGAACCTTATGAGTTCATCGAGCATACGACAAGGAGTTGTGTGACTTTAATAAACCCAAACGCCAGAAAACAGGTCGGATTTGTCTAGATTAGTTACGGTCTATGGGTGGACCGTGAAAAGAATTTCATACGCGCGATTATAGTTATTTTTTCAAACAGCCATACGCCCATCAGCACCCTATACAATAAAATTACCACTTCGAAGCTCATCACGGAGTGTTTGGATACCCTTTAGCTTTTGGTATCAGGAAATGCGATAACGCTTTGCTGGATACCAGATTACTGAGTGATCGCATTAAACGAGATCGCTGATCAACTGGCTAGGACTCAGTTGGTCTACTTCTAGACTTATAATCACCGATTGGGAAACTCAGAATAGTGTAAGTACTACATAACGGCGGTGGGACTTGGAAAGGTCAGAGTTTTTGGCAATTCTTTAGTGGAGGAAAAGGACATATCTTATGAATAGATCCAACTGATCATGAGCATGTACGATGTCACAAACTCGGGACTATGCGGGCTATCAGCACTAACTGGGTCCTGCGCATGTGCAGAGGTGACGCTTCTACCAACCATCCAAGGACGAGTATTGAAAATGTCCTTTTAAAATTTTATCCTTGAATATCCTTGAAATTTTTTCAATAAATTTTTTTGGAAAAAAAATACGTTAAGGACTAAAGGGGCATTTTAAATACCTACTCGTCTTTGTGAACCAAAAAAAGAAAAATTGAAAAAGTGCCGTCCCACAGTCGAACTTACATCCATTCGGCTATGTCACTTGTTTACTAAACATGAAAAGAATACATATGCTTTTACTTAAATTCTTTGCTTATTTTAAGGACTTTAACATAAAATCATACAAGAATCTCCATGAAATTTTCTTCGTTGGGACGGTCGTTTTAATAGGAGTTATTTTCCTCTGAGCGAAAATACGTTTCAAATTCTTTGATTTTAAAAGCCTATGGTTCACTACAAATAACGGTTCACCTCAAACTTCTTAAGAGCTTAAGGACAGTAAATAAGAAAGCATTGTAGCAGGGACCGTAACAATTACAACTTTTATTAAAAATATCGTTTTTTAATAATTATTTTTCTTCTTTTATTTAATTATGCCTTAAATAACAGTTATTTCTGACTTTTAATTTATAAATCCAAAATAACATTTGTTTTTGATTTTTACCTGAATAATTTGCAAATAACAGTTATTTTTGATTTTTAAATTATATGTCTTAGATAACAGTTCAGATCAGTCAGTGACTTTTACTTTTAAAATTCATCAATATAAATCAGTCACTGACTTTTATTTTTTAAATCTTTCTTATAAAAGTCATTTGTATAAGTTGAAGTTTATTTTTGTACTCCAACACCTTCTCAACTGCGAAAAATGATAACGACTTTTATAAGTATGACTTAAAATATAAAAGTCTTCAATAACTGTTATCCGAGAAATATAATATAAAAATGAAAATTAACTGTTAATTGCAGATTATTTAGATAAAAATCAAAAATAATTGTTATTTTGGATTTATAAAATTAAAATAAAAAAATGGTTATTTTTTTTTTGTATAAAAATTAAAAATAAAAATTGATTTGTAAATTAGATTCTGGGTGAAAAAAGAAATCGATTGGTATATATCACTTAGTTGTAGAACATTTCCTTCATAGTAAATTTTTCAATGACAGTTTTTATCAA
>NW_023458560.1:76177959-76214483 GCF_013731165.1 Rhagoletis pomonella
GATAGAAACTGTAAGTTTTTTGGACCTGATATGAGGCTGCTTCTCAGTGTAAAACCTCAGATAAACATCTTAGCAAATCCGAATTTAAACTTTTTTACAATTCAAGTTCTGAGTCTCTAGATACGTTTAATGAAATAGAGCTATTCCTTCCGAAACTCACTTTCATGTCACATTGGATTTCAAAATTTACATTCTTGTATCAGATAAGTCCTATGCAGTAGGGAGCGTAGGAGAAGCTCGGCCAAACACTATCATATGTGAAAGCGCCAATCTATTATTATTATTATTAGTAACGTTCACATCGCGTCACATTGCATCCCATCGAAGCCATCCGAAAAGGTATTAAATTTATTCGTGCGGTTGTATGCCGATGTGTCGATTGACGATTGTTTTTTTCGCCAATAGTTGTTGTTTTTCATGGTATTCACGATTGTATTCACTTGTTAATTAAAATTTCACAAAAAATTCGTGGAAAAATCCCCTCCCTCTAAATGGCGAATGTTTTCTATTTAAAAAAAATTTTATGACATTTTTCTGATCTGTTTTGAAAATGAAAATTTAAAAACAGAGAAACAATGCCAATTAAACTGAAAATACAACGTTGCCGCATTGTTCAAACTAAAATATAAAATAGGATTTTTACAGTAAAAGAAACTTAAGCAACTGCAGCGCATTGCAGTTTAATAGAATCTATGTTTGATTGCCAAATTAAAATTAATTCCACCTTTATTAAAAAAAGAGTTTTATTTTTGTAGCTTAAAATAAACTTTTGAGGCCCGTAAGAGCTTCGTCAAGGCAACGAACTGGCTGAAGAATTGGCGAACTGCGGTTTTTGGAGAGTCTTATTGGACGGCAGCCAATTTTAGAGCAACGCATTGCGGGAACGATCGGGTACATCAAGGATCTCATAAATAAAAGTCATGGGAGCCATCGGTGTGGTATTGACACCTGCAAAACAACCAAGTGTTTCCTTGACCTGACCTGACCTTGAAGACCTGACAGGGTGGTAGCGAAATTCCTTGCAATCAAAAAATGCGTGATCTACAAGACCTGATAGGACTGATTACGGTTCACATTCGATGGGGACGATATATGGCCACCATGGGCATCATCGATGATCCACTGCGTATATTTTGGTTGAAGGATGAGGAAAGTATAGCACATTTTCTATGCCTCTGTCCGGCCTTCCCCAGTCTCAGATGGCACATGTTCTGGGTCGGATTTATTGAGAATGGACGATAAACATTCTCTTTCGCTCAACAAACTGCTAGCATTCATTAAGGAATCTGGTAAGTTTGCAGCGGAGCAATTAATTCCCACCCCACCTCTAAATCCTGTCTCCAGACTTAAAGTGCAATTGGCAATACGGCCAGAGTGTTTGGAAAAAATGTGTTTCGGTTATCCCGGCCACCCAAAATTCCATTTCATTCCGAGAGCTTCGTCAGCAATTGCAGCGCCTAGAAGTATGCAACGCAAGATTTGCTTTCACACTTTATTTTGCTAATTTCGTAAAAAGGACATGTCCACTTATTACACGACTTATGAGGTCCTTTACTCAAGTTGAAATTTCTGCTCTACATAAATCTGTGACAGTAGCCCATAAACAGGAATGAAGGTTAGAAAATTCAAGTTGTTTTTTTTTGTGATAAGATCAGGTTAGTGATCCGGATAAACTTGAGTCCATATATAAACCTGTTTTTATACAGCGCAATTAAATTTAATGGGCAAGAAACCCAGGCAGTTTATGAGTCAATGGCTGTGTGGGACTGCCTGGTTGGTTAGAGTTGAGTAGCGCCGTTTTGTAAAGAAAGTATACCATTTTTCAACCCACAGCCAGTTGGCAATTTTCAGTCTATGATAAAGAGAGAGAAGTGGCTGCAGCCTGAAATATTACACTAAAATGGTTCTTATCGACGAGGTCTCTCTTGAGCCATGTCTTGCTGGTAGATAGGGGTATGAGAAGAGTTGACATCAAACTCGTAAGCTTTCCGCTGCCCTCGAATTTTCCTGTGGCCTGGCACCCACACATTGTGGGTAGTAGGCTTTTAAGTTAAAGCGTTAAGAACTGCCCTACATTCTATGACAGTTATTGACGAGGTTTCACCGCAATCTGGTGACTTAATCGCTGCTTGGCTAACGGAGTCTAGTGTTATTGACGGCATGCTAAGAGCATATTTGATGAGCCAGAGTGCAGCCTATTTTTTTGGCCGCGAGTTCTTCTTGGAAGACACTCCAGTGATCTGGCAGCGCAAAGCAGAAGTATAATGAGAGGTCCATCGAATGTATCCCACTCCCCGCTCTTATAGTTATTTTAGAGCCATTCGAATAGATGGAAGTGGGGTTATCTTGGAGGCCGAAGATAGAGTCATCCTCCCAGTCCTGCTCTAAGGAATACGAGGGAGAACTTGACATTTAAATCAAGAAGAGTTAAAGATAGAGCTCTCCAGCAGAGACAAACATCAGCGGCAAGAGTAAACGGTAGCCCGACCATTCGTCGACGTTACATTTATCTTTTTCTAATATCTGCAAATCAACTTAGGCTTGACGAATGCGTAGTTTTTTGGTGTCTGCCAAAAAGTCTTAATGGAGGAAATTGATTTTAAATAATTTTCAAATATTTTTTACTTACCTCTTTCCAATATGTACATATATAAAAAATTAAGGAAAACTCCTTTCTATTATTTTTTCAAATTCATTTATTTTTTATATCTTCTTCATAATTTCATTGAATTTAATTGGTATACCATTTCGTATTTATGTATTTTAAATTTAAATTTCTTTTAGTCTTAGTCAGTATGTATGCACTACATAATACGCCATACGCAATATGTATTTACTATCTTTTGGTTCCGTTTTCTCTAATTCTAACACTTTAAAAGAAAGTCTAAGAGCTACTTAAGAGGCAAGAAGTACATAAAACTATTTAAATTTATTCCTCTAATTTTTATTTAATCTAGTCATAAATTTCACTTATCTACAATGTATACAAGTAGAATTTCTTGCAGGGCTTGTATGTTTGTATCCTTGTATGTTGTGATTGCGTGTGTAAGTGCAGTGCATTTATTTACGCTTATCATGGCAGAGATTTGCATAATTTTCTAAAAGTATACGATTTTAAATATTTGTAAAATTATTTTAATATTTTCGCATCTGTAATGCCGAATTTCCAGTAGGCATTGAAATTACAAAAAATTGGAGGCATTTAAAAAATGTCATGTTTAAATGAATTTAATAACCATTTTTTTAACTTAAAGACTTGAGTGTTTTTTAATGACAAATTTTGCAATTCAAGTTTTTGTCATTCAATGCCTAGTGGAAATCCAGCATAAGAAATATATGTACAATGGCAATGGGTTGAGAGAAATTAAAAACAAAAGGTGACCTTATCGTTTACAATTAGTTACAATTGATATAAAAATCTGTATTTACAAAATCAAAACCAATCTCCAAACCAATTTTGAAATAATTTTTCAAGCTTAAGTATACCTAGTTGAGTAGCTCCTTAATTTATAAACTTACTCTAAAATTTTTTTGTAGATTTTTATTCTCTTACTTTTTTTTAGACTTTAGCAATAATTTTAATTATCTTTTCAAATATTTTTATTTTGTTTTTATAAATTTGTAAGACTGACTGTGCCTTAATATATATAATACTTTAGTTATGTATATTTAGTGCAATAATTTAATGTATATATATATTTTTTTAAATATCACCTGCGCATAAACATCAATACTCGTACAACCTATTATAAAACTATTTGATTTCATTACACTTTTGTTTGTTGTTTCCCTGCAAAAAATTGTGCGACTAATCTCTAAAGAGAGTATTCCGAGATTACTCTCAATCGGGTACAATTGGGCATTAATTATTCCCAACTAGTCTCGTACGGGTACTAATGGAGGTCAATTAGTCTCGACTCATCCCTTATGGGTATAATTGGAGATCAATTAGTCCCCAACTCATCTCTAACGGGTACTATTAACGATTTAATGATATGTACGCACTTAGTCAATGAAATTTCATGTGCGGCGTTGGCACACAGAGAGAGTATTCGCCTAACAAAACTGAGCACCCCGGTTCGAATCTCAGCTGGCTCAAATTTTTATTTTTATTTTTTAAAAGTGACTAGTCGCTTTTTATACCCGTTCGGGTATAAAGGTGAACAATTAGTCTCTTCATAGGACATGCTCGAACAAAAGCGATCAGTTCATTCCATATAAAGAGATCAAAAGTGGTATTAGTCGCATGCTCCTTTGCGATTGCTCCCGGAGTCATCCCGGATTAGTCCCATTTTTTGCAGGGTTAAAATAAATGCTTTGAGGTATGTGTGCACATATATTTACATACATATTCATATGCATATATTCCTTTGTTTCAATTAGCAAAAACAAATACTTGGAATAAAAATCTGAAAAATATATTACGTAAAATCCATATAGTTGGGTCTGATTTTGTGCAAGTCTGCAATTTTTATACCCAAAAATTTCCGTATTTTTTTTATTCAATATCACATTTGTATCCACTTTCAATAAAAGTTGTGATAGTTGATGTGTCGTTTAAATGCATTTTTCCGTTGTTTCATAAATGGTTTTTAAGGGGCCAAAGAGAAAAAAATGTGTACTGTGTTTTCTATGGTTTGATCTATGTAAGAGTAAAGTTCTGAAATTTCTATTAAAAAATATTTTTTTCGGAATTTTTTCCTAAGAAAAAGAGAAAAATCAACACGAATTTTGAGCCACTTCACACTTGCACTGTACCAAACTAGGTTTTAATGGGCTATACAACTGCATACTCGCAAGTTTTATAAAAATTCGAGTAAAAAAAGTTCTAAATTTTTACGAAAATTTGAAGGGATTGGTTGAACTTATATACAATACCTCCGCAGAAAGTCAAGCTGCGACAAAAGCAATGAACTAATATCAAATTACTTTCAAAAGTATATATATTTTTGATGTGCAAATTTAAACTGGCATGCAATCCAGTGGCAACTCTGTTAAAGCAAATGTTGAGTATGGTTAGTTTTGCAGGTCGTTTACACGTTCCATCTAGCCCCAACTTCCTAATCATACCCGCGCTAATTCCGGTTATCCTCAACGATGGTATATAAAAAAGAATATATTAAGTCGAATATCTAAATGTATCGCTACAAATGTCGATGGTTATTGCCGACCATGAACATAAACATATCCACAATTTTATTCAAAAGTTAATCAGCAAATATTTATAACGACAGTAACCTCCTAAAATATATAGATAACAAAATTTTCTTTAACACCGATAAATTTATCGTTAACAAGCTCGATTGTAATAATACAAATTTTAAATATTTATGTTTTTATCGATAACGATAGAGAAAAATCGATAAATAATTCGGGTAAAAAGCAAGAACTTTCAATAATCGATAATGTGATTCAAAACAACTCGAGTAAATACATTGATAGAAACCTCAATAATTAAAAATATTAAAAATTTTGTTACATAACAAAGTTTCGTGATTGCGTCATTTCGTTTCCCAAGATGTAAAATATTTATTTAATGCTGGATTAAAAAAAAAAATACCATTTTCAGCCGTGCTTGTTCTTGCCATACAGTGTTTAATTATTCAGCGGGCTCTTGAGGCATACATATTTGCAATCTAAGAAAATGCTAATCCTAAGTGTCTTTTAATTTATTATTATTTACTTTGATTATTTATAAGTACTCAATATTTACATTTAGATATCTTCAATTTAATTCCTTAATGCCTTTTCAAACTTGCTCGGATTTACATGTGTAGTGTGTGTGTGTGTGTGTGTGTGTAGCAAAGTGTTACCTAATTGGTTGTATAAGTTGAAATTATATTGCAATTTCCCACTTAATCTAAAAACTTTCTTTTGCACATACAATTACTTATCTTCGCATTTGGCATAAATAATAAACATATTAACAAATAGTTACAACATGATTTATTCACGCTGCCTAAAGATAATCAAACAAAATTCAATTAAACTCTACAAGTTATTCTTTGAAGCAAATCAATTCAATAACATTGCCTAAACGCACTCACACACACACACATCCACAAATTCTACGTATACTACGTATTTGCGGTTTTTTTTTTTCACTCCTATTTGAGTATGTGAGCCCTCTCAACTGTTTACATAAACTTTTCTTCACCATACTAGCTATTTGCTTGCATTCGCGCTGAGGTTTTGTGAAAATTATTTAAATTGCCAGATATTTCGTTGACAATGAGTATTCATGAATTGTTGATGAAGTAATGAATTTTCTATGCATTTATGTGGGATATTTGAGTGTTTTGTGATTTGCTTTGTTATGTATTTATGTACATGTTCGTATAATTGAAAAGGTGCCATACATACATATGTAAATATAAATATTAGTTACTTGTTGTTAGCAAATATTTGCACTTTGAAATTTGAAATATGTGCAGTACGAGTATGTTTAAATAATTTAGTACCTACAAAATAAAATGCGAAGGTATTTACTGACAGTTAACTTTACATATTGACTATTTGGACAAAAAAAATTTTAAATGAGAATTGAATTGAATTGTTGTCGCTGTCGTAAGCAGAGTTATTTGAATAATACATACACACACACAGTATGTATGTACATGCCCACCATGCAAAACATGAGAAATAGGCAACAATCGTCAATGGCAACAAATTGGCGACTCACCGATTTATTGCTGTGGTGACAAATCGGCAACATCACTTCATTCATGTTAATTTTGAATAAAAAAGTTCTCAAAAATTCCGAAACTTATGAATATGGCGTCAATAGTATTGGCCAAAAGCATCTAAATTATGCCCAAGGACAAGATTGAAAAAATAGGAAGCCTCACAGCGAGAAAATGAATTACTTCCGATTGTAAGTTGCAATTTGGTATACAAAAAAATAAATGAAGTATTAAAAAGAATAAAATTATTCCAAATATCGCCGGAAGCGATAAGAAACGGACTTATTCAGGTAATAAGAAAACGACTCGCCCAGGCGAGTTGCCTTCGGCGGACGTTTTAAAGCTACCGGTAATAGGAAATCGATTCGATGGCAATATTACCGGCAATAAATTTGTTTCCGAGGGCGACACATTTTCTTATTGCTGGCAACACAAATTGTTTGGTGGGTGTATGTATGTATGTGTATTACAAAGTTGTAAGAGGTTTTTGAGTAGTCCGATGGCAGTTTATTAATTTGTTTGCGAAGTAAGAAGTCGAACAAACAGACAAAGCTTAAATGGTGGTGATAGTAGTTAGTTCTGAGGAAAACTCTTTTTCATTGTTTACAGTTTAATGGTGCCTGGCAGCAAAAGGTCAAATGTATGACTAACTAACTGACTAGGTGTACCCATTTAGGTCAATAAATAAAATTCTACAGTCTAGGTATTCATCTTTGTGAAAAGCTCTACCCCTCCTTACTTGATGTCCCATTCTTTCTTAGTTATTCGCCTAATAATGAAAACTCCTGGTAAAAATGAAGTGATCTCTTCTATCCCATGTAATTGAGATGTTATTTGAGAAAAGAGGGTAACGTTCCTCGCAAGTGTTTAGTGGCAACAAATAAAGTTTCTTAAAGCTCAGTTAAAGCTGGGTTATGCAATACTTAGACTTGACTTGACTTACCTAGAAACTTAGAAACGATTACTCAGCGTGTCTCTTTGTTTTGGTTCTCAGCATTTGTATTTGTAGACGTAAAATTGTAAACGTTTAATCTGTTTTACAAAAATTAAATAAAAAAATAAAAAATTGTATGTTCTGTCTACTGACATTTGAACCCGGACCCTTCCGAAAGTAACAAATACTAGCAAGCATCTGTGTACTACCCTGCAAAAAATGGGACTAATCCGGGATGACTCCGGGAGTAATCGCAAAGGAACATGCGACTAATACAACTTTTGATCTCTTTTTATGGAATGAACTGATCGCTTTTGTTCGAGCATGTCCTATGAAGAGACTAATTGTTCACCGTTATACCCGAACGGGTATGAAAAGGGCCTAGTCACTTTTAAAAAATAAAAATAAAAATTTGCACCAGCTGAGATTCGAACCGGGGTGCTCAGTTTTGTTAGGCGAATACTCTCTCTGTGTGCCAACGCCGCACATGAAATTTCAGTGACTAAGTGCGTACATATCATTAAATCGTTAATAGTATCCGTTAGAGATGAGTTGGGGACTAATGGATCCAATTATACCCATAAGGGATGAGTCGAGACTAACTGACCTCCAATAGTACCCGTATGAGACTAGTTAGGACTAATTAATGCCCAATTGTACCCGATTGAGAGTAATCTCGGAATACTCGCTTTAGAGATTAGTCGCACAATTTTTTGCAGGGTAGCTACAGCCAGGACAGGTAAATGTGTTTTCAAATGTTTAGATGAGCGATTGGTGCATTTTTACATTTAGGAAATATAAATTTCTAGACATTACCAATCTGTATGTACAAATCTAACATTTTCGATGAAAACAAATTTCCAATTTTAACCGGTAAATTTTAGTCGGTGAAGTATTGGTTGTTTAAATGAAAATTGGCCTCCTTATTGCTGTATGTGTATATGTATGTGCATGCAAAAAGTGCTTAAGTTACTAACGCTGAACTAATATACGCATTTAAACCGATTTAATTTCATTGAGTTGGTTCAGCTTTTAAGTTAGTAGTATTCATAGTTTTATCGCCTATTAATAGCCGCTTAGCTGCGCTAACCGCATACGAAGCAGCTTTTGCTCATTATAAATATATACACATTAGGGCGGGTCGATTTAAAAATCGCTTATTGCTCTGTGAAAATCGTATTCTAGGGATCAAAATAAGAAACTTTGCCGAAGGAACCATACCTCTAAAACGAATTCTGATGTCCCCCAATATGGGTCGAACTTTTGGGTAGGGGCAAATTTTGAAAAATCCCACTTTGACCCATTTAGAGTGCTCCAATCGAGTCCAAATGTATGACCGACCCCCACTAACTTTGGACGGCCGATCCACCCATGCCAGTGGCACACCCCCTGGAACTCCCCTGGGGGGCTCCCCATACAATCATTTCAAAAAATCACCATTTTTGGCCTTTACATGAAAAAATCAGCTAAATGGCTATGTTTTTTCTTTATTTTTATTTATTTATTTATAATAATATTTATTATTTATTTATAATAATATCTATTTTTTCTCTTAAGAAATTTATTTAGTCAGAACATATGTGAATGAAAAAATTAATTTAAGTGAGTTATATAAAAGAAACTAAAAAAAATTATTGTTTGAAGTCTTTTTTACTTTCAAGTCTGGGCAATTTCGCACGGCTCTCTAATGTCGTCGCCATAACAGCCTCTACATTTTCCGGTATAACCCGTTTGGAAACGCTAGCTAGCAATTGAACATGTCGTTCCGTTCCTTGTATGTGTGATGGAATTTTTGGATCATTAAACGGTGGATCATCTTGATTTAAATATTCTCTCAATGTATCGTACGGAATGCTTCGCATGAATGGTGGTTCAAATACGATATTTATATCATTAAAATTGATCATTTCCGTATAATTTGTGCAATTAAAGTTTATATCTGGTTTTTTATAAACTCTTAAGTTCCATTGGCTCGTCAACATCGGTTCGATAGCGTAGAATTTTCTTGATGGCACAGTCGCGCTTTTCTTTGCTATCATCAAACAACATTGATAACAAGATATTTTCCGAATGCGCATAATATGAATTATCTTTAATTACGTGATTGACAATTTTGCGTAAACGAGGTTCTAGAAATCGTGACCAACCAATGAACTTGAAAAATAATGCACTGCCGTACACGACAGAGCTGTAATACTTGATATTGAAGTACATTGGCACATAACATTTAATTATAAATTCAACCAGAATTCTTAAATTTGCATCTGGATTTTCCGTTGTCACATATAATCGCAATAATCTAGCGGCCTTGGTGAGCCACCGAGAATGTACAATTTTCCCTGGTTTGATGTTAGCCAGATCCACCGGAACCACGCCGCTAGAAATTGCATGGGCCATGTCGTATAAGTACTTCGAATCGGTGGAAAATTCAATTTTTTCTGGAGCAGGAGGCATATTTTGCAACTCAATTTTCTGGAAGCCGTCCACCACCTGAAAATATATAATAATAAAATAATTAAAAATGGTTGACAATTGTAATAAATGAGTGATAGCAATAACTTACCGGAAGAGTTTCACAAGTTTCGATTTGACGGCTCAGTTTTTCGGTTGCCGATCTTGGTCCAGCGCTGGTTGATTTATCCAAAGCTTCAAACAAATGCCGAAACGGAAGTTCGTTGAAGTGTAGAAGGCAAACAAACCAATGCAATGGTCTTTTTAACAGCAATTCGAATCGTCGTATAATTCCACCGTGTGGGCCAGTGTTTGTTGGCTCACCGTCAGTGCATATTCCAATTAATGCATCCAGTGATATATTTTTATCGTTGAAAAACCCATTTAATTTGGTTGTTTTGTATTCAGCGGTTTCATGTTCCAGTCTTACGTAACCAATCAATTCAGAATTGGGTTCTCTCAAAATAACAAGATGAGGTTCTTTTACCATCCTAGTATGATACTTCTCATTAATTTTATCTATCGTTAAAGTATCATCTTTTCTGCCATCGAATGAAAACGCTAACAAATTGGTATCATCTAACCGTTTGCGAAGCACTTCTTGTCTGCATTTCTCTTTTTCTCTGCGAACTTTCGATTTATCCATGATGAGAGGTTTCCCATGCTTATCTTTAATTTTAAAATCTTGCAAAAGAGCGGTTCCCAATGCTGATGCTACTCTGTCAGGCACACCAAATCTGTCACATACCAAGGCAAAGTTAAAACAATCGTATCTCTCTGTGTATTGTGAACTTGTGCTTCTATCCATATCTTCTTGAACCGGTGGCGGTGCGTATGTTGAATCATCGGGATCTTGGTATGTTGGCATTGATGACATAGACGTTGCTCCTTGCTCTTCAGTTTCCATCACAAATGTATCCATTGTTAGTCTTCTCTGATTATGTTGATCGTGCATGAACTCTTTGAGGCGTTCGGGCGCCAGCCGCATGCACATGGAGCTGCCTTCAAATCGCATTTACATGTTCCAATGTAAAAAATTGTTTCCAGAGATTTTACATACTCTGTAAATTGTTGGGTGTTGTTTCTTCTCTTGATTTACTCTTGATACTTGTCAAGCAATTTATTCAATTTATTAAATACACTTTTTTTCAGCATTATTTCCATACCAAGTTTTTCCCAAATTCCAATCAACTTATCTTGTACTTGAATAGTGAATGATTTATGGGAAAACTTTTTTTGTTCTGTTTTAGCACGTTCGCTTAAGTAAAAATAATATCTCAAGATATCCAGATGGGTTGGTAAATTAAGATCAGTTAAATCAGTAGACACACCAAAAACAGTAACATCATGCTTGGGTATATGACTCATTGGGTTTTCGATAGTTGTTGATGTAGTTGCTTCATCTTGCGGTGTAGAGGATGGTGGATTCTTTGTAAACTTTTTGATTTGGAATGGTCACTTCACTTATTATTTTTTTTGAAATATTTTTTTATCTGAAATTAGCACTTCACACTTTGAGTTCTTCACAATGACTTAATGCATTCACAAAAACTGTAACGTTATATATGGTCTACGAGACGAGGTAATAAGAATGAAATGGTAATTTCAATTCTACCTGCTGTGTCTTGTGGTGGCTTAAAAAAAACAACACAAGCAATTTTACGATCTGCAATTGTGTCACAGTGATACCTTCATTGTTTAAAAGGGTTCCGGTGCATTCCAGTGATACCTTAATTGTTAAAATGGTTGCAAAAAACGCGCATTTCTTAGAAGGTGCCTTAAAATACCCACAAAAAGGGTTGTAAAAACAACCTTCATTTCTTAAGTAGGTGCTATAGAAAACTACACAAGTAAGTTTACGACATGCAGCTGTGTCTTAAAAAACGCACACAAGCAATTTTCCGATTTGCAATTGTGTCACAGTGATACCTTCATTTTTTAAAACGGTTGAATAAAAATCCCACACAACTATGTTTACGACATGCAAATGCATCACAGTGATGCCTTGGTTTTAAAAGGGTTGTAAAAACGCTAATTTCTAATAATTTTTTTAAATTTCTTTTCTATTACTAAGTTAAATTCATTTTTTCATTTACATATGTTCTGACTAAATAAATTTCTAAAGAGAAAAATAAACTCCAAAAAGAAAAAACATAGGCATTTCGCTGATTTTTTCATGTAAAGTGCAAAACCGGCGATTTTTTGAAATGTTTGTATGGTGAACCCCCAGGGGGGTTCCAGGGGGTGTGCCACTGGCATCGGTGGGTCGGGCCTCCAAAGTTAGTGGGGGTCGGTCATACATTTGGACTCGATTGGAGCACTCTAAATGGGTCAAAGTGGGATTTTTCAAAATTTGCCCCTACCCAAAAGTTCGACCCAAATTGGGGGACATCAGAACTCGTTTTAGAGGTATGGTTCCTTCGGCAAAGTTTCTTATTTTGATCCCTAGAATATGATCTTCACAGAGCAATGGGCGATTTTTTTGCCTCCCCACAAATCGACCCGGCCTAATACACATACTTTCACATATACTACGCACGCGTTATGCTTACAAAACAATTAGTTACTAAAAAGCAAAAATTATGGCCACAGACGCTGCTCATTGCGACGAATTTAAAGTGATATTTAAAAAATACTGTATAATTTTTTCCACAAAAAAAACCAAAATCCACCTGAACCAATGTATTTACCAATATGTAAACTCGGAGTTAAATCCATATACGCCGCATTATATGTAAATAATTTCCGTTACATTTTCCTAAAATTTAAGCTTCCAGTATTTACCCTCGTAATGACCCGCTTCGTTTGCATTCGCCGTTGCTGCCTCTAATAGAATTTTAACATTTACTTAGCATATTTTTAGGCATTGCAACGCTATGTTGGGTAATCAATATTTTTCGCCCAAACGATATTTCTGCACTTCTCAACACCGTCCCTCTCCCACAGAAACCAACGAAAATTTATTTAAATTTCTGTTTGATTTCAGGCGCATATTTTTCGCTGTGATTTTAATTATTGAATTAGCGAAAAATTAATAAATCAAAGTTTACTATTTACCATTTAGTGTTTATATTTTAATATTTGCAAAAATCAGTGTGTCCCATATTATATTAATGCAGCTGTATAGGTAAGGGGGGAACTGGGTTAATGAAGCGATAACAGAGCGTGTGATTGGGTCAGTTGGCGCGCGAAAATGCACTTAATATGGATGGTTATATAATTTGGTGAATTAGTTTTCCAATGACCAGTAGTAAATGAAATTGAGAATTATTTGCCAAATAAACTTTTAATATATTTCCAAGAATTATGCAGTTTTGCAATTGAAAAAAGAGCCCAAAAATGCCACTCGTGGGTATGCAAATTTATTTTCTAGCTGATTGTGCGCTATTTGCTCGATGGCGGTTCTGTGTAAATTTGCCTGCAATTAGTTAATGCGTGGAAATCGAATAAAATTCGTGTTTGAAATTTGACGTTTTGCTTTTTTCGAATTCATAAAATAAATGAATTAGAAAATTTTAAAATTAATTTCAATCACAGAGTCCCAAGACATTTTGTACATTTTGTGTAGTTCACACTACAAACGTGGATATTATTAATATTGAGAAAGTCAGAGAGAGCTTCGTGCTGGAACTTAGTTCATCCTTTAATTGGTAAGTAGCTGTGAACTAATCAGCTTACTACCGATGATTCCGTAGCTTCCACAAGGATAAATATATAGATGGATAAATATATAAATACACGGGTGTGTCATGCCCAAGACATCCTTGGCTTCCCTTATGAATCCTAAATTAGCCTTAATTTGTCGAGTTTTTTATTTGTAAGGGTTTGACCAATGAAAATTTTAAGTAAGTTAATTTTTGTCTAGCCAAAGCTGGCAGTCACAAAGGATGTGTTCTAAAATGTCCTCATCCTCAAGGCAGAGTCGACATCGCGACTCTCCTATATCACCTATTTGGTGCAGATCAAAACGTAGTTGGTTGTGGCCGTTGGGTACCTGGAGAATAGCCTGATTTCATCACGGCAGTTGCTGCCAGCATTTAAAGCGTAGTATAGCAGTGTTTAACAAGTTTGGATTTCATTATCCTGTTTGAGAGGGCCCGCAGGGCTACTGGGTTATATGAAAAGATAACTACTAAGGCGCCCTTCAAACCTTTTTTCAAGGTTTAATTTGGCAATGGTTAAAACTGCTGAAACTGCAGCCTGAAACACCGTTGCCCATCCATCCACGGCATTTGCTAGTTTCGTGCCAGGTCCACAGACAGCTGCACCTTCTTTCATCGATCGTCAAACTGTCCCTGTACCTATGTACATATCTCAGGACAAATAAGATTACTCGTTTGCCCATTCTTCGAATTCTGGGACCTTCACTTGGAACTTTATGCCAAAGCATATCTTTTTGGTTATGGACTTAGAAACTCAAAATTTTTCAAAATCTGGTATGTTTCCGGGAAAACCTGCGTGGAGCTTCTTTTTATAGAAGCAGCCGTTATATAGTCGAAATTGTTACTCCTTGTGGCTGCCTTTTACTAAAAATATATGAAGCGGAGTCCACCCTAGAAGCACTCCAGATCCACCGTTGGGCAGGTCCTTGTCTATCCACTGGCGGAAAGATGCGTGATTCTTTGTAATTTATTGAGCCGCAGTATGGCAGTTTTTTGCAGTCTTCTGCCACAATACCACGACATGCGTACGATACAATTGTTCGGACGATCATGCGGTAAAGCCACTCAATTAGCTTCGAGCTCAGTACTCACGTTCTTCACAAAAGTCTTCTGCAGGCCCACATGGCCCTTGTGGCTTTAACAAGAGTTTTTTTTTCAAGATGGCGGGTTTCAATTCAGTCTCGTATTTAGCGTCATCCCTTGACCTCATCAGAGTCTTCAAGCACTGTCCCTCCAAGAGTTTTAGTGGCGCCAGTGTTGACAGTCGTATTTATTTTCTAGTCTGAAAAAAAGCATTGACAGCAAAAATTCATCCCAGTATAGAAAAATTCATGCGAAGATTGAGGTTTATTCGCATAAATACAGCCACCCGAGTAGCCTCATAAAAATGGTATCCCTTCTATGGGAAATTATGCGTCTGAGAATCCTCCGTTGAAATGAAGCGTATCCATGACCATTTGAATTGTCAGATGCCTCCAGTTGGTTTGTTATAGCGATGGTGATGAATGTATATCCAAATAAGATTGTTTAAAAAGAAAAGAGCCATAAAAAAATCGCCAATTTTTTGTATCTATAAAATTCATGAAATCGGCTTCAAAAACCTATTCAGCCTTATCATGAGTTTCATTTTTCCCAAACCGGTTCACTTTTCACTCTTGGTTTCCATGGTTTTACTATGGGCGGATGACAAATTTTCGGGTGGATTTTTTTTTTCAGGCGAAACTCGGGATAAGGCAGATTATTTTAAAAATTAGATCTTGGCATAACATAGTTTTTAAAACCAAACCAGCTGGCACAGTGGAGAAAGGACTGACGTGCTTTGTTGGACTCGGCCAAAATCGCTTACGCCGCTGTAGCGCGAATGAAGAAGAAGATGTGAACCCATGTTTTACCTGCTACGTTTTTTTGAAAGTTATCGCAGCATACTTTCAGGAAATTCATATGAATTACAAAGATGAATGTACAAATATTATGGGGTTCTTCACCATCTCCGTTGCATGAGTGGTATTTAGTCTCTTTATTACTCCAACGCTAAGGCGGATAGATATCGAAAATGCAATTGACTTGCAATATTTTAGTTAAACTTATGTACATACATACGCAATGTTAAGTAACTTAATGGGCTCATTTTGATTTTGTCAAGTTACTACGAAAATTGCGGAAATACGCAACAGCAAGTAAACGAAAGACTACAAATCGATTGGCTATAATCGCAAAATCGAAAATTGTTGTTGCGTGATCATTGCAAAAAATGTAAGTAATCACGCGTGCGATTTACAAATGTCGCACAATTTAACGCTTATGCCATAAATGTAGTTGTTTTTTTCCGGACCGTGATTGCACTGAGTTTTGTTGTGACAACATTAACTATGTACGTATTGTAATTTACATTTACTACTTTGTTGCTTTGCTACGAGTATTGTATGCAGGCATTTTTGTCGTGACATGAGTCGGTATGTGTGTGTGTGTGTTCAATGCGGTTTTTCATTGCTGGAAATACATTTACATGCTGGCCGCGAGTGATTGGATTAGCTTTGATGCGTTGAAAGATCAATGTTTGGCATTGCATACATTGTGGCGTGCAAATTAAATTCACACAAAAAGTGTTTGAAATTTATTTTGTTGAAAATTTAGTCGATGTACACACATACTTTCAATTTAATGCAAAATTATTTGTCGAAAACTAATTTTGGAAATTCTTTATATGCATTTTTTGGTAAAATTCATGTTGCTGACGCCATTGAAATAACAAAGTGTTCAATTTGCGTGTTGGTATTTTCACAAAACCCACTCAAAACCACTTAATGACTCTTCCGCTCGAACTACGTTCGCCTTTAATAATACACATACTTATTTAATGCATTTTTGTTGTTGCGGTTTTTATTTGTTTGATGTGGAGATTTTTGTAATTTCAAATAGTCAATAAAATTCCATTGTGTATCCTGTTGAGTCAACTAATCAGCGCTGTAATAACGCTGTGGTGCAACATAAACCTCTATGCTTAGCTTTGCTATGTCCTAAGCAGATCTTTAAAAATACGAGTACTTACATTTGTAAAAGTATTTGATAAATACAACAGTGCCGAATTTGAAGAGCGTTGTGTGCGTTTACAAATATTTATGTTTTGCATGTGTGTATTTACAAAATTGTGCAGTTTTAGTTCATATTTTTTTGTTGCTTTTTTATTTTATATTTTTCTTCTATCTCTAGGTTTTCTAGGCTTACCACATACATATATAAAAAATTTAATATCAGTTGCTTTGTTGCTGTTGTTGGTTTAGGTTTTTGTTATTTCCTCCTCATTTGATTTAATTAATTAGCTAAATCCTGTATGATGTCCGCTGAAATGAGATTGAAAAAAATGAAAGAAAAATTAAGATTAATGTTGCTCATTGGATAGAAAATCGATTTTTTTTTTAACGGGAAGAAAAATGATGGTGTATTTTGATGAGTAGAAAATTTAACACACGCGAGCTTTATGCTTAGCAAGTTGCTTTGTTTTATTTAATGAAACAGAGTGGTAAAAATATTAAGTAATGTAAATACAATTATTCATATTCGTATTCCTTAATATCGTTATCGTTATCGTACTCATAATCGTAATATTAACCGTAATCGTATCATTATCGTAAAGGTAATCGCTATTGCTCCATTACAAATGTATCTTAGTATTGATGCCCATCCACCTAAGCTTCATGGTATCTATAAAAATTCTTCTATAAATTACGTCTATAATTTCCCCTCAAAATAGTACCTACTTGTTTTGGAGCAACCAAATCCTAGGTCTTGGGGATGAATAAAAACTTTGAAAGTACGATTCCTCATATCTGAGCCTTCAATAAACCGGGAAAAAATAATTTCACACTAAACAATTTGAAATGATGGATCAGAAACCGGGAAATGCTATTGTGGTATCATTGGCTGGCTCTAATCTACGCTAGTACATTTTTAACAGGTGGCAACCCTATTCAAAAGTATTTTAAAATTTAAATCATCTCAAATATATTTCGTCTGACATTGTGATACATATTTCAATTAACTGCTGAATTAAGTTGAATTTGATTTTGCAAATACGTGGCAGCCCTCCTAAATATATAACTCAGAAATTAAGTCTTTTCACACCCATTTCGAAATTTCATCGCGTAATATACAAATATATATGTATATATCATGTACCGAGAACAAAAGGTATGCTCGAAACTAAATGTCGTTATGGTAGGTTTGTTCCCAAGAACGCTTCAAAATCAAAACCAAAAGGAGGACAAAACTGTCAAGATAATTCTCAATTGGAATTATATAAAAACCCTGTGAAACATTTTGCAAAGAACAAAACGGTAACAAAAGTCTAAGGAACTTTCTCTCGAAGAACAATTTAGGAACTAAAATATCAAAAACTGTCTAACGGGGAGCGAAACGGGAACAAATCTTTTCTCACAGCATTCCATTCGTTTGAAATGTTTGAATATTAAAATTAATTAAAAAAGAACCGAAAGATAATTATGCAAATAAAGGCAATGAAAGACTTAAGTTACGAACTTTTCTTGTACAGAATATTGTTCCATAAATGTATAGTTCACCGTAAATGATAAACGGTTTGAAAGTTGAAATGATCCAGCTTTCTTCTGGCTTGCAATTAAGAATGATGGTTCTGATTGAAACAATTGTTTATCCCAACGCGCAGACGCCCCTCTCGTTCTTAACGTAGAGTCCTAAAAGTTTTCTTCTCGTTTTGTTCTCTAGTAGAACGTTCCCCCAAAATTTTATTCTTATTTGAACCACCTTGAAAACACAACTAATCCTAGTAATAGTAAGCCGGCCCAGGTCGGTAGGGCACACAGGAACTAGAGTTATCCTTCGTTATTTGGATCTAAGGACTAAACAGCAGTGGGCTTGTACCTTCAACAAGAGAGGGTTGGTTTTCTAAAGTCGATAGCTAATCCAGCCATGTCATCTGTGCATGAATAAAATTTTCAATAAGAAGTTTAGAAGCTTAGCATCCGTTGTAAAGATTATTTTGATGGTTGAATGGATGGACGGATTAGAAAAGGGGTTGGAGTTAAATAACTCAACTGCAACAAAATTAGAGAGATTGATTCTGCAGTTGCTTAAGTGAAAAATTTGTGTGTTGATAAACGTTGCACAAAACCTATAATGAATGGGCAAAAAAATGATTTGTTTAAAAAATGAAAATACAACAAAGGTATCTTTATAGTCACAGACAAAGGCTTAAACGTCTAAAAATATGAAAAACAAATGCAATTACCGTTGCACTTCCATAGCATCAAGCAGCTGAACGCACAAAAGCAAATGAAGATGAGTAGACGATGAGTTTAGAATGAGCACAGCAAAGTCACACTTCAACTATTCTTCACTGCAAAACAAGTTAGAAGCATAAAAACGCTTCAAAGGCGTTAAACGATGCAAAGAAATATGGTTGAAGGATGTAGATCATAGATGGGCACACCAATACAGTCTCATTTTGTCATGGTATTCGTGAATCGCGCTGAGTAACAGTTGCCACTTTTCTATATTGTACAAAAGTGCGTCGTTTTTTGCGCGGGTTAGAAAACGCTCTTACAAATTTATATTTAATTTGTATTATGAACATGAAACGAAAATAATAAAATATAATAAAAAAATAATGAAGAAATAATTTCAAATAATGAATTATGAAATTAATTTTTATAAGTACATATGCACGCGCATGAAAAGTTTTTTTAATTTAATTTCATTAAACTAATGTTTTAAAAAATGATAGTTTATTCAACAACAAAATTCACGAATTTAAAATTTCTAAACTTTGTAAAAAACTAAGTATTCAATAAAGTATACTAAATATATTAAATTGCCGTATCGTACATACATATATACATAAAACCCATTACAAAACACTTTAAATTGGTTTACACAGTTCGGCAGTTTGACTTTTTTACCATGACAAATAATGTTGCCTTATATTAAAAGTACGATTCCAAGTAGTCGTATTACCACGTAACAAGCATTGGGCATTATTGGCTTTTCTTAAAACCAAAAACTATAATTGGCACTCATACGCAGCCATTTTGGGCATTGTTACATATATAGGTGGCAACAACGCGCTAAAATTACGAATAAAAATATTCAACGGCGAAGCATGGTATTACTCTCATGAAAACTGAAAGCAGACTGAAGTGAAATTCACTGCGTCGTTTCTGTATACGTATAAGCGCTGCGACGCAGACGCTACTCGCGAGTAGCGTTTTGCCCATCATTGATGCAAGAATGATAGAATACAAGATTGCGCCGATTGCAGCAGAATTCGTGAGAGTAATTTTAGCGTGACGTCATCGTAGAGTTGACAACTGAGAGCGGCGAGAATGAGGGCGACTAGTGATGTGCTGAATTGTCCCCAATACTCGGTACCCAATACTTAAAAAAGATTTCGGTACCCTATACTTCCTTTCCGGTATCCGATACCGATTATTTACATTAAACCCTCGCCATTATATGCATTTCAGGTTTAGAAAAAACTTTCATTACTAATTTATATGATAAGCGGCTAAAACACTTGAACTTATCGCCACAGAAAAATATTATTTTATTAGTTTTAACCTTAGTCGATCCAAGGTTCAAGAAAAATACTTTGACGGATGAAGAAGCCTTTCAGGGGAGAGATTCTGTACATGAACCAAAAAGACAAGATCACGCGGGCAGGAGACTAGCCCGTTAGAATCGCATTTAGGAAAAAAGTTGAACGATTTTGACATTAGCCGTTTGTTTACATTTCTTCGTTGTTTACAATTTGGTGGTGGCTTTTTACTGCAATTTTCTTCATTTTCGCTTGTGACAACGTGTGTATACA
This sequence comes from Rhagoletis pomonella, assembly GCF_013731165.1. Classification (NCBI taxonomy): domain Eukaryota; kingdom Metazoa; phylum Arthropoda; class Insecta; order Diptera; family Tephritidae; genus Rhagoletis; species Rhagoletis pomonella. Next base: position 76,198,531 of record NW_023458560.1, read on the forward strand.
TAAGATAAAGAATAATTTAACACAACGGCATGATTTCTAGATGTTTTTGCATAATAAAAATGATTTTTCATGCGTTCAACAATTTGGCGTTTTCTCCGTTCTCTTCGTTGTTTACTTCTTACAACAAAGATGGCGTCGAGATTTCGGCAGCTAGAAAATAACTTTTTTCGTTCTTTCCTTCCCGCGTGATCTTGTGTCTTTCGTTCATGGATTCTGTAGCCAGTTAACGACAAGTTTCGGATCGATATCGCACTTGTTGACTTACAAATATTTGATATCAAACGTCGACAAAACCGATACCGATTCGAAAATTGTCGTTAACTGGTCACAGAATCTGTCCCAGGCCTACAAAAATGACATCGTCCGATTCAGCTGGAACAAAAATGCTTCAAACAAGTAAGGGTTTCTCTGTATTATGGCATCGAACCGACATATATACATCTTTCATTTGAATCAGTAAAAAAGCTCTATTGGCTCTTACATTCGGGTTTTGTTAGGCGTTTTTTCCATATTTTTGGCCTATGTGCGCTTTTATTCGAAACCTAAATGTTTCGGTACCGAGTATCGAGAGTATTGGGTACTTAAAAGTATTGACTCAGCACATCACTACTGCTGTCTGCTCTACTATGACGTCACCAAAACAGCTGATTCTGTCAAAATCACTGAGAGCCGAGTAGCGGTATCGTCATCGGCGCCACCTCTTTATTCTCTACACCGTGTCATTGATGTAGATAAAAGAACGAGAACGGAAGCGTACAAAAAAAAGAAGGTGTGAAATATGTGCAGTGTGAAGAAGGGGTGTGGGAGCATGGAAATAAAATGCAAAAAAGTAGGGAGCGGAGGGTTCCATGCAGTTTCGCTGTGCATTAGTGTGGCAACTATACCGTACTGATGGGAGTATGTAGGGAAGTTTAGTAGACTTCTGGGGCATTTCATGACATAGTTGCGATCCAAAGAATGGAATTCGTCAACTTTGCTTAATGGTCTAGTCACCAAACTATCGAAATTCAATTATCCTGGTATCAATTTCCACAACTCTTCAATTCATAATACTTGTCCACAGATTATTTTATATTAAATTTGATTTCAAAACTACACTCTAAAAAATTTTTGTTTGAATTTGCGCATATTAAGATAAGTAACGAGTTTCCTCTCTTAATGAATGCAAATTTAAACACTGCTTGCTTACTTTTACTTATCATATCTGTGACGTAGAACAAATTTCAAATTTGTTTTTTGAGTTTTAAACATTTATTGTTCACATTTTCACAGTTTACACATAAAATGTTTAAAATTTCCTCTAAAAAATTTTCGTTTAAATTTACGCATATAAAGAGAGGTAACCAGTTTCCTCTCCTAGTGTGTGCAAAATTAAACAATGTCTTTTTACTTTTACATATCAAATTTGTTACGTAGCGCACACAAGAGGTGGGTTTTGGGGCTAAATTTATTATGATATAAGAAATTTTGAAAGAATAAATTTTCTTTTCCATTTCTTGTGCGTCATTTTGTAAGAATTTTTCTTTTTTTCTTGAGAGATCTGTAAAGTTTAACTGCAAATGAAAACATTGTCCTAAAAATATGCAATGCATACTCACTTACTGTTGCTTTTTACACTTTACAGCCTAAAAAAGTTTACCACTGATATGTACTTAATAAGCATTCGACGATTTAATTTGCTAGCTTCGAATTCGTTTCACCAAAATGAGCTACATGATAAAAATACAAGTTCAGTTAAATTTTCGTTATTCGAATTATTAAAAAATGAGAAACCAGAAATCGACGAAAATTAATAAAAGGGTGTAAAAATTTTGTGAAATTATTTAATTTAGTTATATTAAAATTCTTTTGTAAAATTTTGTATTACTTTTGAAAGTTGAGTGCATCTTTAACGGTTAATTTTTTCATGATTTAATGATCGGATCTAAACCAAATTACGAGACGACCCTTAAGGTACCATCTTTCCGGTAAAAAAAAAATAATTATTGGAATCGGTTCACGCGGTGCAAAGTTATGTGGTGGAATAAATAAAAGAAGTAAAAATACTCCGAAGAATTGATAACCTCCCTTTTTTGAAGCCGGTTAAAAATGTCTGAGTTCTTCATAAATTTTATGTAAATAAAATGCAATTGATGATACTTTAAAAAGTTTATTTATTTATTTCACACTGTAAATAAAACTTTCATAAATGTATTTTAAAGAGCGAATTTTCAGTATTTGCTAATGATATATATTTAGAAGTATAAACCCTTTCCCCCCAAAAATATATTCCTGCGTGCGCCCCTGGCACTTAGTATTTATTATTTGTAAAAAATATATTTTTACTTTCAAAATGTTTGTAATTTTGAACATTTCATGTGTATATTTTAAACAACTCATGTTCAAAATCAAATCTTGCACATCTTGTGCGTATACTTGAACAGATTCTGGTTGAAAAATAAACACTTTTCAGTAGTAGTTTTACATGCACTTTTTAGAGTGTATATAATTTAAATAAATTTTTCTCGCCAACTTTTGTAAAAATAAATAAAAAAGATGTCATCAAAATTGCAAACTTTTCAATCCGAATTTTTAGAAAATGTGTATGCAGTTTTGTAGCCAAATCAATTTAGATAAGTGCAAGTTTGAAGTTGCTTAAAATTCGCGTTGATTTTCGGTATTTTTTTATTTTCTTCCACCTAATAGATTTTGTGGGGACGAGAAATCAAATCCTCGGATTCTAGTCCAGTTAGGGCTCTCGCTGCTTTCATCATTCACACACTAGCTGAGTCCAGAGGTACATCAGCATGAACTCCGTAGAACATTTGGTACCACCACTGCAGTTAACGCCACAAGCACGTCGAGAAATCATAGCCTTAACCACAATCGCCTATGTGAGAGGACGGTGTCTGTAGAACTGAGCCCGTCGAAAGCCTTATACTAGGTCAGTCACATAGTGCTACTTGGAGACATTGAAAAATCATTTTCATTACTTAAACAAAAGCGGTGGTGATGGCAAATTATCTGAGTACTTGACACACATCGGTGTTGTTAAACAGTGGTCCCCATGCGCTGGAGAGGGTAGCCACTACTCAATGTTTTCTATACGTACCTACCACCCAAATCCGATTTTCAGACACTCTAAAAAAACTGTGTAAATTTCCTAGCTAAAAGTTGGGTTACTGATTTCCTACCTTATTATTCGCGAAACTACATGCTCGATTATTCAACGGATAATTTGCTTAAATTTCGCACTTTTTAGAGTGTAATATAGCTGCTGTGGTGTGGGTAAATTTACTACGAAAGTGTGTACAAGCTACAAAATACACATCTGCTGTTTGATTTTACCCGTAGAATTGTGTAAAGCCGCTAACAAAAAGGAGTTTTATACACTAAAATGTGTAAATGAGAAAACTACATATTCATCGCGTAAATTTACCAAAAAATTTAAAAAATAGACGAAAATATATTCGACTTATACACTACACTATAAAAAGTGCATGTAAAACTACTACTGAAAAGTGTTTATTTTTCAACCATAATTTGCGGAAATATACGCACAAGATGTTCAAGATTTGATTTTGATCATGAGATGTTTAAAAAATATACATAAATATACACATGAAATTTTTAAAATTACAAACATTTTGAAAGTGAAAATATATTTTTTACAAATAATAAATTTTAAGTGCTCATATTTACTCAACTTGAAACACTAGTAGTAGTAGTAGTAGTAGTAGTAGTTTTTCTCTACGTGACAAATTTGGTATGTAAAAGTAAACAGACAGTGTTTAATTTTCACACACTAGGAGAGGAAACTGGTTACCTCTTTTGATATGCGTAAATCTAAACAAGAAATGTTTAGAGAAAATTTAAAACATTTTTTTTTGCGTCTAAACTGTGAAATTGTGAACAATAAATGTTTAGAACTCAAAAAACAAATTTGAAATTTGTTCTATGCCACACATATGATAATTAAAGTAAAAAAGCAGTGTTTAATTTAATTAACACGGTGTGTAAATTTGCATTCATTAAGAGAGGAAACTAATTACCTATCTTAATATACGCTAATTTAAAAAAAATATTTTTTAGAGTGTAGGCTAAATTAGTTCTGCGCACATGCGGTAGGTTAAACGGGTATAGTTTAGGCCAAAATAAAAGCTTAGGCTGAGCTAGTAGATCTTAGTATGAATATTTACAAATCAGTGCCCTTAAAAAACCCTCATCAGCGCAACTTCGGTTACGTGCCCTAAGCACACTGGTACGACCACTTCAACATAATCGTCCACACACATACGAAATTGAATGTCTGTTCCACCTAAACCATCACAGTTAAGCCATCAGTTTTCAAAAAAGTCTCGAGCCTTGACTGTCTAAGTTGGACTGAAGACGATTTCAGGTAAGCCTTTTCTCCCATTTTGTGAGGATCATTAATTCTTTCGCTTTCACTTCCCGCTGAATCTTGGCTGCTAAATATGTGACTGTGTGCGAGTAAATCTTTGTAAGTAAATGTTAGCTGAAGCATTTGTGGCTTCTTCAAGAAATCGCATAAATTTGAACAGCTTGTCATATTTGAGCGCAGCTCAGCTCTGCTCAACGCAGCTCTTTTACATAGAACGCAAGTAAATATGTACATTTATACATTCATAAACACACACGCCAAGCTTTATACGATTATGCACTGAGTATCTCGCCAACATTTTATGTGCTGCTGATTTCACTGCCAGCCTTTGTGCCTTTGAATGGTTGCACGCGTTGCTATACAAAATAGTTTATAGTGCTCACCGCCTTACGCTTGCCACCTTATCCTGAATTTGTACTCACTTTTTGAATAGTTGAAAGCAACAGCGAAATCGCATAGCAATACACTGAGAATTTGTTATTTACCCACTTGTTTGACGTTGTTGTTGTTAGTGCTCTTGCAGCTGCTTTTCCACGGGTGCTGCATTAAAGGTAAGACCGCACTAAGCGACGCGACACTGCAGCGGCACTACGCGACACGGCGCGACACTTTTTGGTATATCGCACTGAATCTGCAGCGGCGCGACACTTCGCTGCAAATTTTTTAATTTATTTGTGTCAAAACCTTCAAACAAGATGGATGCCAGTGACGCTGATGTAATATTAATGCCTTTTATTTTTATTTTCCTTGGCGAATTCTTCTCAAATATTATGTTTCTTTACATACAATTTTCTTCTTGAATGAAATGCATGTGAATATTCTCTCACAATTGGAAATCCAATTACATCAAGGTAAAAATATAGTACGAAATGTTATGTCGTTCCGCTAGGTATACCGCACTATGCGGCACCGGAATTGCGCGACACCACGCGGCGCGACATTTTTGCCTAGTTGGTCAACTTTGCTGCGCAGCGTCGCGTCGCGTAGCTCCGCTGCAGCGTAGTGCGGTTTGCTCCATAAGAATACATGCAAAGAATATTTTGCCGCGCTGTGTAGTGTCGTGTCGCGTCGCCTAGTGCGGTCGTACCTTAAGGCGGCATACATGTATATTTGCGTTTGAATGTAAATATGTATTTTTGCATTAATATTCGCTTGAAGAAGTGTTGAAGTGGATTTGCTTTTGTTGTTATTATTACTTACTGTACGCATATTTCTGTGTGTTTACATGCGGTTGCCCACAGTTGTAGCTTCGTGTCATATTTTTCAACGTTCGCACGATTTTTCACCGACAACCCGTCCCCACAGCCGCAAGCGCCCACACACCGCCCAAAGTAATGAGTAGTTATGTTTGAAATTGTATGCAAGTGTTTACATATATTTATGTATATTTGTCTCCTTTCATTTGTTTTATTGGTTGTGTGAAAGCCGCGCGCCAGTCGCGCCGTAATCGTATTTACAGAGAACCGCAACATTTTCTACAACTTTTTGTTTTAATATCCACAATTTTCTCACCGCATCGGAACCACAAACCAGCTGCCCCGCATACTCTTGCTGTCTCATTATAACTAAATACATTCATAATTGCAAAAGAAACACTGTGATTATAAAAAATTTAAATTTCATTAATGCAAAGTGTTTTCTGGTCAACACTTTTCTGTTTCCTGTTTTACGATTTCCTTCTCTTGCTAGTTGCTTTTACATCTGCGCTTCGCTCATTGGCTATATCTGCCATGGATTCGGTGAATATTTATTTGTATAAAAGGGGCCAAAGCGGTGAAAATTTGAAGCGAAATTTGTAGCCGCTTTGCATACTTGATCCGTTGAGTTGTCATACAGATTTGCAAATTTTGAAAGGTAAAACGTTCAAATAAATACGCTAGGCATCGTTGAAAGCAACAGGGTTTCTACAAAAATTACCCATGCCCACTACAAACGCAGATCGATAAGTCTAAGCACGATTGTAGAGACCTTTGGGTAGCCCATTTTAAACTCTGTAAATAAACGACAAGTGGAGATTTTGGAACACTTCTTTGTCTTGTTGTCGAGAGCGACCTGTTGGAGTCCTTGAAAAACTAAGCTCACCAATTTCAGAAAATATAAGACAACCTCTTATAGTATTCAACATACCTCATTGGTTGTCATTCTTCTCATACTCTTTGAGAGAGTGAAGCATCTAGGATTATTCCTCAACAACAAACTATCCTTCCTTTTATTCGTCTTCTTGGAGCTGTAATCGCCTAAGCGAGTCCAACAAAGCAACACAGTCGTTCCTCTTCTGTGTCCACTGACGCCAATTGGAAATGCGGGGCTTCCCTCTTCCAGCGTTGCGACCCGCGCTGAATACTTTCAGAGCTGGAGCGTTTCCCTCCATTCGTACGACATAACCCAACCAGTGCAGCCACTGTATTCTCACACAGCTCATTGTACCATTGTCTGCGGTAATCGCAGTAGCCAACGCGGACAAACGTGTAAACGCCCTTAGGTTAGGTTAGGTTAGAAAGGCGCGTACGAATGAATCGCACTTCCAATTGCCCTGTGTATACCCTTTGTGAGTGCCAGGAAGAAGCACATCCTTGTAACTGAGGTTCAACCAAACTGTCAGTATAAAGTATGTCAAACCATTTGCTATCCCGGAAGATGCCGCGGATGCTCGATATTTTCTCCTCCGCAATCTCCCCTAAGCTATTGAAAAAGAGGTAACCCAAATACTTGAGACGATTGTCTGGAGAGGTGGGCATTGAAATAAGAAGTGGTGAATCGATTCCCAATAACTTCTGCAGAGGGAGCCTGATGGTATACGCCATCGATATAGCATTGGTTCTATAGCACCGTGTCCTGTGATGGCACCGGCAAGAACACTTACTCCAAATTTGTCTGGAGATCTCACTGTAGTCTTCATGGATCCAAAGGTCATTAGTTAAGGCTGGGATGTATTCTTCACTCCCCCTTAGAAGAAAAGAAAATGCTATCTCCAGGAACCCAGCAGAAAGAGGTTTTTACGTGACTCAGTGAAGTCCGCGCTCATGAAAGATATGCGGTGACAATGAACTGTCGTCGTCGTCCGAAGCGCCCGCAAATTTTCCGCAAAATCCTTCTTTCGAGTACTCCAAGAGCAGTCTCATCGGATGTTGTCATTGTTCATGCTTCGGCAACATATACCAGCACGAGCATGATGAGTGATTTAGTTATAGTCAGAGCTGCCAACCTGATAAATATTTGGTGCCTGTGTTTCAGGGCCCTGTACGCTTATATTTTCCTGCTCTTCTTAACTGGCTGACTGTACGGAGGGCTGATGTCTTTAGCGCCACATTTATTTGTTTGATCAGAGGCTTCTTGCTTATCCTATCATTGTATTAAGCCCTGTTAAAATTAACATATTTATCGATTTTGTTATCGATATTTTATCGATTGTGTTATTGATATTTTTATCGATATTTTATTCATTTTGTTATCGATATTTAATCGATTTTGATATAGAAATATTTATAGATTTTGCTATCAATATTTTACTGATTTCGTTACCGATATTTTTATAGATTTTGAAATCGATATTTTTATCGATATTAGAACGAAAAGGGTAGAGGTAGGGATTTAAGCTAATAGTAACTAGCCTATCGTTTTATTCACAATTGTGAAACAATGAAATGCATATCCATGGCTTATATTCAATACCCTCTATATGCACTTTTTTGTATAAGCCCTCGATATGTACATACAGATATATGTACATATATTGATTATAAGACAAACTAGATACATATGTATCGCAAGTTTAACTTCTCCAGTGTGGCCCAGGCGCACTTATTTTTTTATTTTTATACCTTTCATGAGCATGAAATGGTATTATAACTTTGGTCCGATGTTTGTAAGTACCAGAATAAGAAGAGATAGACACATTAAAATGTATACTTAAATGATCACAACGTCGAGCTGAGTCGATTTAGCCATGTCCGTCTGTCCGTCTGTCTGTCTGTTTGTATGCAATATAGTCTCTCAGTTTTCGCGATATCCGGATGAAATTTGGTAGGTGGGTGTATTTTTATAATGTATTAATCATTTGTCGGAACCGGAAAAATCGGACCACTATAACATATAGCTCCCATACAACTAATTGTTCAAATATGGGATTTTTCGCTATAACTTCTCCATTTATGCAGCTAGAAACATGAAATTTTGCAATACTTCCACCCATTATCATCAAAAGACTTACACCGAAAATTACAAAGATCGGGTCGCTATAACCTATATCCTCCATACAACTGATTGTTCAGATATGGGATTTTTCGTTATAACTCCTCCATTTATGCAGCTAGAAACATGAAATTTTGCAATACTTCCACCCATTATCATCAAAAGACTTACACTGAAAATTACAAAGATCGGGTCGCTATAACCTATATCCTCAATACAACTGATTGTTCAGATATGGGATTTTTCGTTATAACTCCTACATTTATGCAGTTAGGAACATGATATTTCGTACTATTACTACTCATTATAAACAGAATACTTACAGGGAAAATGACAAAGATCGGGTCACTATAACATACAGCTCCCATACAACTGATTGTTCAGATATGAAATTGTTTGTTAAAACTCCTCAATTTATGCAGATAGGAACATGAAATTTCGCAGTATTTTCATTAATTAACAAGAGAAATGAAAATTACAAAGATCGGGTCGCTTAACCTATTGGCTCCATACAACATTGTTTAACAGCAAAAACCGGGACACCTTCTGAGCTATTTACTTATCAACCATATAAAGTCCACTGAGGAAGTCAGCCAATTCGGTGCTCCATGAGGTATGTAACCCATAGCTATAATTGTTCGGATTTGAGTTTTTCCTTAAAACCCCTTCATTTAGACGGCTAAAACAGTGAAATATTGTGAGCTACAGGTATACGTTTTTTTACTTAACTCCTCCATTTAAGATGGTTAAGGACCTATTATTTTATACCTTGTCTAAGTTATGACAATCAATTCAAGAAGTCTAGGCTCGGGCGAAGTCGAACATTAAATACCGAAAACCACCGTTATGGTTTTACCCTTCTTTCAAACAACATCTATAGTATAATGAAATATATGTACTTATGTATACAGTCATAAGTGGGAGGCACCACGACCATTTTCCAAATTCCATAATAATCGTATTTCTTTTTGAGAGATTATTGTTAGAATGAATTTTGAGTTAATAAGCGTATTTAGATTTCGAAATATCGTAGTTTCCATACTTCTGAAATATACCGTTTTATACAAAAAGTGGGCGTAATTTTAGTCCGATTTCAAGCATTTTCAACGTCTTTCTTTTTTGTGTCAAGAACATTAATTATACCGAGTTTGATACAAATGGATTGAACAGTCACCTAGATACACATATGAGGTCAAAGTGGGCGGTATCGCGCCCATTTTCCAAAATTTTTTCTAAACGTATTTCTTGCTAAATAATTATTGAAAATGTTTTACTAAGGCCAACATCTTTGCCAAATTTTATAGAAATTAGTGGAGCGGTTACCGAAATATGCACATGTAACCATAAGTGGCCGGGCCTACGCGGTTTATGTATTTTTCCAAACTACCATTACATGGGATGTAAGCGTGGTTATTGTCTAATTTTGCTCATTTTCAATACTACCGGTCCTTAGCTCAAAATAAATACACGTACCAATTTCGTTAAGATATCTCAATTATTACTATATTTATAGTGTGCAAAGACGAACGGGCTGACGGACGGACAGACAGTTACAGCTTCATTGATTTTTTTTTATTATTTAGAGTCCGATAAATGTGCTAAAAGTATTTCTTTTCACGTATACAGAAGTAAAGGGAAATTTGAAATTTTATGAAAAGTTTAGCAGTCGTTACCAATCTAGAGGCCAGATACTGAAACTGCGGAACGCACCCATGTGTGATTCCTTGTTACGAAGAAGTAGCTTAGAATGTTTAAATTCAAAACAATAACATTTCACAAAAAAACGGGAAAAAAATTCTTAAACATTTTGTCATTTAACCCGGTTCTTTTTTTGTTGAAAACTCAGTGAATTACAAACAACTGTTTGTCCGCAGACCGAAGGCGTGATAGGTCTTTGTTATTTCCAAAATCTGTAAGGAAAGAATAGTAATTACAGCTGGTACATGCACTGCTACCTGTTTGGTTCACTTTGTTTATACATATGTGCACACATATGTGGTACGCGAGAAAAAAGGTTGACTACCATTGTTCAAGACAATAGATCAGGGGAGACATTTCCATACTCTCAACAACACACTTTATCTAACAGTTGTTAAGGACGTATCGTCCATTATGACGGTGATTCATTTAGGTAACCTCCGCGACTAGTAGCTATAGATGCTTTCCTTTCACACCAGACAATGCTACTCGTATTTCGCTAAACGGCGGTCCCCATTTTCTCTACCTACTCTCTTTAAGAAGTTATTTCATAAATTTCTTAATGAGAAAACACAGAATGGTTATTTTGAATTACTAAAATATAAGTATTCAGTTTAAATTTAGACTTCCAAGCGATATCTGGTTGATCTCTAAAATTAAGTATTAAAAAAAAAATATTCATTAAATTCGAAATTTAAATATATTTACTACAAGTATTTATAAAAAAATGCCACGAGTATCTTCGCGATCACAAAAACAACGACGTCGTGAAGCTGTCATTCGGAGCCGCCAGCACTATGAACGAAATTTATCGCAAAATAGGACAATAAGCGCCAGTCTTATAGCTAACCTTCGGTCTTCAAATACCCTGTTTCGTCAAATAGAAAGGGAAAATGATGCAGCATTGCACAGAGTAAGAAGGCGTCTACCAATGCGTAGAGTTATGGAACAAACCCAGGACACCATGGCGCACCGGTTAAGAAGGACTGTTCCACAATTAAGGGAAAATGAACGCGTTCGCGACTCGGAAGCACGTGTACTACGACGACAAAATCCGGATTTGAGATGGGATGAACAAGCGCATAATACGGTGGCGCATCGGTCAAGAAGGACTGTCCCGCAATTAAGGGAAACTGAACGGGTTCGCGACTCGGAAGCACGTCTACTACGAAGACAAAATCCGGAGTTGAGAAGGGACGAACAAGCCCAGAACACTATGGCGCACCGATCAAGAAGTACTGTCGCGCAATTAAGGGAAACTGAACGGGTTCGCGACGCGGAAGCACGTCTACTACGAAGACAAAATCCGGAGTTGAGAAGGGACGAACAAGCCCAGAACACCATGGCGCACCGGCCAAGAAGGACTGTCGCGCAATTAAGGGAAACTGAACGGATTCGCGACGCGAAGGCACGTGCACTACGAAGGCAAAATCTGGAGTTGAGAAGGGATGAACAAGCCCAGAACACTATGTCGCACCGGTCAAGAAGGACTGTCCCGCAATTAAGGGAAACTAAACGGGTTCGCGACACGGAGGCACGTGCACTACGAAGGTAAAATCTGGAGTTGAGAACAGATGAGCAAGCCCAGAACACCATTGGGTATAGGACCAGAAGGACTGTCCCAGTTTCAAGAGAAACTGAACGTATTCGTGATAGACTTGCGAGAACTGAAAGACGCTTAAACCCTATTACAAGACGCCAGGAGCAACTAAGAAATACTTCCCAAAGGAGAATTACTCGACAGCAAAGTTTGAGACGAGAGGAAACTCTTAGGCAAAACGCACTTGAACAAGTCCAGCTTCACAGATGTAATCCAGAAAATCGAAGAAGAGAAAACGAGAGGCAGCGTTTGAGGATTGCAGCGAACCGAGAAAATCTGTCTCCAGAAGCACTAGAAGAAGCTCGTAATACTCAGCACCAATTACGGTACTTGGCGCAATATGAAATGGTTATTCTAACAAAACTTGTGGACAAAATGGATATTTCCGAAACTGAGGCAGCACAACTATCAAATTCAGAGAAGGCTCGGCTTATAAGGACAGATCCTGTAACCTGTTCACGGTACATCGATTATCGTTTCCGACAAATGGTTAAGCTACTCAAAGATAAAATATTTGAGCCACATGTGCTGGAGGATTGAGTTCCAACATAGAGGTAGTCCTCACTGTCATGGAATGTACTGGATAAGTAACGCACCTACTCTGGAGACAGAAGGTGTTATAAATATTGACCCCATTGTGGAATTTTTCGACCAATTTATAACAACAGATGGAAGCAATCCAGAGGTGCAGCAATTTATTGACTACCAAAGACATAGTCATGGTCGGGCTTGCTTGAGAGATATAAGAGATCAGCAAGTCTGTCGTTTCAACATACCTTACCCGAACTGAGGTATTATTACCTCTGGACGAAAACGAAGTAAGCGAACAACACCTGGCTCTGTTGCAAAAAATTAAAAATGTTTTAAGCCAACAGAATGATAATATGGAAGCAGAGAGCTTGAACAACTTTGAGGAATTCTTAATGCATCCAGACATTTCCACAACTTATGGGAATTACAAATTAGCGCTGCGTTCCAGTTTAAAGAAGCCTCAAATATGTCTACGAAGGAAATTTTCAGATAGACTGCTTAACGCATATAACAGCGACATTTTGCGTAGAGCAAATATGGACATTCAGTTCATACTTGACGCCTATGCATGCTGCAGCTACATAATAAATTATATCAACAAATCTAATAAAGGGGTATCTCAGCCGTTAAGGCAAGCCATGGATGAAATAAATGACGGAAATTTCACAATTAAGCAAAAATTACAACACATAGGCAATAAATTTGTTAACGGATCGGAGGTGTCCGCCCAAGAAGCATCCTATAATATTTTGGGTCTCCATCTTTCAGAAGCCAGCGAAGGAGAAATTTTTATTAATACGTCACACCCAGACAAAAGTGTCAGAATGGTGAAGCCGAAAAGTGATCTAGAAAGGCTTCCTGCTGATTCAACTGATATTTATGTACCGAACTTGCTGGATCATTATATTCAAAGGCCAAGTCGGCTAGGGCAACTCTGTCTTGCTGACTTTGCTGCATTGTACCGATTTTCAAAAACAAGAACAGTGTCTACACTTGAAAACGAGGACAATGAAGAAGTCGAACCAGTTGATGAAAATTCTGAAGCAAACGAGCTCCGGCACCAATTAAATGATAGGAGCGGTTTCATCTGGAAGAGAAAGCGCCCTCTTATATTAAGGCGGAGACGTTTTAGTGTTGAATTTTCTCGATCAGACTACTTTCGCGAAATGGTGATGCTATTTTATCCCTGGCGTAGCGAAGCAGCTGGTTTAATCGATGCTGACATAGAATGATTTTGTAATGACAACAAATCAATTATTGAAGAGAACAAGCAGAAATACGACAAGTTCTCAGACCGTGAGCTCGAAAATATTTTAGAGAACTTAAATCAGCAAACAGCAGAGGTTGATGTTACCCCTTTCTTGGATGAAGAGTTTAGAGCACTAGCTATTCCAGAAATCGGCAATGATGTCGACGTATTTCAAAGCGATGAGCCACAGGACCGAAACTTGGAGGAGGTCAGGCTCATAAGACTACCTATACTTATTCAAGAAAATGAGCTGCTCTCAATTGTGCGCTCCTTGAACAAAAAACCGCGGGAATATTTTTATCATGTTCACCATAACATGAAGCTGAAGAGACACTTTTACGAATACGTCGGAGGCGGAGCTGGAGTAGGAAAAAGCCGATTAATTCCCGCTTTATACCAGTCACTGACAACCCGAGCAAACAGCTTATCCGGCAGTAATCCCGAGACAATTAAAGTCTTATTGTGTGCTCCTACAGGAAAAGCTGCATTTGGGATTGGAGGCGTTACTTTGCACTCGATTTTTTCCTTACCGATAAACCAATCCTCAACTGAATTACGACCTCTCAGCAATGATAGTGTTAATTCTATCTATTCAAACCTAATAGACCTTCAGTTAATAATAGTGGACGAAATTTCAACGGTCGGTGCCAAAATATTTGGATACCCGTTTTAAACAAATGATGATGGATGCCCGTTTAAAACAAATATTTCGCTCTAGCGAGTATTTTGGAGGTATACCATTAATTGTTTTTGGCGACTTAAAGCAACTCTCGCCAGTAGGAGACAGATAGATTTTCTCCCCAAACCAATTGGATCCATATAGCGCAATTACTGGCACACCACTTTGGGATTTGTTCCGTTTCTTCGAACTCACCGAAATAATGCGCCAAAGAGAAGATCAGGCATTTGTCGTTGCTCTCAACAACATGTCCGAAGGAAATAAAAGCGAGGAATTGCGTTAGCTTCGCACAACACCTGGCTAGGCGCATGTCAGCCAGTTCACGGCGCACTTGGAATGCTTGGCTGTTTTGTTGTTCTGTTGCGGTTTTCCGAGTGAATTGCCACGCATACACTCATGCACATGTACATACCCTGCAGCAAATCAAACTGGTTCAGAACTTGAGCTGAGCTAGCCTGAAAAGGGTCGGTACTGGTTCTTCATCTATCTCAACTCAATGCTTTCAACTGTCTTTTTTAACATGGCGATGTCCTACGAAGTGACAATTGTCGCCTTCTGCAGAACTTTTGAACTTGTTCTGAGCTGACTCTGGCTTAGATGGCTCTGAGACAGTTCATATAACAACAGTTCCTAGATACTTCAAAAAGAGTTACCTCCGAACTAGAAATAATTTGGTTAGTTTTGAGCTGGTTCTTAGAAGTATAGTACAGAGCCTTTTCTTTAAATAAGCACGCATACAATTTTGTAAATAAAAAATATATACTTCATTTTATGTTTAAAGAGCTATTTGATTTGCACTAATTTACTTTTTGAGGCAAACTGTGCTTTAAAATTAGGAACATAAATTGTCAATTATTCCTTTTTTTCTTTTTGTTATTCGTAAAAATAATTTATATTTGTTACGTATAATGGGTATTTCTGGGATACTTATAATTAAAAATCTAAACTAAATCGTGTAAAAAAAGGAAAAAAACGGTGATATATTGAATGCTTATTTGTGATAGCTCAGCGTTAAATTGTATTAAGTGTATTGAAATGTAATACATAGACTCCCCTGCATCTAATAAGAACATATAGAATTTTAAGTATTCACAATGATTTTCATGCTAAATATTTTTCGTAAATTTTTTATTTAAGGATGGCTCATAGGTATTATAACATAAACAAATAAATTCACGTTTCTAACTGTGTTGGTAATTTAGTAGAATTCTAGAAACTATTATAAAAACTTCAATATTTTAAATCAGAGTTTATAAGTATGCAGCTCTATAAGCCATTAAATTTTAGTATAATTAATCGCGCTGATTTAATGTAACACTTTTTACGCACGCTCTTGAAGATATTCTCCAATTTAAATATTTTCGTTTAAGATGCAAGATTACACTTTACTACACTAAAATTTGAATGCTCGAAATAGTTATAATAAAAAAATCTTTATCTTTTATATTTTATTTAAAAATGTTTATTTTTTTTTTAATCTGATTACAAAGTAAAAAATTTTAATGAAAAATCGTTAAATTTAACTTTGTTTTATATAAAGTGTGGTGTAGTGGTAAGCAGTGCGCGCTTCCACTCCACAATGCCTGGGTTCAAACCCTGGTCAAAGCAACATCGCAAAAATATA
>NW_023458560.1:76214583-76217279 GCF_013731165.1 Rhagoletis pomonella
TTTTTTGATTAAAAAAATTAAGCTTATGAACAAATTTAAATGGTTACATGCATTTCTCACAGGTGCAATGCCTTTGGTTTTACATAGACTATAAATCAATTTTTTTATTAGAAAAAAATTTTAAATTTTAACGAAAAAACAGGTTCAACTGACCAAAAGTGCTTCTACTATATAATTATAGCGGGTATGGCAAGAAGCCAGGTTTGATCCTTCAAGTCGAAAATTTTAGATCTTTTACCCTAATTCGAGACTGAGACTAATTTATTTTAGAACCTACGATAGAGCGTACACTGAAAGCTCCCATAAGCGGTAGGGATGCAAACGATGCATCGATGTTTTTGAAACATCGATAATATCGGTTAAATTTTCGATGTTTGCCATCGATGTTTACAATTTACTAACATCGCGAAATTGACGATACATCGATGGAAGTTTTACCGATGTTTTAAACATCGACTTTAAGGAGACTCTCCGACTTTCTTTCGGTATGTTTGACTGACCTTAAATTTATTATCCATTCAGATTTTTTTTGTTATTTATGGCCTTATATCAATTATATTCAAAAATTTTATTGAGCTTGAGACCGTTTCTTATGAAAAATGTTATTGAAAATCAGTAATAATTTACAAAGGACAGACGTTATAGCTGCTATTTCGGAGATCACCACATCTCCTCAGTGACCGCGGTTGAAGAAGTCTGATTAGTATATGTGGTGATCTCCCAAATTGCAGCTATAACTTCTTACCTTTGCAAATTCTTGTTGCTTGTCCACAACATTTGTCATAAGAAACGGCCACAAGCTCAATAAAATTGTTGGATTCATTCTGAATGCTGATAACCTAGCCGTTAAAACAGAACCAAACACCCCTTAGAATTTCAACAAGATCAGGCCTAGGATCTTTAGGCCCGAACGACCTCACGATGGTATGCATTTTGATTCTAATAATAGAAAGGGTATGGAAAGGATAATAAAATACAGGAAAAAATATTCATAATTATTAAAGTATTCAATATTGCTTTAAATTTAACTAGAAATTAACAAATTGCAAAACATCGGGAACCATCGATATATCGATGTTTCTCTGGCGATGTATTTTAGCCTCGATGTTCTTTTCTCCGATGCATCGAAACATCGATGTATCGATGTTACTGCTCAAAATTTGCATCCCTAATAAGCGGACACCAATGGTCACCTACTGTTTGTCCGCCTTATGGGAATTTCGTAAAAAATAACATAAAAATTCAAATTTAAAAAATTTAAATTGCGGGTTTCTAAATTAAAATAATATTTGTTCTTTAATAGGCCGAAACAGGATGAATTAAAAATAATTTAAAATGAATGGCGTTTTCTTTCCTACCGACAAATCTCATTGCCAGTTTCACTCAAGTAGCAAGAAGAGGGAAACGAAAAGGCAAAATTTTTTCTAGAAAAGAAAATATCTTTGAATAGGGACTATGTTCTTGTGTACATATATATATGTACAAGCGCAAGAGTCAACATCTGACCGAAAAAAATTGGCCGCTTGTAGAGATTTTTTTCATAACTGGACTTTCATGTATTTCTTTTTTTGTTTGCTAAAAATATGGGACGCCTTTTTAAAATTTTCGTAATATCTTTGAAATTTACAGTAGGATCTTAAAGTATGATATATCCAGGCTCTTGTGTCGAGGAGAAGACATACAAAATTAAGTAAGATTACGAGGTTTACGTGATTGTGAGACATTTACGCGATTAGATGAACAGCCCTAATTTTTTTGTTTTTACAAAGTTCATTGACCTCAAGTACCTACCCCTTTCTAGTGCTTTCCCACCAGGTCTCAGTTCTTATCACTGTAACATAGCGAACCAAAGTCAGTAAATTAAAGCCCGTCAAAATCATTAAACTTTTGCTAAGGAGGTATTTCGATTATTCCAGTAGAAAAAGCACAAAAAAAAAAATTTATTGTCGATTGTAGGTGCTACCGAGTAGGCGACATATCCACGAAAATTTTAAAATAAAAAATAATTATAGCTACCAGAAGAAGAAATTTAATTTTTTAACTCAGCGATCAATTTATATCAATAAGTTTCAATAACATGTAAAATTTGTCAGATTTTCGTATTTTTTATTTTTTATTATTTAAAATTTTGTTTTTCAAACCCTGGTAGCGCCCATGATTCAATAATGAAAGGTTTTGTAAGAAAAACTTTCTCTCGCTCTAATTTTATCAATGACACTCCCACCCTACTCCTAAAAACAAAAACAGTGATATTTCTTTTCCAAATTTCTTTGCAAGTTTTAAGAACATTTTTAAATTGTTAGTAGTGAAATTTTTACTTTTTAAATTTGAAGAAATGTTTGTTCTGCATTCGCTGGCGCCAACAAGACAAAATGGGTGAGAATCGTTGGACTACAGAAATTCAATGTTAAGAGACGAAATTCCCTTAAATGCCGAAATGTATTTGTCGATATTCGTGGAGACCTCTTGATTCTGCCAAGTCGCTGTAAAGTATAGCGTTCAATGAGCCAACGAAGGTATTTAGGTATTGTACTCCACGACACAATCCTGGTGTCTCCGAATGAGATTTTGACGCAATATAACATTGCCAAACCGCATCCATAGGCCCAATCGTCACACGACAGCTCGGTTTAGTCAATGGCGCGATGGAATTGCACACTTAAAAGGTGTACGCACGAGGCGAATGTTGGCTGGCG
>NW_023458560.1:76217379-76223869 GCF_013731165.1 Rhagoletis pomonella
AAAAAAAAAATTGGAATTGCGTGTTCCAGTTGTGCGTAAACAAATACTGCATCGCTCAAACATGTGTCTGTCTGTATGTATGTATGTATGTATGTATGTACGCATGACAATTAATTGACTTTTCAGCATGACGAAACACTTTGAAAGACTAGCTGACAAGTTGAATTATTGCCCGAAGTGGTGTTGTTATCGACAGATGCTACTATTGTAGCAGTCATGATACAAAAAAGAAGGTAGTTCCATTTAATGACATTCGTTGTTGTTGCTAACCATTTGACTTTTAATAAAATTATGACATTTCATAAAATTCATGCTACCTGATCACCAGAGATAATATTTTTTTTTTTGTAAAAGTAAACAAAAATGTATGAAAATGAGTGAAGTTTAGTGAAGTTATTGAACATATATGAAAGGAGGGCTGCATGACCATCCGTCACCTCTCGAATTCAAGTACAGATTTCGATCATACCTTCTAGGTAATTTTTTTAACCACTTAAAGAAATTATTGTTGTTGTCATAAAGATTCTAAAATGTATGCATGAACTTTATTAGGGCGAAACGAAACTATTTTGAGCACGGAAACAAATGTTGAGTCTTCAAGTGAAGTAATGTTAAAATTTGAAGAGGAGTTGCTCAGTGAAAATGTTTTCAAACCACTTAACGATATTGAAATATCCGCAGAAGAAGAACTCGAGGTAAACTCCTTACCCTTTCGTTTTTATTTGATTTCTAATTTTTTTAAGTAGCTCGCAGAAGAGCATGAAGCGGAAGATTTCATCAGTCCACTCAAAGATGTGGAATATGATGGACTTGAAAATTTTGCCGGCTACATAATTTCGAAAATGGGGTTGACAAAACTAGGCTTCAGGACGCATGTAGAAAGTGATCAAAATTATACGTATGTTAACTGTTTATCGGAGGGCGGTCTGTACAAGCCTAATTCAAGTTTTTTGCATACATTGGAAATTTTGAATTCAAAATTTGTTGAAATTAATGGTGATTCGCTAACCACAAAGCCAAAATTTTTGCAAAATCTGATGAGAAATTTAAAAGTAAATTTGGACCAAAATATTATAAAAAGATTTTATTTGGGAAGAACATTCTTTAGAATTCGATTTTTAAATCGCAAGATTAAAGAAACGAAAATTGTATATCAAAATAAGAAAATGAAAAAAATAACAACATAATGCACTAATGGTTTTTATTATAAAATAAAAAGAATAATTACAATGTAACAGTTTACATTTTATATATTTTTAATAAAAGAGGGGCAAACAACGTAAGTAAAAAAATATCAAGTACTGATTGTGAGTTTTGATTTGAAATATTCTCACATTGGTAAAAATATGGGAAAGAAAATACTCCGATGATTGTTTTAATATTATCAAAGTGGCAAGGTCGTTGATAATACTGACAATTTATGAAACTTCAAAAAATTTTATTATCCGTCAAAAGTTGTTTATTGAAACTACCTTCTTTTTTGTATCATGGTAGCAGTTGATGTTGTTGTTGCTATGCAGTTTAAATACATGCACTCATTTTGATGTTTTGGTCTTAATAGGTACTTTTGTTGGTTTTCTCCACTTTGTTGGCATCCAGCACACTTCTGGTGCAGCACAAATCGGCTAATGGCTCAACAGGTCGCATGCCGTACATTCACACACTTCCAATTTTGTGTTACAATATTCAACGTGTCAAGCGGCCGGTGTTTTACTTTACCAGAAGATAACTAAATATATCGTACAAATATATAAAAAATACATATGTACATAGCTACATGCGAGAACGGTTACGTGTGTGCTCCGGCATTTTACTGATAACGACTTCTGAGACAATTGACAAGTTGAAATATTACCTCTTCGGCACTCACCTGAATATATATGTATGTATGTATGTATTCCGAATCGCCAGCTCAGACACTATTTTATAGGGTGGCGATTCTCCAATACTGAATTCGTGGCATATGAAATTGTATGTACATATGTATGTGAACACGACGGTGCATGTATCTAGGTATATGTGTATGTACATATGTAGGTAGTTTCGCTATCTTCACCAGCACCTACACCTGACCCCAACTTCGCGCTTTTTCCACTTTCCTCACTCCCCAGTCGCCTGTTTCAATTACCTTGTGTCCATGTTTGACGCGAGAGTTAGAAGAGATATGGTGTACCACATTTGTTTGTAGATAGCAAGCAGTAATGAGCACCCGACTTGTGACTGTCCTCAATTGTTGCTATTAACTTTGAATGAAAAAAAAAGAACAAATAACAAGGAAAATGCGCTATTTGTCGCTCAAAACTGCAATAAATATTTTATATGAAATTTAAAACTTCAGCCAATACACCCTAATGTACTTGACTATTAACCCGTGCCAATAGATATGCTCGAACACATACTCCTACCTAGATGATACGTGTGCATATCTGTACGGTTCTATGTGTGAGCTGTCGTGTTGGCCACATTTGAATGTGGCATTTTAAAGTATACCAAAATTTTTAAGCATTCAGTTTCGATTTGATACGCGACAGGTGAATATTGTCGAACGGTGATAAGAAGTGCAGTTCCTTCCACCCGCATACTTCGGTGGCGCAAAATTTTCAGCGTGGCGTTGAGTGCACAGTGGGCCTGGAATGGCCCACAACGCCCGCAAGTGGCGTGGCATAGTGGAGCATTTACTCGAATTTTAGAAAGGGACCAAGTAGAAAAAGTTGCGTATATTGGATTGTGTCTGCGCCTAAGTTGCGAATTACTTGAGCCAAGTGAATAGAAACTGTTACAAATTTAAATAAAAAAGTTTGTTCGTTTGGCTTAAGTTATTTTCACACTTAAGTGGCAACGACATATCCAAAGAGAAGATTCGAACAAAAAACACAGTGAAATAGAATTTAAAATTTGAAGCATTTACAAAAGGAGTATTACCGCCGTTAAAATGGCTTTCTAGTAAATTCGACTTCGATCCAATGTAGGTCTATTCAAACAGGCGTGTTGCGGTACGGCACGTTTCGAGATTAGTTTACTGAAATTAAACCGGTATGTATGAGTACTCTAAGATACGCGGGTATTGGAAGTGCGGTACACTGCAGCATAAAGCTCTACTGCAGAGGGCATAATTGCACCGCGCCACATGTCGTACCGCGTGTCTGTTTAAGCTACCCTTGACAACAAAAGTTCATGGAACGTTTACTTTTAATGAACTCTTAAACATTTATAAAAGAAAAGGCATTAATTTAGCTACATATGTTCATATGTTCATATGTACATATGTATGTATTTATGTTAGTTGAAAGTCGTTTTTATGTTGTCATCACTACCCCTATTCAGACATATATGCCGCACGTTTAATAATATACACTGAGAAAAAATATATATAAACCATATCATATATGTTTCAAACAAAAATACATATGATTTTTTGGTATTTTGTTCTTTCCAACAAATTTTTGTTTTAAAATTTGAAATACGAATATGCTTAATATTACCATATATATTTTTGAAATGAATAATAAAAGACTCAAAATATTGTAAAACAGGCCTATTTATGATGATGATGTTGTGTTTGATTCTACCTGGATTTGTTCAAAAGTTTCAAACAGTGAAATACTTAGTTAAATTGGATAGGATAACCAAGACGGGTTTGATTTTACCTGAAAAGTTGCTAAGTCCATTTTCTCAAATTTTACAGCAGATGAAAAAATAACTTATTTAAATAGCTATTATGATCCAATCTTCAGTTTTATGTTGCGTAATAGGTGAGGATACGTGGACAGATAAAAAAGTCTAGGATTAAAAAAATGAGGTTGTTCAAGCTTGCCTGGTTATCAGGTTATGTGGTTATATTTTTTATTCAGTTTACAACAATAAAATACACTGTACAATAATAATTTGTATCGGGTTATGTGGTTATATTTTTTATTCAGTTTACAACAATAAAATACACTGTACAATAATAATTTTTAACAGGTAACCGGATAACCAGGCAAGTGTCAACAACCTCATTGTTTAT
This sequence comes from Rhagoletis pomonella, assembly GCF_013731165.1. Lineage (NCBI taxonomy): Eukaryota > Metazoa > Arthropoda > Insecta > Diptera > Tephritidae > Rhagoletis > Rhagoletis pomonella. The sequence goes on from NW_023458560.1 coordinate 76,221,386, forward strand.
TTGTTTTATTTAATTTTTTCAATATTTGGTTTTGTAACGGTATCTAAGAGCTTATAAAGTAGAGGCACGTTCTTCAATATGTGGCATAACTAGTTGCGCACTGAATTGTTTAAGAAATGGACGTCGTCTATCGGATTGAGAAGTAGTGATCAATTAACTATGCATAATGAATGAGGCAAGTCCAGCAATGTCGACCATGTTCTAAAACATGGCTAGGAGTCATCGTTTTGTAGAACGTTTACGCGAATAGGAACCCCATCGTATCGGCACAACATCGATTAGCATTGATTGACGAATAGCTGCTGGCTTTTTCTTTGGGTTGGAATCAACAACTCGGATAGTAGATATATTGTTGATGGCGCAGAAACAATTTCTAGCCATTGCTACTTAATACAGAGGTAAATGCGTATCACTACACAATTCCTTTATAAGCTCAGAATTGGACCGAAAACAACTAGATTGTAGCCAGATTCCGAAATGCGCAAGCAACTCTTTCAGCGACAAAGGACTATATTGCCTGGGTGTTGCTCTTCCTCTTCTTCTTATTTGGCCCTGTAACCGCTGAAGCGATTTTGGCTGGGCACGCGAATCGTTTCTCTTCTGTGTCAACAGACGCCAATTAAAAATGCCAAATAAAGCCAAGTCCTTCTCCACTTGGTCTTTCCATCACAGTGGCGCCTCCGTGTTCCTCTGTGGTACTAGCTTGATAGTTTAGTCACTAGATTTACAAAAGCGGTTAATAAGTTTCTAAAGGCATTCGAATACATATACCTTCCTCGTTCCTTTCTTACGAGTAGCCTTAAAACACCTGTTACATGAAAATAACTGCCCTCCCAAGAAACAAGAATAAATTACATTCACATCTCTAGAGAGTCCCTGCGTCGGGTATTGACGCCATGATGACCTTAATGCGGTGATTATGATGAACGATATCTCGAAATCATGGAGGCTATTTTAATAGATTCTAGACATTCCACTTGTGGAAGTCAAAAAGGCTCCGTCAGTTAGGGCCGCATCGTTCACAACGTCATGGGTGCCTCGGGACCCTGCCGGGAATGCGAGGGTTAATACAATATTCTGCATGTTTAAAGCAACGCAAAACTCCCTACGAGGAGTGTTCGATACTTACTAAAAGATTTCGATTGGACTTTGCAAATTTTCATTTCAACGGGAAGAAATTAAGCAAGCATCTGAATCCCCTTAACCCTAAGGCGAAAAATACTATCTGGCAACCCTACTTACAAACCACTCCTGCAAAATTTTTAGACAGATAGGCTGTAGGACTCAAACGGTAGGCTAAAACCTCTTCAAGGAACTAGACGATATCAGATCCGTAGAAATCAGAAACCTGGAGCAATTCACTCTAAGCACGAAGTGGTTTTAAAATAGGGATACACATAAACACCTACACGATATACCAAGGGCCCGGTTGACGTAACTGTGCCATGCAGGAACGGCCATTTCAACCTAACCCTAACCGAATTAGTAGCACTTGCCATCACAGGACATCATATTCAACGTGAGAAAATAACTACAAACATTGTAAGTTGATAAAAGCGTTGTAAAATAGATAAATATGTATCACCAAACAACATACATATTTGGGGAGTTCACAGGGTGTTTTACACAGTCGTATAGTTGTAGATCGTAGAGTTTCACAGCTATGTTAGTAATGGGACGAAAATACGACTTCCAACAATCCGACAGCATACAACACCTTGTGAACTCCCTAATTAGTTTTAAAGTAGTAGGTCGAAATTTACGAAAATAGTACTGCATACAAATCGTAATATTGAGCGATCAGGCTTAATGCTTTTGGTTATCGATCGTCTAATGAATCAATATCTTGAAAATTGAAAGGAGCTATTTATGCATTGAGAGCAAAAATTAAATAAACAAAATGACAAACAGAATATTTATTAAATTCGATTAAAACTTGGAGCGATATCTAATCTCAGCGCCTTTATCGAATAATAAAATAATGACAGTAGCCTCTAAACTTAGTCCAAACTCAAATGTGATCATTACTGATCGCATAATAGAGCGTTAAAGCAAAAAAGTATGCTCTTTTGTATGAACATTTGTATGGGCACCTGTATGTTTGTATTCAATACATACATATGTATGTACACATGTATATGTTTAGTAAGCAGACATGTACCGCTTTAAACATATTTATAGCTTAATAAATATATGACTTAGCACGTAACGCTAACGGAGCAGTTGATTTCTATATCTCAGCAAGATAATAACTGATAAGTAGTGGCGATTTTGTTTTCAAAGCTCTCGCATTATTAAAGGTTTATTGTGTAGTCCAAAATATTGAGTGAATGATAAATATCTATAAGCTTTGATTTTTGTGTCGAGACGTCAAACTTTTATTTGACACATTTGGCTATGGCGATAAAAAAAGAAGTGCAGAGTAGAGACGTTGCTCTTGCAGGCAATAAATTTTTAAAATAATTTTGTATCGTGGCATTTTTT
>NW_023458560.1:76223969-76225993 GCF_013731165.1 Rhagoletis pomonella
CATTTTCCAAAATTTTATGATAAGCGTATTTCCTGATAAAGAATTGTCATCAATTTTGAATAAATTAGCTTCAATATTTACGGATTTATCGAAGATTTCGTATTTCTCCAAATTACCGTTATATGGGATGTGGGCGTGGTTATCGTCCGATTTTTAAAATTTTCGGCCATTTGGTATCCTGTACCAAGGCCAATAACTGTGCCAAGTTTGGAAGAAATCGGTGTAGCGGTTGCCAAGATATACACATGTAACCATAAGTGGGCGTGGCTACGCCCATTTTCAAAAAAATGTTAATATTCTTATTTTTCGTCTAAAAGTTATTGCAAATATCAATTTATTGAGTGAATAATCTTCAGTAGTTACTAAAATATCGCAGTTTTCGTATTTCTGAAAATTACCGCTATATGGGAGGTAGGCGTGGTTATTGTCCGATTTTGCCCATTTTCAATACCATCCGTCCTACGCCCGAAAGAAGTACACGTACCAAGTTTCGTTAAGATATCTTAATTTTTACTCGAGTTATCGTGTGCACAGACGGACAGACGGACGGACGGACGGACGGACAGACAGTCACCGCTTAATCGATTTCTCTTTTCATCCTGATCATTTATGTATACATTTGTCTATATCTATCTCGATTCGTTTTGCCTGTTACAAACAACCGTTATGTGAACAAAGTTATAATACCCTTGTGCACAAGTGCGCTCGGGTATAAAAATGCCCTGAGAAACGACATAGTCTGATCTATCGGTGAGCTCATGTTAATCATTGTGACTGTTGTGTTTACTACGCTGTTATCTTAAGTCATAGTACCTAAATCACTGCCGATTTCGGATACACGATAAAACAGTAAAAAGCTAACGAACAGAAAATTTGCAATCTCATCGAAAAACCCTTACAGAAAATAAACCAGCTGAATTAAATCGATATTGAATTTGTCATAGAAGGAAGAGGTTTGTAAATGTTCGCCAGTTTTATTTCCGAAAGTGGAAATTGGGAAACACAATCATAAAGCCACCTAGCCGACAGTCAACAACAAAAAAGTCTCTTAATCTATATATGTATGCATAGTATACAAAAATGTTAAGTGCGTTTGTTCGGCCGACTTCTTTGGAGTTTTGGACACCTACTGCAGCCTTTTCAGGAATACTTATAGGCTAAAAATAATTTCGATACATCAAGAGGCATTATACCTCCCGTACAAACTGACTTTTTCATACCGAAAATCTCTGGAAGTGTTCATGGTAGAGTACTGGGACTTGGTATGGAGATATACGAAATCAATCCAATACTCACGGAAAAATGAGGGTTATTGGAAAAGGGAGGCGGGGGAGAGGGGTTTACCACCTTCCTCACAAACTGAATTTTTCATACTGCATCTGGAAGTGTTCTAGGTAAAGTTTCCGAATTTGGTATGGAGATACACGAAATAAATCCCATACATCCCAACAATGGGAGTTATCGGAAACGGGGCTTGGCACCTTCCATAAAAGAATTATTTTTTCACACTGCATACATATGTACGTATGTATGTATCATGATTCAATAATTAAAGGTTTGTTCATTAGTGACATTCGAGTTTTTACACTCCCTTAGCTCCCTTACAAAAGCTTTGCACACACACACGAACCCACACACAGTGCCTTGCTAAGGGAGCCGATTTTGTCAAGAGGGAGCGAGAAAACTGTTTTTTGAGCAAACCTTTTATTATTGAATCATGTGTATGTATCTCTAGAAGTAATCATTAGTACCCTAATACCCAGTCCTATGCTTATGGAGAAAAGCTATTTGAAACTGGGCCTGGCGCCTTCCATGCATTTTCAAGCTTTTACATACACCCTGCGTTGCGGGAAGGGCAAACTAGTTTTAAAGATAATTTTCACTTTGTTCAAAAAGTTCGTACCAGGGAGGAAATGTGCGTTGGTCTTTAGAAAATTCGGAATCTTCTGAACTGAGGCACTTCAATTTTGTTTGTTATTTGAACTATTGGGAATATGTCAGATGCAACGATTCGAAAAAAAAAA
>NW_023458560.1:76226093-76227110 GCF_013731165.1 Rhagoletis pomonella
ATTCCAATTTTTTTTTTCGAATCGTTGCATCTGACATATTCCCAATATTTCAAATAACAAACAAAATTGAAGTGCCTCAGTTCAGAAGATTCCGAATTTTCTAAAGACCAACGCACATTTCCTCCCTGGTACGAATACTACTCCTTTGCAAAATTATCTAAAATCATATGATTGAACTTTTTTAACAAAGTGAAAATTATCTTTAAAATAAGTTTGCCCTCCCCGCATCGCAGAGTGTATGTAAAAGTTTGAAAATGCATGGAAGGCGCCAGACCCAGTTTCAAATAGCTTTTCTCCATCAGCATAGGACTGGGTATTAGTACCCTACCATGAATACTTCTAGAGACACATACATATATACGTATGTGTGCAGTGTGAAAAACTAATTCTTTTATGGAAGGTGCCACGCCCCCGTTTCCGATAACTCCCATTGTTGGGATGAATGGGATTTATTTCGTGTATCTCCATACCAAGTCCGGAAACTCTACCAAGAACACTTCCAGATGCAGTATGAAAAATTCAGTTTGTGCGGGAGGTGCTAACCCCTCTCCCCCGCCTCCCTTTTCCAATAACCCGCATTTTTCCGTGAGTAATGGATTGATTTCTATAGGCTAGGTGGCTTTATGATAGTGTTTCCTAATTTCCACTTTCGGAAATAAAACTGGCGAACATTTACAAACCTCTTCCTTCTATGACAAATTCAATATCGATTTAATTCAGCTGGTTTATTTTCTGAACGGGTTTTTCGATGAGATTGCAAATTTTCTGTTCGTTAGCTTTTTACTGTTTTCTCGTGTACCCGAATTCGGCAGTGATTTAGGTACTATGACTTAAGATAACAGCGTAGTAAACACAACAGTCACAATGATTAACATGAGTTCACCGATAGATCAGACTATGTCGTTCCTCAGGCCATTTTTGAAATTAGGCCACACGTACTATTTCTTAACGGGCAGAACTGAAATGAGTAAAGGAGTGAGTTCCGAAGCTTGGAGTTTTAATGACTGTCTAGAAAGC
>NW_023458560.1:76227210-76240234 GCF_013731165.1 Rhagoletis pomonella
AAGGAGTGAGTTCCGAAGCTTGGAGTTTTAATGACTGTCTAGAAAGCAGCTGATTCGGCAAAGTGAGTGTAAAATATTTTTTTCGGCATCCTGTAAAACAGGTAAATGGTCTTATTTTCTATAATTTGTTTATTTGATGTCTGATTTTATGTCATTTATACTGAAGTTTCAACAGGGTGCTGTTCAAATTCGCCTAGAACAAATTGGCACAGAATGTTAAATGCATGCATGTGACAAAGAGACACTAGGACCTCTGCTGTGTCCTTGCCCAGCTTTCGTAAGATCGCGACCCACCTACTCTCTTCTCACTGAAAAAAATCGCATATCAAAGGACAGTATTTTTTTAACTAATTTAAAACATATTATGGGTAATCTCTAGGCCTTTTGGCCTCCACTTTCTTGGAAACACTGGAAACCAACTTCTATTCTAAATAAGATCTCGCGGATCAGCCAAGCTAACCCAATTTAGCCTTTTGCTTTAGGCAGGATTTTCGCTTACACCTTACACCCTTGATTTTTTTCCTGATTGAAAAAGGTTTAAGAATTATGGTAACGAACAAAACAAGCAACACTTTGTCACCTCTCCTATAGCATGTTTACTACAAAATGTACGCACTTCTTTACGACACTACAGCAAAACGCTAATTAACCTATTTTCTCAATTCGACGAAACCTTAAAGTGATTTCAGACCCGTGGTTCCTTCGGCAAATTTGCTTAGAATTACACGTAGAATCCAACTGTGCTATACGCACATAGTCGACAAAATCTCCCATTCAAATTGAACCGCCTTAATGTACACACATACAAACATACATAACTGTGATAGCAAACATCAATGCGATAACAAATATCTGCAAACATTGTTCTCGAAATGCACTTTTCAAATTAGCCATGTCAAATTAGTTAATGTGAAAAAGTGTCAAGCAATCTTTTGAATTAGGTAATTCATGTACAGAAAGATGTATTCGTATCCATACATACTTATCTAATAGGGCTGGGACTATGCCCCATGGCCGTTCGAAAATTCGTGTATAGGAATAAAATCCAGATATCACTTCAATATCCGTTTACTTATTTTGTTATCCGGATATTCCAAACAGTAGGGGTTTTCACACCGGGCTTGGTACTCGGTAACTCGATGTTCGGTCATTTTCGAATGTATTTTGTTTGTGCAAAATAGTATTACACAAACAAGATACATGGGAAAAAATTACCGAAGACCTTTTTACCGAGTACCAAGCTTCGGTGTGAAGACCAATAATATTTAAACGGAAAAACTGTTCTCAGAATTACGAAAAAAAATCGACTATAGTTATTAGCGAAATTCCCTGTGAAATATTTTCGAAACAGTGAAAAAGTACGCCTATCAAAACCTAGTTCTTTCTTAAATTTTATTCTGAGTAATTAATTTTTGATAAAACTCTTATTTTTAGAGTATTTAACATCTATCAGATCAGGGAGCCAATTCTTGTTCCGTGAAAACGAGAAGTGAAAGCATTTTTCATCATTTCACGAAACAGTTACGATTCTGTTTTCAAATAGAAATTAATTAATTTCTTAAAAAGTTTTGTGGCGTGAAAAAGAAAAGTTTGGCTTCTTTACCAAAACCATCATTTTGTGATAACGAATATCGTTGTCTTAAACTCATAATAATTTAGATACCAAATAATTACTTGCTAGAAGTTAATGTAAGAGTCTTTAATGATCGGGAATCGCTTAAAATGTTATAATGAAATGTTAGGGTGAAGTAATTAAATTTTCACTGGCATTGAATTTTTCGTTTTCCCTTCTCCATTTCATATAACGAGAATTGGAGCCCAGGTCGTAGTGGATATAATCAAAAGTGAATATGAAGTGAGTATGTACATACAGTGTTTATTGATAGTTTATTTTTGTATGTACATACAATGTTTCAAATTTATCTTTTAGTCGTACTTGGCACACATTTAAACTATGTATGTATGTACATCACAAAATATGTTTTACATAAGTACTTATTTCAAACCAAACAGCAACTACTAATTTCCATTTATTAATTATCTTGCCGTACGTGTATTAGGATGGCTCTTAATGGGATTATTATTATTATTATTATTTTTCGAGTTTGATTTTTTCGCGAGTAAAGATGTGATGTAGTGGTAAGAAGAGCGCGCTTCCACTCGGCAGGGCCTGGGTTCAAAAAAGGGTTTTCTTAACAGTGGTCGCCCTCGGCAGGCAATGCCAAACCTCCGAGTATATTTCTGCCATGAAAAACAGCTTCTCATTAAAATACAATCGCCGTTCTTCGGAGTCGGCGTAAAACTATAGATCCCTCCCCTTTGTGTGACAACATCAAGGCGCACGCCACAAATCGGAGGAAAAGCTCGGCCAAACACTAACATATGCATAAGCGCCAATCTATTATTATTAAGGATGATACAAAACAGAAAGACGGAAATTCCTTTCAAAATACAGCATTTCCTGACCTTACTTGAAGCAACGGCCACCGAAAATAAATTATTAAATTAATTATAAATTATTATTATTAAGTTTCCGCAAGTTAAGCGACGGCAATTATCAAGTTTTTGATAATTTAGTTTTTTTTTTTAGTTTTGCATAAACGATGAATATTCCAAATATAAAGTATGGTTGCATGCGAAGAACAAAATTTTAACTAGATGTAATACAGCGCCTGGACACCTGTCGTTAGAAGGTATGTAGGTGAATTAGCTTGACGGCTTTCATTTACATACGTATGTATGAATTTATGGAATTCTGTCCTAAAAATTCGTTCGTAACAAAAACAATTAAATTCAAGTAAAATTTAATAAATGTATTTGTGTACATACAAATGTACTTATTTACCTTCATATTTTAGCTGAAAAGTAAAGAAATATTATAAAGTTGACGTCGTTACTATCTGTTACTTAGCCCATTTCTTATAGCCCCAAATTTTGTATTTATTTCCACTGATAATATTTATTTAATAACAAACTGTGTAAATTCTCACAAAAATGTGTTTCCTTAATAAAATTGTTGCTACAAAAGAATTGTATTTGAATAGGAGACACGCTGTATAAAAATTTTTGACTTACTTTCGGTGTACATACATACGTACATACATAGGTACCCACTGGGAAAATAGGTAAGCACCTTGCGAGGTAAGCCATGTTTTCTTTCAGTTTTTAGTACCAAAATTGTCATCATGACCAATGTCATCTACTAGTAAAGGGCAAAATGAACACCTCCGAAGACACATTACGTTGTCAGTTGCAAAATAACGTGCAGCCGAAGTTATTTCCAAGCACCGAACTACTCCGAGCGACTGCTCTGCATTACACGTAACTTACTTTGTAAAGCGGCTCAGAAGTATGTCTGATACCAAATGTACATTCTATATTCCTACTTACATAAGGCGGCCATGCCTTTGTAAAAGTAAGGGACGTTCGGCAGGGAAATGGTAATGACTGCCAGGTGAAGAGTAAGTTGCTAATAAGGTATTATTACGTGCTTCTAATTCCCACTGGGTATGTACATACCAGTATGAATGCCGGCAAATACATCCCAGTCGGAAAAGTAGTAATGCATGTCATGCGTGATAAATAATATAATGTATTTCTTATGGGTTTTCGATTATGTTACTGATAACTATGTAATCAGCATTCTAATGTATTCAAAAAGTTCCAAAAATTTCATATTAAAACACTTTCATTTCTCGATACTAGGTAATGCAAAATTGAATGCCCCACATTTCTTAGGACATCACCCTGGGGTATAAAATGCCTTTTCGAATGTGAAAAGGGTTGTTATACTGATTACTTTTTCGATTACTATACATTACATTTTCCCACTGGGATACACCCGTTTTTTCCAATACGGCCGCTTATTCTGAAATATACATACAACTAGTGAGCTGCTAACCGCCGATTTACGAAAGCGCTATTTCCATACTAAGGGCCGGTTACTCAATGTCAGGTTAACACTAATCTCCGGTTAAGGATAGATATCGACGTTACCGACTCCCCGTTAAATGCATGGAATCGACGGCATCCATGACGATGTTTAACCGGAGATTAGTGTTAACTAGACATTGAGTAACCAGCCCTTAAAGTAAATACGCAAGGCAATTTGGAAAAAATAATATTTTTTTTGGCATTTAAATATTTTTCGGTGACACTTAAATCATCCTACACAGTGGCGTAGTCAGGTGGTAGAAGGAGGATATGTTAGAATAGATCTGCCACCTTCGTTAATAAACTACTATTTTTTATTTGGGTGGCAGGGGGGAGTTTTTTTTTTACTTTATTTTACTCTTCGGATATTTAATTTTTTTTCCAGACTAATAGCAAAATAAATTTGTTTATGCTTGCTGCCATGGCAACCGCGTGCATTTTATTCTTGTAAATTTACAAATGCAACGAATATGCAAATCCAAGAGCATATGTATGTACAAGATCCTGAACAGACCTATTGATTCTTAAAAATTCTATACCATTTCCACGAAAAATTGTTTTTTTTTTTCATCTAAAATATATGGAAAACTTTGAGTGCTTTGAGTGATCTCTAAATATATTTTTATTTCGAAATAACTCTGCAATTCCGTTTTGATAATATGTAGTTCTTAATGTAACAAAAGATGTCTTGCTATTTTTATTTTTTTATTATTTTTTAGTCAAACAGTTTATACATATCACTCACTTTCTAAAAGACCGCCATAACTTAAAAAAAATCAAATTTTTGGGCAAATGATGCAAAATTATTCATTTTATCATGCTCAATATTAGGGGTATTTATCTAAAGTGATAAAATGTCGATAAACGTGTTAACCGGGTTTTTTTAATAGAAATGTATCATTTATCACGTTTATTGACAGTTTATCACTTTAGATGAAGCCCCCAATTGTGCAAATACTGAGTGCTAAAATTTGGTGTAGTTTCCGAGTAAGTAGATAATACCTATGTGTTTATTTTTTTCTGCATTTTACGAGCATATTGAAAGTTTTAAACGCGTTTTCTAAAAAAAAAAAAAAACATGTTTGACACAGTGTTTTCGTAAATGACCGATAAGTGTAATCAATTCGATACAGATGCATAAAATATGAGCTCATTTGCATACAAATGCATACATACATACATTAGCGCACACGGGGGGTGGGTTTTGGGGTTCAAACCCCCCCTAAAGCTAATAACCTCAAATACAAACTGTATCTTAAAGCTAAGAATCCAGCTCCCAAGGAAATTATAAGAAATATTTATTATAATTTCTGTTGCCTGAAAAAGCGCTTTGCTTTTGCTGTAAATTTCTATGAGGAAATAAATATACGAGAATTTTTTTCTTGAGAGCTGCAAACTGATTTAAGAAATTTTGGTAGAAGAAAATTTCTTTTCCATTTCCCGTCCGTCGTTTTATATGAATTTTTCGTTTTTCTTGAGAGTTCAGTTAATTTTTTCGGTTTTCGAAATATTAAAAAAATTTAGCAATCGTGAAAACTCACCATCTCTATCGAAAACCAGAAACCAGAAATCGAAAAAATGAGCTTAAAAGTGCAAAAATTTATGGAATCAATAAATTTATTTTTACTGACTCTTTTAAAATTTTTTAATAGGTACTTTTAAAAGTTGAGCGCATATTGAGTTTATAGAACTTTTTATTAAACAAGTAGTTTTTAAGGAAAGAACACAACCGACTTCAAATTTAGGGGTACCGTTAATTTCTTCATGATCCAATCATCGGATCTCTAAACCAAATTACCGGACGACCCTTGAGGTATCATCTTTCCAATAAAAAAAGGATTATTGAAATCGGTTCACGTCGTCAAAAGTTATGTATTCCGGCGTATTGATAACCTCCTTTACTTTTGAAGTCGGTTAAAAGTGTTTGAGTTCTGTTAATCTTATGTAAATAAAGTGCAGTTTATGGATTTTAAAACGTTTATTTATTTATTACATACTGTACATAAAACTTGCATGAATGCATTTTAAAGAGCGTATTATCTGAAGCAAATTTTCAGTATTTTCCGGTGATATATATTCAGAAATATAAAACCCCCCATAAAATATATTCCTGGGTGCGCCCCTGCATACATAAATATGCATGTATAGCCTATCTGTGTTTATGTATGTGTGTATGAATGTCATTTTCCCTGACTTCTCTATTCTTGGTCTCCATTTTCTCGATCAGTGCCTGCAGCTGGTGACGCTTCATAAATTTGCACTTGTTTGAAGCGTGAAGATAGTTGCTGTGACGTTTCCAAGTCCCTTTTATAGTTTGCGATTGCCTTTTCCAATATTTGCTCAACTGGCGAGAAAGTGGAACGCGAACGTAAACGCGCTTTGGCTATTTCCAATGACTACAAGAATAGGTAAAAACATAAAAAACAACAATTAATACAATTTATATACTGTACATATATATATAAGTATATATGATAACATAACTAGTATGTACAACACTAATGTAGATATGGCGGAGCGGATAAAGGGGATTGATCCCACGTGAAAGTGGATAGTGAATTATGGACTTCCTTTCCTCCTTACCCTTAACACGAAGCTAATTAACTTTAATATAAAATATAGATAGGTCTAACATTTTTATTTATTTACAAAGTAGTAATAAAATGATTTTTAATAAATAGTAATTTTTCAGATTCTATTAGGCCTTTAATGAGTAATCTACCGACTTTTTCATAAAGCTGAATTTTTAAAGAAAATTAGTTAGGGCCTTTTTATATTAAGGTAACGTATGTGTGTACAAATATGAACACTGGGTTTATGTAGTGAGGTACATTAGGATGCATCACCAAAAACAAAAAAAGCTGCGGTTTTTAAACTCACACTCTTTGATAATCTGAGGTGATTAAAAAAAATATATATATATTTTTTTAAAAACTAAATTTACTTATAAAAAAACTCGATTTTTGGAGCTAGTTATATTTTTAAACGTTAATATTTTTAAGAAATATTTTGGCAGAAGTCTTAAAATGTATTAAATTTTATATTTCCGATGGAAAAGATTACCGATTTTTTTTTTTTATATGCACATTTGCATAAATTTATTGCCCAAATACCTACTTTGAGTAAATTTGTATTTCTCGCGATTGATTCTTCGTAGGAGAGAACTTTAGTTGTCTGCGCTGCAGTTTGGTTGCCGTTTTGCTCCTGCAACTTTTCCAACTTCTTTTCATCGGCTTTGCTGAAAAATAAAATACAAATCGTAATAGTTTACCCGAAAATCCTTTGCAAAACCAATTTTACTTCGAATTCGCAATCTGGCATCACAATCAAGGAATTTAAGTAAAATATGAAAATCTTCTAAAACTAACTAAAGGTCCCTCCATTTGTGGGGCAACACGTCACATATTAGAGGAGAAGCTCGGCTAAAGCACTTAGGGCCGCTTACTCAATGTCTGGTTAACACTAATCTCCGGTTAAACATAGTTATCGACTTTACCGACTACCTATTATATGCATTGAGTCGTAGACGTCGATAACGATGTTTAACCGCAGATTAGTGTTAACCAGACATTGAGTAACCGGCCTTAATATATTGTGTGAAGGACCAAACGTTTTTTGTTGTGGTTCATCCTCATAACTATCAATACTGTGTCCAAGGATAACTTACATGCATACATACATATATAACCAGTCTGAGAAATCTTCGTGAAATCTTGTAATAATAAACTTCTAAACTGCAACGCAGCTTTTTCGAAGATGTACATACATACATCAGGGTGCACCTAATTTTTCAACTTCGACCCGCAAAAGCAGGACTCCCCTCGATAGGTTTCTTTGCTCATAACAAGTAATTTTTATCTGCATATTTACCTATACGTATTGCGAAGTTAAGTTATACATGTAAAGTTTTCACTATTTACCTACAACCCATAATTACAAAATCCCAAAATCTATTATAATCCTTAAGTTTCAAGATGTTGGCAGTCTGCTTATCGAAATTAACATAAACCATCACGTTTATATTGCATACTTTTGGGCTGAAAGTTTGCACCTTTTGATATGCATGTAAATATGTACATATGTACATATCAGTTCGCCACTATCTCCATACAGCGGTTACTTACATTTTTTCCAACCTCTTATCGATCTCTGCCTCCAATGCAGAATACTTTTCATTAATTTCGCTGATTACATCCATTTATGAAACTCTTTACTCTTTTATTTAGTATATAATTAACCACTATTTTCTGTATTGAAAACTTGAAAAGCTACTGAGTGCAAGTTCACTGCCATCTAGTTTGGTAAAAAAAAAAATAAGAAAATTAAGCTTAAAAATATGTACAACCACTGGCTGTAAGCGTCTCGTCTATACCAAACACCTGGTTGTCAAGCCAACAAGCAGAATGCCAGAGGGGTGGTTAGTACAGTAAATAAAACGCAAAATTTCGTGATGCTAACGCCTTTTTATTATTGTTATTATTTAGATATTTTAGTTTTTTTACGTGCGTACTTTTTTTGTTTATTTGTTCGCCTTTTTATTTGTTGCGCAAAATTACCGATAATTTTATAATTGGTATTAATTGTAAATTATAGAAAATTGTAAAGTACCAAATTGTCCCATATTCAACTTGCTTCATATTATTAACATCCAACGACATTCAAACATAAAAAGCGCTGAATTCATAAAAGTTAAGTGTAAATAGATTTGAAATATTCAATCGATAGAAGAATCGTAAGTTTCTTTTTGGAAGGTGGTGCTTCCGAAAATCTCTTTCCATAAAGCGTTTCAAACCTTTTTTTGAATTTTTGTAATAAAGAAAATGTATCACATACGCATCCTGAAGTACAAACATTTAATACTTGATAATTTTCATTCTTACGTCAATTAATTTTAAAATCCACTTGTGGCATACACATGTTTAATTTCTTAAAAATATATGTAGATGTTACTAGTATTATAATGTAGATTAGAGCCTCTACTAAATCAACTAGTCATATTTAAGACTTTAACATAAAATCAGCTATTACGGGCGCCACTCGTTCCGGGGTAACCAGATGCAAATGGTGCGTACCAGGTACTTTCTCAAATATCACTAACTCTGCGTTCTTTTTCAGCGTTTCAATAACCTCGGTGTAAAATAGTGGATTTTGAAACGTCATGCCGGGATCAGCACGTATATTGAGTACTTTACAGCGTATAAGCTTTGCATAAGCTATAACTTGCTCTTTCGTGAACATGCCAAGCAAGCTCACTTTCAAGCGCACATCGCGTGCAAAATTAAAGCCATCCTTTTTTATTTCGGCTGGTGTTGGTGACATGCCACGCCGCATCAACACCTTCGCACCCTCTTCATCCACTGAACCGTCATACGCATCTACAACTAATTTAATCATTTCTTCATAATTATAGCAGGGCATCTTGTTCAGCGATAAATTCTCGTAATCCAACATTTTATCTATTGCCCAGCCAGTTTTTTCCGCAGAATGATCAACATTGCGCACTGTTGGTCCAGCAATATCGATGTTAATGAGTTTTTCCACTTCATTTGGGAAGCTAGCCGCATACATGAAAGTCAATGCGCCACCCAAGGAATGGCCCATCAGTGTCATATTCTCCCAACCGTAGCGGCGTACTATGCGCCGTATGAGGGCAATGCCATCCCAAAAGATGAAATACTGCATTCCATTTGGATAGTGTGACGACTTACCATGGCCGGGGAGATCAATGCAGAGTATTGGAATGTGCGCCGGCAGCAGTGGACATAGACGATCGAATGTACCGGCATTGTCCTGCCAACCGTGGAGAGCGAGTATTGGCTGGCGATTCTGTGGTCCCCACCATTTACCTGAAAGGATGTAAGAGGTTTAAAATATGTGCTTAAAATGTACGTAATTCTAGGAACTAAATTAAGATGACAATACATAACGTTGATTCATTTGTTGGTAGCATTTGATTAATACGAGATTCGTTTACTGATAGCGTTTTCTTTTCTCGAAATAATGTTGCATCTATTCCGCCCTGCGCCAGGGCTGTGAAGACTTCGTGTTCTTTTCTCAGCATCTTCACATGATCTTTCTTTAAAATGTTGCACTCTGATAATGTTGCCATATAAGAAGGTGACATTTTTTTCGAGAAAAGAAAACGCCACCAAATAACCAGTTTTAATGGCTTTAAGAAAAAAGTGAAATGTTCCGTAAAAATTGTGAATATCTTTCAAATGACAAAGTAAATCCTTGAGACTTAATTAATCGGTTTAAATATGTTACGACCACGCATATGATTAAGTGCTAAAAATATGTATGTACATATGAAAAAAGTTGTAATAAGCTTTGGACTTTAGTGCTATCTCCGTAGCAAGTTAAAAATATCAAATTATTGCTTTGCTTATCGTCAATTTTGGCATTCGACATCTTTCAACCTCAATAAGGGGATTGCCAAATCAAGCTTATCAAAATCGATAGCATTCAATAAAAAAAGATTTTGAGTAGCTAAAACCTAATGAAACGTAATAGCAACACACATATTTGCATTTGTATATACATACATATGTATGTATGTAGTTGCTGAGATTAGCAATATTAGGGTGAGCATCTAGTTTAGGTTTTCTGCACAGATGCACCTGCATACATACGATATACTCGTATTTACTAATATTACGTACGTAGTATAGCAAAACTTGTTTCTAACCCCCACCCCCCTTACTAGCGAGCTAAAAGCTTTGTTGGATGAGCTAACGCTTTATCATCTGTAAATCAACAAAACTGGGCGCGCACAAATGACTAATCCTACACATAGTATAGATTTTATCAGCAGCACCAAATATTTTTCCTAAAACTTGAATCAATAATGAAATAAATGCACAGGAAGACCTCGCTATTTTTGATTTCCCATTGTCTTGTAATTCGAATTGAAGTTAGCACCTCCAAGTTGTCTTTAACGAAATGTATCAGTCTTATTGTGTATGTATCTATTTTTATTCAAGCGAATGTTAATTTTAAAAACATAGGTACTACTCATATCTAGTAACCACCTTAAAAAACATTCATTATTTAAAAGGGCAAATGAAACTTACCAGCTACTGTACCCCATGGTACTGCGATAGAGACTTCTTTCCATGAATCTTCATCCCTGTAGCACCCATTACTATCTAAAAAAAAAAAATTAATACACATTTAAAAAAGGAAATCAAAACAAACATTTATTGTGACATTGCGGATATGTAGGTGATCTACATGCATACATATGTATGTATATCGTCGTTTAAAGCACAAAACCGCGTACCAACAAAGTGCAAAACCGTGTATAAAGATAATGCAAAGCCGCGTACGTGAGGTTGCATAAATTATTTTCTAGAGTAAAAAAACTCATATTTCAAAATGGTTATCTTTTTTATAAAGTAATCGCATTTCTGGCTGGCATATTTCAGGACGAATGGATTTGTACTTGAAACGACGATATAATCTGGTGCCTCTTTCTTTGCCAGCGCGATATTTCCTATTGCATATTTTACTGTAATTACATTAATAAGCACAATAAAATGCATTTGCCGCAGCTTATTCGCGAGTTCGCTAAGACCAATCGTAATTAGATTCACAGCTGTTTGACACACACGCGTTTGCGGAGCATTTGTGTACTTTCAATATGTAATGAAAACCTACTAGTGGATATTTAATGTATTCACGTTCTCTGCCATCAACGCACAAGCTTTTCTTAATGGCTCATCGACACCTCACCTGATTTTAGTGCTTCTATTCATTAATTTATATACTTACTTGCTTTTATTGGTGCTTCAGCAACACCATTGGTTGTGCTGGTCCCATTCATTTTCACAGAAGCCACACTGCTGTTGGCCGAATCCATTTAACGTATTTTTGCAATTTACCTGAACGTTAAAAAGTTATTGAAAGACAACAGCAGCTATCACAGTCCAATAATCTGAGTTTTCCCACAGCGTTTATTGCAAAATCTAAAAAGGTGTCTGGACAAAAATTTCGTATTGACACAAAACAGCTGACAGCTTGACTTTTGCCACCTTGAGTGTTGCCACCTCAAGTTGTTAAAGATAAAGAGGCTGTCACACACAGAGCTGCCATCCTACAAAGAACGGAACGGAGTGTATTGAATGCAAATGATTGCAAGGCACGTAACGTAACGTGAACGGAACCATCTAACAGGCCGTCTTCACGTGCTTGAAAATTTCGCCACCGTGGCGAAGCATTCAAGATCCCGCACCTGTAGACTGCAAAAAGTACGAAGCATAATTTTTCTCGCATACCGAACGGTTGGCGACCTCTTATTTGTTTTCAACTGCCATTTTTGTTGATTGACAGCTATTTTTTTAATTTCGCAAAATTCTTCGAATCAGCCACATTCGCTTGCGAAGAAAGTAGGACTGAAGCGAGATTTTCAAACAGGTAAAGGCAGCGGGTAAAATCATTTACCCCGAGTATTATAACATGTCGTCTGCAATAACGATTGTTTATCTGCCGCGATAGATCTCCGGCGATAAATCGCTTGAGGAGACCGCTCATCGCAATCCCAGGCGATAGGTAGCAGAAGATATCGCTTGCGAGCCATCATAGGCTATGAACGGTCAAATAGTGATTTTCACAGTTGCTTTTAACTTTGAATTTAGGCAAATATGTGTTATTTTTTATAATAGTAGCGTTCCAGATGCTTCACGATTTACAGAGTTTAACAGAAAGCTGTTCCCGGTTGCCACCTTCCATAAGGTCTATTAATTGCGAAAACAGCGTTTCCTGTAAATCCTCTAAAACCTGAAAACCGTGAAGCATCTGGAACGCAACACAAATATACGCTAAAAACAATGTGGAGTAGGCAATTTCTGCGAATACAGTTATTTTCGTCATGTGGAATGTACTCGTGACGTTCAATGCTGCGGAATCGATGCTGGTGTTGGGCTAGCTTGAGGTGCTGGGGAGGAGTAGTCCTTCCATAGTTTTTGCCCATGTGGATAGGAGGAAGATGAGCCTATGCGAGTCTTCCGCCGATCCTACCAATTTTTCGCATATCGTGGATGATCATCGTGGATGCTTTGACGTTGTTCTATGGTAAAGCACATTGGTGTGT
>NW_023458560.1:76240334-76241776 GCF_013731165.1 Rhagoletis pomonella
GCTAAAAGTATATATATTTGGAATCAGGAGAACGCCCCCTACCCCCCCTATAGCCACCTTTTTTTTGTACGCGGGGGATGCCAAACTAAAATTTTCCCTTAACGCACAAGCTTTTCTTAATGGCTCATTGACACCTCACCTGATTTTAGTGCTTCTATTCACTAATTTATATACTTACTTGCTTTTATTGGTGCTTCAGCAACACTATTGGTTGTGCTGGTCCCATTCATTTTCACAGAAGCCACACTGCTGTTGGCCGAATCCATTTAACGTATTTTTGCAATTTACCTGAACGTTAAAAAGTTATTGAAAGACAACAGCAGCTATCACAGTCCAATAATCTGAGTTTTCCCACAGCGTTTATTGCAAAATCTAAAAAGGTGTCTGGACAAAAATTTCGTATTGACACAAAAACAGCTGACAGCTTGACTTTTGCCACCTTGAGTGTTGCCACCTGAATGTAGTTAAAGATAAAGAGGCTGTAAACACACAGAGCTGCCACCCTACAAAGAAACGGAACGGAGTGTATTGAATGCAAATGATTGTAACGCACGTAGGCGTAACGTACACGGAACATGCAAGATCCCGCACCTGTAGACTGCAAAAAGTACGAAGCAAAATTTTTCTCGCATACCGAGCGGTTGGCGACTTCTCGCTTGTTTTCAACAGCCATTTTTGTTGATTGACAGCTATTGTTTCATTTCGCAAAATTCTTCGAATCAGCCACATCGTTTATCCGCTTGCGAAAAAAGTAGGACTGAAGCGAGATTTTCAAACTGGTAAAGACAGCGGGTAAAATCATTTACCCCGAGTATTATAACATGCCGTCTACGATAACGATTGTTTATCTGCCGCGATAGATCTCCGGCGATAAATCGCTTGAGGAGACCGCTCATTGCAATCCCAGGCGATAGATAGCAGAAGATATCGCTTGCGAGCTATCATAGGCTATGAACGGTCAAATAGTGAGTTTCACAGTTGCTTTTAACTTTGAATGTAGGCAAATATGTGTTGTTTTTTATAATAGTAGCGTTCCAGATGCTTCACGATTTACAGAGTTTAACAGAAAGCTGTTCCCGGTTGCCACCTTCCATAAGGTTTATTAATTGCGAAAACAGCGTTTCCTGTAAATCTTCTAAAACCTGCAAATCGTGAAGCACCTGGAACGCAACAAAAATATATGCTAAAAACAAAGTGGAGTAGGCAATTTATGCGAATACAGTTATTTTCGTCATGTGGAATGTACTCGTGACGTTCAATGCTGCGGAATCGATGCTGGTGTTGGGCTAGCTTGAGGTGCTGGGGAGGAGTAGTGCTTCCATAGTTTTTGCCCACGTGGATAGGAGGAAGATGAGCCTATACGAGTCTTCCGCCGATCCTACCAATTTTTCGCATATCGTGGATGCTTTGACGTTGTTCTATGGTAAAGCACATTGGTGTGT
>NW_023458560.1:76241876-76250517 GCF_013731165.1 Rhagoletis pomonella
ACAGCTGCGGTTTGACACTCCCTTACAAAAGGTTGCATTTACGAAGGCCAGAGAAAGGGCAAGAATGCAATCCCTTGTTTCGAAAATGGTAGTAGAAAAGTACGCAAAGTAGGCAATTAGTAGTGAAGTTCCTTTCGTAAATTCTAATGTATTTGCAGGAAATCTGGCATTTTAAACGAAATGTTGAACGTAATATTGATATATCTACGTGAATTACGTAATTTATATGCTAAACTGCAAAATGACTCAAAATTAAAATAAGACTACTATGAGATTGATGTAAACGTCCATTGCTTATGTTTTCATCAGTTAAATATGCTTCATATGCATATACAAATAAACATATTGCACAAAAGCTTAAACTTTTATTTCACCCAAAGCTACACTGTTTCCATGTAAATTTGCAAAGAAGCAACACGGTGCCACTGCTAAAGGCCGGTCCACATAGAACTTTCGTGTTGGCTTTGGCGTTGGCGTTAGTTTGACAGAACGCACGTTAAAAGTATGCTTGCTACAATGAACGCTTGGCAGCGAACGCTTTGAGCACTAGATTTACATACTAACGACAGATAAATTAATATTTCATATCAATAATTGCATTAAAAATGATATTTCTTACCTACATTTGATTAAAAATTAAAAACATTTCACATAATTTTATTTATTTGCAACAGCTGATTGACAACGCGCGCAAAAAGATGAGAGATGCCCATCTTTTTGTGTGCGTTAACTTTGGCGTTGGCGTTGCCGTTGATATGTGGGCATGCCCATATAATTGTGTGCATTCATAGTCAGCTGTTAATCAAAACCAACGCCAAAGCCAACGCCAAAGTTCTATGTGGACCGGCCTTAAGGGAGCGGTGCGAGAGAGACAACTGTCAGTTTATCGAACCTTGTATTATTGAATCATGCTCCTATTGTGTTTGTACAGAAATGAAAAATACAGTGCAATAGCAGCACGACGAAAGATTATATGCCAGTGCTTAGTTAGCTTTGCAATTTATTTGTAACAACCCAGCGCTTAAGCTGATGTCACATAAAACTTTTGCTTCGCTTTACGTGACAGATTCGCTTTGACAGATAAGATGAATTGTATGAAAATGCACAAAGCATGCCACATAAATCGTTGAAGCGGCAGCGCGAAGCGAAAAGATGGTCAACTCCCATCTTTTTGCGCACTTTGGCAATCAGCCGGTTTAATATTTATTTTGTTTCGTCCAAATTCGGGTTTTCATGCAGAAACATAAAACTTAATTACATTGCTGATAATTTTAAATCAAAATAATTAAAATCCACAGCAACTTTGATGAGTAAAAAAGCGGTACAACATTGTTTTCTTGGCGTTCATTGTGGCATACCTTTTGCGTCTGGCGCTTTGCTGGCAAAGTTATAAATGTCACGCAAAGCTACAAAGTTTTATCTGGCATCAGCTTTAAAGAGAAATACATATGTACATTGTATGGGATCGTGCATTGTATGTACATAGATATACAAACATAATATACTACGTTTATACGCATGCATAAGTCGCTTTAATTCATTTCGCCGCGATTCAAAACATATGTATAAACTGAATTTCAATTCGCTTTGAAAGAGCGAAGTGCTTTGGCTCACACTCAGTGTTGCCGCGACAGGAAAAAAAAGTTTATCAAAATCCTTCAAAAAGTTTAACATTTCTCGAAAAAGTTAAGCAAACTAACTTTTTTCCAAATGTATATATATGTATATGGGTACATATAATTTTATTGTAGGTATAATAACACAGCACAGAGACTATGTAAGGAACGAACAATTTCGAACAAAGAAAGAAAGCAAAATAAAAAGTAGTTTTAAAAACTATGTAACGCAAACTGTATTAGTACATACATATACTTTAAATTACATACATATTAGTTTATCAAATTAGATATTAAATTAATTTTAGTTTAAGTCTTTCTAAAATAATATAAAACTCATGAAGCGATAGTAAATACTCCACCTTTAAGGCATCCGTACAAATGTGCCTATGTCTAAAGTATAATTAATTTTCCGCAAAGACGTCGTTGCATTCTTAAATTTATCCCTTAGCGGAATAAGATGTTTTTTTAAGTTTGTATTGATTAAAAAATGTCTTTTGCCGACCATACATAGAGAGATTCAACTTTGCCTACGCATAATTCTTTTGACAACATAATATTATTTATAGTTCTGATTTCAAGTTTGTTTCGTAATTTCGTTTTGACTAAATTCAAGTCTGAAAACTTTCTTTCAGCAGCGGCTGAACTATGCGGTAAGGACAGTAAGTTACTTACAAAATAAGCAAGCTCTTTGAAACATAACTCTTCCATACCATTTCGAAAAGAGGCAACTTTTTCCCAAAACTCGACGATATCCATGTCGCCTTTAAGTTCAATATTGCTAAATCGTAATAACTTCCATTGTGTAACTATTTTATCCGCGTCAGAATTAACTAAGTTAGGGAAACTGGAAATTAAAGGCATTATGCATATTTGCGAATCCGATAACACTTTACTAGGAGTTATGGTAGATAAGTTTCGTAAGTCTTCTCTCGCAAAGTCAAACCGCTGCGAAATCTGCTTCAATAACTCCAAATAAAAATTTAAAATATTCGTTTTTATATCAAGTTTTTGTGAGTCCGACAAATGGCTATTCTGCAAATACAGCTCGGCTTTGGCTCCGATAAAAATTTCTTGCGTTGGTAAATAACTACTTTTTTAAATAAATTTAAATTCTCCAAGGAATCTAGCCAAGTCAAAATATATTCACTTTTTACAAAGTTACTTAGTATCAATTTAACATTACTTTCAATATGTGAAAACAAGTAGGGCAGTCGAACTTTTTCCGACTGAAATTCCTTGTTTAGCCCATTAATGATATTTAGTATATACGATAAAAATAAAAAATATACTCTGAAACTTGCATCATCCATCATGTGTGCCAAATCAGCAGCCCGAATTCCATTAACCTCAAAGTAACAAGAAACGAAATATAAGCGTAAAGGACCCCACTGTTCAATTATACGGTTTACTACTTGCTCGAGTGCAAGCCACCTTGTTAATGAAACTCCTAATATTTTATGGGGCTTAACAGAGCAGTATTCTTGGAATTCTTTGAATTCGGATATCCTCTTTGAGCTGTGTGAAAAAAAGTATATATATTGCGACAAAGTTTTTCGATTTCCAATGGAAGTTTTTTACAAGCATACGACGAGCACAAATGTAGTGAGTGGCAACTGCATTTCATATAAAATAGGTCGGTGGTTCTTTTAAATATTGCTTGCAAGCCGTTAATTTCTCCAGCCATAACACTTGCGCCATCGGTCGCAAGACCTATAAGGTTTGCCATTGGAATTTCATGTTTATCAAAAAAAAATTTTATGGACGCATATATAGAGCTCGCATTACAATCACTTAACTCAATTAACCCGAGAAATCTGTCTTTGACCTTACGAGCTAACTTATCCATATATCTCGCAACTAAAACTAATGACTTTTTGCTAGAAACGTCAGTCGATTCGTCGACGATCAGCGAAAACTTTGTTGTTTTCAATTGAGCCAAAATTGTTTTTGCTGCTGTATTACCCAATAAATCTGCTAATTCAGTTGCTTTCGTTCTTCCACATTTGATTGACTTTGCAATCTTTGAGTCACAGCAACATTCTACTAAAAGTTCCGGTAAATAATCCATAAGCACGAAGGGTAAATTGTGGTATATTAAGAACATCACCAATGTGAGTTCTGCATGGTGTACTTGTTTCATGAATTTTGTATTTTCTTGGTTCATACAAGAATCAATTTTAAGCTGATGTTTTTTCTTCTCAACATTTTGGACATGCATGCGAAAAGTTGCGTGTTGTTTTAAAAAACTTACGTTGTTGCATATTGGCCTCTCACAGGCGATACAAAAGCCTAAACCATTATTATTTCGAAGCCATGTAAATTGTTGCAACCACTCAGAACGAAATTTTCGTTTTAGTCCTGTCTGAGTTTCAGTTTCACTAAAAAAATATAACAGAAATACATTCTGAATATAAAACATACCCACGTATACATATGTATAAAAATGCGCTTACCTGCTTTCCCTGTCATTTTCGCATTGTGCTTCGTTGGTTGAATTGCTTGCAATCACGCGCTTTTTTTCTACAAATCTTATAATACATATTTTTATATTTATATGAATACCAATTTTGCACGTTTTCATTATTTATCTTCTAATGGGTAAATACATACTTACCCTGCAAGAACAGTGACTATCATTTGACCAATCATTTGACTGGCAAGGCTGATAGAGATTTCTGTCACTGGCTACCTACAAGTTTCTATCACATTCTAAAGGGCAGTGTGAAAAATCTGATGTAAACATTTGTGTACATATGATCTTCCGTCTTCCTCCAACTTATGGCCTTATATATTGGTCTCCTTTTAACCAACGCAAAATTTGCAAATGTGTTAGTAAAATAAATGAAAATGTGTAAGTTTCCATCACACAATTCTTGTAGGGTACCTATCCATGAGGACAACAAAAAGAAAATTTCACTTCTGGACGATTGAAGTCTGCCAAAAAAAGAGCGCAAACCGAAAGCTAACTAGAGATGAGAAATTGTTTTCAGTTTCGAATACTTATGTACATATGTATGTGCTTATAAAATCGACTTCTGTCGAGGGTGGCCAATTGTATGAAATTAATCAGTGCTACTTCTTTGATCGAATTAGGAAACTAAAGAACTTTAATATTTTGAAGCAAATACCTTTTTATTTTAGATTATGTATTTAAATGAAAAAGTTTAGCAAAACGAAGAATAGTTTAACAGTTTAACAGCCAAGAAAAAGTTTATCAATTTTGCTTAACTTTAAGCAAAACGGCAACGCTGCTCACACTCCATTTCAAATCGGTAGTTTATTTCTCCAGACAGTTAGAAAGAGTTGGGGTGTTCACAGTTCGTTCCAAATTGTGTCTGAAAATGTAGACGTCTACATTTTGAGACATTTTTAGCATCAAACTGTGAGCACCCCTTTCTAGCAGTCGTCGCAAAATCGTCTCAAAACTTTGCTGGTGTTGCCAGACATTTCTTGTTTGCGGGCATTGTTTATATGTCGCCTTTCGATTTTGTTTCTGAAAAATTGTAATTATTTAACTTAATTACCAATTCGTAATATTTGTTATTCCTTTTCCTTGATTTGTTTCTTTTCATCAGAAATTACGCTGAAATTAAATGCAAATACGGAAAACGTGCCCAATAAATAAAAAAAATGTGATTAGTATTGCCATAATGCAACCCTGCTGCGAGGTTGCAAAATGTAGACGCGTAAAAAACATACCTTTGAGTGTGACAAAATGTAGACGGCGTCGTTTTCCAATTTTGTATGGGAAACAACAACACCACAGATTTTACGGTTAGAAAACGTCTTAAAATGTAGACGTCTACATTTTGAGACACTTGGGCTGTTCACAGTTCGTTCCAAATTGTGTCTGAAAATGTAGACGTCTACATTTTGATACATCTTTAGCATCAAACTGTGAGCACCCCTTTCTAGCAGTCGTCGCAAAATCGTCTCAAAAGTTTGCTGGTGTTGCCAGACATTTCCTCTTTGCGTGCATTTTTTATATATCGCCTTTCGATTTTGTTTCTGAAAAATTGTAATAATTTAACTTAATTACCAATTCCTAATATTTGTTATTTCTTTTCCTTGATTTGTTTCTTTTCATCAGAAATTGCGCTCAAATTAAATGCAAATACAAAAAACGTGCCCAATAAATAAAAAAAATGTGATTAGTATTGCCATAATGCAACCCTGCTGCGAGGTTGCAAAATGTAGACACGTAAAAAACATACCTTTGAGTGTGACAAAATGTAGACGGCGTCGTTTTCCAATTTTGTATGGGAAACAACAACACCACAGATTTTACGGTTAGAAAACGTCTTAAAATGTAGACGTCTACATTTTCAGACACTATTTGGAACGAACTGTGAACACCCCAACTATTTGGAACGAACTGTGAACACCCCAAGTGTATAAACACCGCTCTCACTCAAAGCGAATTGGAGATCAGCTGTTCCGCTCAAATTCCAAATAATCGCATCAGTATTTAAAAGCTGATTAATAATAATCGTTCTTTTTCTTTGCCACGATTTTATAATGCCGAATAAAACTAGATTTTTATCGCTTTCCACTATGTTAACTTATAAAATGTCAAATGAAAACATACATACATACCATACACATAAAAGGTTTTCTTTTTAAATTATGATTATATGTATGTATATGTGTTTACAGCGATTCATTTGATCTGTACAAATTAAAATGTGCTGAGCTTCAAGTAGAAATATCCGCGTTGGAAAACAAAATCGCAGTGCTCGAGGCACAAACAAGCGAAACAAATTTGGAAAATAAGTCAAAATTACATCGCTACAACATGGAGAGCATATCGTCTGCAATGTGCATTTACTCCGCGGGTAACCACAAAGCCAAAATTTTTGCAAAATCTGATGAGAAATTTAAAAGTAAATTTGGACCAAAATATTATAAAAAGATTTTATTTGGGAAGAACATTCTTTAGAATTCGATTTTTAAATCGCAAGATTAAAGAAACGAAAATTGTATATCAAAATAAGAAAATTAAAAAAATAACAACATAATGCACTAATGGTTTTTATTATAAAATAAAAAGAATAATTACAATGTAACAGTTTACATTTTATATATTTTTAATAAAAGAGGGGCAAACCACGTAAGTAAAAAAATATCAAGTACTGATTAAGGGAAAGAAAATACTCCGATGTATTGTTTTAATATTATCAAAGTGGCAAGGCCGTTGATAATACTGACAATTTATGAAACTTCAAAAAATTTTATTATCCGTCAAAAGTTGTTTATTGAAACTACCTTCTTTTTTGTATCATGTGGGGTGTTCACAGTTCGTTCCAAATTGTGTCTGAAAATATAGACGTCTACATTTTGAGACATCAAAAGTACGGCG
The DNA here is from genome assembly GCF_013731165.1 of Rhagoletis pomonella. Lineage (NCBI taxonomy): Eukaryota > Metazoa > Arthropoda > Insecta > Diptera > Tephritidae > Rhagoletis > Rhagoletis pomonella. Next base: position 76,248,855 of record NW_023458560.1, read on the forward strand.
ACTACATTGTTATCACGTTATTTAGCACGCGTATATTCGGACCTTAACTTTGGCGTATTGGATGTTGACATTTGTGGGCCTTCACAGCCACGATTGCTTGGTGTTGAGGGCGAAAATGTACATCAATCTGGTTCTGGTTGGTCGCCGGTTGGCGTGGATGACAACTTATGTTTGATGGCTATAGGATTTCTTCTTGGCTCACCTGATGATGCAATTATTTGGCGTGGTCCGAAGAAGAATGGCATGATTAGGCAATTTTTAAGTGAAGTAGATTGGGGACAACTGGACTTGCTCATATTAGATACTCCTCCAGGTACATCAGATGAACACTTGTCAATAGTATCATATTTGCGTGATGACAGCGCACCGAAAGCGGTGTATGCATTGATTGTGACAACTCCTCAAGAGGTCTCGTTGTTAGACGTGCGAAAGGAAATCAATTTTTGTAAGAAGCAGCGTATACCAATATTGGGCGTAGTACAGAATATGAGTGCGTTCCGATGTGGGCATTGTGGACAAACCTCAGAAATATTCCCGGCAAAGACAGGTGGAGCAGCGGTAATGTGTGCCGAAATGGAGGTGCCATACTTAGGCGCATTGCCGCTAGATCCACAGGTGACAAAGGCGTGTGATACCGGCGAAGATATAACAGACATAAAAAATTCAACGATCGAGGCGCTAGCTAACATTTGTCAAAAGATCGTTATGGGGCTGGACAGCGCGTGAGTGAGACTTCTGATAACGTTGTTTTAAAAAATCATGCTTAAATTTGGTTATATTTATTATTTTTGCTTTTAAACCAAAATGAATAAAATATATGCATACGTAAATTAGTCACCGTTACAAATTCTTATAATCAGATCAATATTTATAAGTTTAGGTAATCGTAATAATTTTGTTTTAACGGGAGGGGCTTTATAAAAAAAAGTAAAAAAAAAGAAATAGTGAACATCTCAAGATGTTGCTTTCTGAGCAGGCGGCAGCGGTTTCTTGAAGAATGTGTCAGTAATACTGCTGTTGGTACTAGTGCCGACAGCCGATATTGTCGAACGTGTTGTATCGCTCCCGAGGTCCTTCTGAACCATTTGCGATAGGGCAGTACTCTCACAAGGAGGCGCAAAAGTAGTATCGCGACCATGCGTTGGTGCTACAGATAAGGTTTCACGTTCTTGGGATGGAGGCGCATTTTCCGAATTCTCTTCTAAAGGCGATAATGGAATAACTTGTAAGGCGGGCAACTTGGTCTTGAGTTGGTCAAACAACGAGTTAGTATCGATCGTTGTTTGTGACTGCGTCTGTGTCTGTGTTTGCATTTGTGCGAGTGGCAGGGGTGGCGGAACATTTTTAATCGTCACAGAATCAGTGCAGTCCTTTACTTTGTATATACCCACAATATAATCGGATAATTCGAACATATTTGAACGTAAGGAAATGATGATGAACTGTGCGTTTTTGGTGCGCTCCTGTATAGCGGTGGGTTATTGGAAATTAAAAATACATTTTTATACATTTTATTTTATTATTTGACTAACCTTTATGTAGTGGGCCACAATGGAGATGTTCTTGAAGTCAAGTGCCGCATCTATTTCATCCATAAAGTACAATGGCGAAGGCTTATAATAATGTAATGCGAATACCAATGCCAATGAGGACAGCGTTTTTT
>NW_023458560.1:76250617-76258714 GCF_013731165.1 Rhagoletis pomonella
CGTTTATTCGCACACACACGGTTACATATCAATTTTAACTTTAAATGGTACGACTAGCTTAACAACTTCGCTTGAAGGCGGTCAAGTACAATCTGCCGTACAAGGCGAATTCATATAAGGTGGTGTCGATTCTACAAATACAACAATTACTTGTATTTTGTTTTTGCTTTGAGCGGGCCATTGTCAAAATCAAGGCGAATTTGCCTTTGTCAAAATTCGGAGGTGAATTTTTATGAAAATAAAATTGTTACTTATTTTAGTTGCATATGAATATTTTTAGATGATTTTCGATTTCAGGAATTAAACTTTCTCCCCATATTAAGAGCAGCTGATCGAGATTCTCAAGATTCAAAGAATCTAAGTTGAAGCAATTATTAGGGGGTAAGTACCAGTGAAGCTGATGGCTCTTTGTGGCGCTGAGCTACCGAGTGCATGCTACACCGTTCCTAAACAGCTCTAAGTTTCCTTCAATGGTCGTCAAACCTTGGAGAAATTATGTTTGTAAGAAGTTCTGGCTGCCAGCACACAAACAAAACAGCGTTCGAAACTAGTATTCGTGCTAGAAGGTGATGTTCACATTGTGCCAGCAGCAGGAAAATTCCGCTGTAAGTGCGCCAATATGAGCAGTATTAGAAAAAAACATACATACATATGTATCTAGTAAATGACTTTTTAATCTAAAATCCCTTAGGTTAAAATCCCATAACAATTCATCGAAACATGCACTACACCTACGGGCGAATATGGGAAATGTGCCTTGATTATTGTCGCAAATTAAGGTTGACCCAAACACAAATGGTACATCGACTGCTTCACAAGCGCAACCAGCGCGCCAGATTCGTCTGCATCACCTCAACAATAAAGATGACTCAAAACAGAATAATTTTTATGAAATGCATAATTTTACGTATATTTCAATTACAAATTTACTAAACTAAAATTAAATTTCAAGTAATTTATGAAATCGCGTGTTTAAACGATTTATGATTTTACTAAACATACTTACATATTTTAAGTGTGTATTTTTTTACAGAAAAATACAGAGCATTTTTACATGATTGTATGTACATATCGATGGTCCTGTGCAATAACGACACAATTAAAAATTCAAAAAACAAAAATTATCACTACTGTTAAGTGGCTCTTGTCTCTAATCCTTGTCTAATCCATTTCCATCCCTTACTAAAGTAAGCATTAAGGATTGCTAAAGTAAGTACAAAAGATTTGACATGAATTCGACAAGAATTAGACACATAGCCACTTAACAGTAGTAACAGTTTTTATTATTTGAATTTTTAGTTGTGTCGTTATTGCAAAGGACCATCGATATGTAAATTTTTTAAGATTATTAGAAAATTAAGTGTGAGAAAAAAGTTACAAGGATGAGAAATTTAAATATAAATTTGTATATATACATATATATTCATATATGAATTTCTTTGAATAATTACACTAAGCATTACAAATGTTAATTAAAATGCTGGGGGCGCTGATGTATCACCTTTCGTGTGGCGGTGGTGCTGCTGGTGTACTCTCCTAAGGTGCGTGTAACGTGCCACGGAGTGCGTGGTGGTGCTGCTGTGCCACCGAGTGTGCTGGTGGTGCTGATGTATCGCCGTGCGTGTGGCGGTGATGCCGCTAGTCTACTAAGGTGCATGTAACGTGCTACCAAGTGCATGCTGATGTGTCTAGCTGTTAAATGAGAAAATTTATATAAAACTATAAACATATCGATGGCTGAGGGATCGACCTATCTCGGCGGCCAGTCCGAAAACACCTTATCGCAGCACATTTTCGTTTGAGATATGGCGTTCTTCAACCAAATTCTGAAATAGGGTGCTTTTTTAATTCTGAAGTTGGGCGTTCTTGAAACAATTTCTGAGATAGGGCGTTTTTGAACTAGCTGCCGAGATAGGCCGATCTTCCACTCAGCCATCGATATAAACAATTTTATCTTAAACTGTTAGATTCAGAAAAAACTTGTAGTTTCTCTTACCGCTCAGAGTTTGATCTTTATAAACTTTTTGCTTCCCATGATCCTTTGCTTCGCCTTTTTAATTTTCAGCCGCTTGTTCAAACTGCGTATTCGGAAGAAAATTCGGCACTTAAAAAAGAAGCGTTTGACCTTTTCTGGAAGGTCAACTTCCGCGCTTCTTACGACCATCTGCTGGTGGATATTCTTACTGAAAGAAATCTCTGATGCGTTCATATTGTCAAATACGGACTCCAGTCCTTTAATTTTTTGCAAAAATTTGTCTGTTGGCTTTTTTAAATAGCCTTTGGAGACTTGGTCGACCCACGTAAATGATTTTTCCGTGGACTGGTATTCCTCAAGATTGAGCTTTTTTATGATATATCCGGAAATATATTCCAAAGCGTCCTCTTTAAGAATACCACATTCGTCAGAATGTGCTGTGGGAATTGCGTTTAATATGTCCTTATCCATTCCATCGTTAAGCAAGTCTTCGATTGCGCTCTGCTCGTCATACTTCAACATCGTCTGTGATTGCGTCAGATTCATCGAATTTGTGTCATCATGTTCACTGTCAATATGGAAGGCATCGGTTACGCTGGAACTAACATCGTTAGACTTAGACGACGTCTGCGTTTCTGTTTGCGTGTCAGACGAGTTCAGCCAGTCAGTGCGATCTACTGCAACATTACCACTGCCATGCAAATGTTCAGTATTCCGTGCTGCGAAGTAATACAAAAGATCATACGTTTCCTTGTTTTTAAGCATTTTTAATTTTTATACCTAAGATGTACTTTCGCAACCGGTATTTAAATTCCTTCGGAGTCGGATGGTCATTCAGACCACCTTTGCTGCGAATAGCGCCGAAGAAATGCTCTAGCACATCTTGATTTAACCGATATGTCAACAAATATTCCACTCTTGAATTTTGTTTCAAATAGTCGAACAGCATAACCAAAGCTCGGTTTGTTACGAGTATCCCTTTTTGAAAATACTCCAAGCTCGTCTTATTGGGAATTATGGGCACAGAAACACATTCGTTCATTCTTTGCAAAACTTCTAATTGGCTCGAAAGAGCTATCCCGAAAGGTTCCTTTAAACATAGAATTATTGTTAAAAATTGTCTAACTGAAAAATCTTTATCTAATGTAAAATACTTTTCCAGGGTAACCAAAAGTTTCCATCGATGAGTTTAATACGTCGAACCAATCGTTGACCAGTTGTATGAAATCTGCTGTCTCTGTGGGCTTATGTAGGTCAAAACCCAACGAGAAACAGCGTCTAATTGCGTTAGCCGTGGTATTAGAAAATAATTGTGCGGCTAGTTTTACTTTTTGCCTGCCTAAAATTTTGTTTTAAATGAATGAATTAACGAAAATTGTATGTAACTACATATGTATATAACCAACCTATCCCTTTCACTAAAAGATGCTCGTCATTTAATTTAAAAAAGTGAAGTTTGATGCAACAAATTCCAAATTGTCCGTGTGGTTAAATGTTCGCCCTTCCACAACAAACCCGAGTCTAAGAAATGGTTACGAACTAGTTTCAAAAGATGTGGCGTGTCAGCAAATGCAAAAACCTTTTCGCTTTCCTCTGCGGGGTTTGGAAACCACGGCTTATCTGAATAAATTTAAGTTTTAAATACCGTTCACTATTTCTTTTAACTTTTTAAATCTCTAGTGAATAATAAAAAATATCAACACAAATTTGAAGATTAACAACACTGGATCACAAATTTTAATTTTGTTCTCCAGACGCCACTATCCAATTTGTATGTAGAATGGCTCGCTAGTTCCGAAAATCAACTTAACTTTTGAAAATAACAACAAAACAACAATTTGAAAAGAAAGAAAGTATTGATTGGTCAAATGAAAATGTGCAAGGACTTTTTGTGTGAAATATGAGCAGAAAAGAGTGTTACTCATACGCCACGTACACCTGATTAGGTAGAGCGTTTGCATTGAGCGCAAGAGATGTCAGAAATTATTAATTAATTTCTCAGAAACTATCAGGGCTACCGATATATAAGTGATGTACATACGGTTTATGGAGAAATTTATTTGGCTTAATTTCGCGTATCTCGTATTACGAATATTCAATTGGTTCGTAGGATATACGTCATTAAGTGAAACCACTTTTTTCAAGCTGAATGCCTGAAAAATTATTTCGGTTTTCGGAATCACCGAGCAATTCTACATAGGAATTGGATAGTGGCATCCATATCATATTTTTGATGTTAACCAGTGTAATCGTACCAACTGTTACGTTCAGGTCTTTCCACAGTTTTCGATTGGTGGGTCCCATGTCGCAAACGATCGCTACTACTGGGAAACCTATATTTTGCAATGTTACAATGATTGAAAATAAGATTTCCTTAGTCATTACGCAGTCATAATCGAAAAATATAGGCTGCTTCCACCATTTCCTCAATCCACGTGCCATAACGACTTGGACATAGTTCGCTGGCTTTCTTACGAAATCTCCCGGCTGATCATACTCGAAAGACTCCGCGACTTTCATCTCATCGAATGAGAGAACGCAAATTTTTTCGTCTTTCGAAAGATTGGACCTGTGTCGCATACTCTCGATTGATGCGGCAATAATGCCTTCGTTTACATCTTTTTTTCGGTACCAGCGTTGCAGTGTGGACACATGTGGAAGTGGAAAGCCATTTTCATACATATGAACGTACGCTCTGGGTCCTGCCGCGTGCAAACATATAGCATTTGAAATGTCTTTCCACGACCATTTCACGTTTCCAGCTATTATGAATAAATGGAGATTATCATTCAAGACTTAAAGACGAATGGTGAAACATACTCATCATTTTGCGAACTTGATTTTCAGTGAATATCTTTTTAACACAACCCACGACGATGTTCGCTACTTCTAAGTCTTTTTGCAAAGCATAGTTCTCGCGTTTTAACCTCTTAATCTCTTTGTTTAGTTCAGAAATTTCGTAGTCCTTGTTGGATTCGATAATCACATAGCTGAAAGAATGTATAGTAATAAAATGGAACTATTCCGAGCATTCTCTTTGTTTACAAGCACATACTCTGTCTGTGTTTGGCAGTCTTTGAAAGACACTGCAGCTCTGTGAGCCATAGAATTAGGGAAGCTATTTAAATTAAAAACTATGTAAGATAAAATATGTAAACGTGTGTAATCAAATGTACATACTTAACTGGCTCGTTCACATACAACTGCTGAGCGCTATTATTAAAAGTGTCACTCGAAGGACTAATGAAATAAAACTGCTGAGCGCTATTATTCATAGTTTCGCTGGAAGGACTAATGAAATACGGGAGACGAGAGCTACATTTTAGTATTTTTAATTAGTGTTCAAATTTCACACTTACAGTTCTTGCGAAAAAACCCCAGAATCTAAATTAATTTGTAAAGCTTGGGAATTCGCAAACCAGAAATCCGTCCTATATTAAAAATTATGTTGTTAGTTTAGGGAATGTTTAGTTAATTTTACCAAGATTTTCGGTTAGTGGAAGAAGAAAAAGATGGATCAAAAAGCAATTATAAAACAAAAGTTTTTCTTCTATATATGGCCATATTCACAGTCATTAGTTATCTACTATGCTAATGTTAAACCACCATTTTTCATTTTACAGTACCAGTTTGAAAGCAGTTAACTATTGTACATCCATTAGTTAACGAATAGTTAAAAACAGCTGTTTTCCTAGTAGTTAACTAATGACTGGGAAAATGGCCCATAAAAGCCCAATTTCTTTTGATGTATATATGTTAACACATTTCCAATTGGCTCATGCGTTTGGGCAAGCCAAGTGAAAATCAAGATAAAATTAACCACCCCCAAATTTTCTTAAAACTCGCTTAATGCTCTTACTCTGTTTGCACACAGCTCGTATTCTTTAGAAAACTGTCGCTAACAGTGGGGAAACTATTAGCGATCTCAGCAGGCAAAGCTGGAGGATGTGGGACTGCTTCCGGCAACAAATGTGCCCTCTTCCCGACGTAAATAATGTTGGAACTCGAGAAGTGATCACCACATATAACGTCATTTGGCTTAAATTGCTTGTGGCAAACTCTGCTCCACGACACCCGCGTTAGTTCCTCGCGTGGGACTTGGAAAAACGGCCCTTGTCCCCGCTTGACCCGCTTACTGCACAATGCACACTTTCCCATTTTTTTTTTTGAATAATTTTTTTTTCGAATTACAAAATTAAATTACACAAATAATTTTTTATCAATCACAATAAAAATTTGACTTGCGAAAATAAACAAACAGAATGTAAACAAAACTATTCATTTTGACAATCACGCACCAAACAGCTCAATTCGCCTTGAATCAGCTGATGAATCAACACCACCTTATATATATTCGCCTTGCTGCCGTATTGCTGTCCTTCGTTTGTCTCGTGAAGTCTATAGTTGAGTATGTTCAGTGTGGTCCGTTCAATCCTTGTAAGTGTTGTATTCGTCGATCAGTCTTAGTACGGGTCCCCACTGTCATACTTGTATGTTTGTATGTCGATGGCCGCCTACATCATTTCCCACATAAATATGTGTGGTAATTTGTCTGTTAAGAGGTGTTTGTTGTTACCAAACACTTTGTAGCCGAATAACTTTATTATCAAAAACTTAAATCGGCTACAAAATTGTTCTTACCTACGTGTTTTTTTTTTAATAAAAATAAATACTTCTAAATATTGAAACATAGACATGTATGCATGTATTTAAAAATTAATCAGCCGCTAATATCCCTATAGTCGCGGTTGCCAACTGTCCCGTTTTCGGCAGGACTCTCTCGGATTTAAGAGCTATGTCCCAACCCGGTACAATAACTGCCTTAACGCAAAATGTCCCGGTTTTCGGCAAAAAAATAGACATCTCGTTGTAAAAAATTTAGAACTCTTTGAATTTTTACATTTTATTTAATATTAATGTTATTTTATGTACTAATGGACACTATACGCCATATAGTGAAAGCAAAATTTATAATTGCGTCCCGGCTAAAATGAGTCAAGTACAAAGTATAATCGATAATATCGATAATCTTTTTTTTGTACTATGTACCTGCAAAGAAATTCCCAAAAATTAACACCATTTTTTACTAGCTTCAAACGGACACTTTGTTATACTAATATGTCAACTTGTATGCACATTAATTGAATTTTCCTGAGTTTTGCACGAAGTTTAAATTTTGTTTTTTTGTGTTTTTTGTTATGGTATGAACAATATTGTTATACAAAATTCGCGAACAATTTTAAGTAAAAAATGTTGCACATATTGTGAAAAATTCACCGTGCGTCACTGTATATACATAATTTTTATTTCAATTTTAGTATATCTTTTAAATAGTTAAAATATATCATTGAAACTTCGTTTTTTGAAAATTTGTATATGTAGATATATAGATAATTTTACATGCTTTTGTTACATATTGTGTATGTAATTTTACCTACCCTCTTTCCTAACATTCTGTTTGTCATTTGGATTTGTTTTTTGTTTTTTTTCCAAGAGAGGACCACATACACTTTCTACCTCCAAGGTCACTTCTGAAATTTATAGTGTCTGGGGGCACAATAGACCTTCTGGTCGCAGTACTTTATTCAACTATGTATCTAAGTACGAAATGCTCTCACAAAAGTGAATAAACTGCCCAAACCCTGGGAACGCAAAAACACCTATTTCGTCCCGCAACGAATTGCTCAACCAGCTACCGACGTAAAAGCGTAGAACGTGTCAGTTAACAAGACCTATCTTATGGGATTCTCGTCTTACCGAAAACTCATCACCGCACGACGGTGACGTTGTCGGTGCTTTTCTCTCTCTATCAACAGTAATTTCGTATGTTAATACGGACGACGGGCACGAAAGGGCGCTCCGTCGCTGGGTGGTTGAGCTATTATTTATTTATTTTTATTTATTTATTAGTTATTAATTTAAGATTTGAGCGACACAATAACGCTAAACGAATGGTTCACTTGATATTTTTTCACTTATCAATCAAACAAAAACAGCTAAATATGCGCATTTGTCAGCTAAAATTTGAATTTTTCAAATTTTTCCTCTTCTTCTGGCAGTTTGACAGTTTTCACCAACTTGCTCGGAAAACTAGTGGCTCTCAACAGCCCGAGAACCAACCA
>NW_023458560.1:76258724-76266019 GCF_013731165.1 Rhagoletis pomonella
ATGAAAATATTAAAAAAAATAAAATGTTAATAAGCCACAATAACATTGACAAATACATAGCTTAGGAAGAGCCTGCCTGAAACTATACAAAAAAAACAAAATAAGCAAATGGATGTATAGAATTGACAACAACAACCACGCTGTCGAGTTTAAATAGCGGCAAATCAGCTGCACTTGATAGTAGTTGGTTGAATAAGGAAAATGAATTAGCAACAAGAGTTTACGGGATGTAATTAGCTCAGTGGTTGACGCTTCTGACTTCTGATTCCTATCTCATTGCCCGACTTAGAACATGCGTTTATACCTTATTGCCGTCTAAAAAATGTAAGCGACGAATTGACAACGCAGCCAGCCGAGGAGCAATCAAAAATGATGTTCTATATTAGGTCACCTGCAGAGATGGAGAACTTAGTTTTTGCCATTCTGCTCGTACTACTAGCCGTCATATCTGTTGTGGCTATTGTGTACCTTATAAAGCTTTTGAGGCCTTTGAAAAGGACGAAAGTTGCTTATGTTAGGCTGAAGCGGCGAAATAACAAACACCAGCGTTTAGTGGAGAAGGAAGTATATGACGGTATCGCTATGACTCGACGTGATGAAAATGCGCAGTATTATTAAAAATTCCAACACCATACTCAAGAGTGTGCTTACTTGCTTTGTGACCGAATAAATATATATGTATACATGTACAAATTACCTCAATCTGTGATTTAAAAATTCGTTAAAACCGTTGTACAACATATACCACGTTTATACGTAAGCTATTTGCAAATAAAAATAATTTGCTAATACCTAACTCACTGTTTATTCGACGGTGAAAAATTTGTATTTAATATTGCCTGATTATAAAAAGGCAATAATATGACCATCGAAAAAGAAAATAAAATTAAAAATGGCAACGTCTTGATTATAAAAAGGCAATAAGATGAACATCGAAAAAGCAAATAAACATAAGAATGGCGGCGTCTTGCGCTTATTTGCAAATAGTATCACTTAATCAATACTTATTTGCGTGATTTAGTTATTTGCAAATAAAAAATTAACTCAGCATTTATACGGCAAAGTTTACCATTTTACAAATTATTATTTGCAAATAAGACGTGCGTATAAACGTAATAATACACACATACATACTATGATGTGGTATAAGCACTTGTGTTGGCGACGACAAGTCACATAAACGTTTATTGTCATACGTTTAACAAATTACAAAATAAAAGATAGTCAAATACAAAGTCGAACTTTCAATTGATTAAAAATACTAAAAACGAGATACTGACGAGATACTAAAACTTGTATATTCGCTGCCCGCCATCTTTCTTCTCTTATCCAAAATCGACGAATGAAAAAGATTCACGTTGGCTGCGATTGTTACTGACTGGGGTTGCCATATGATTGCACGATGGCGAATTTAGGGTGCGGTTACACTACCCAGTTATCGACATCCCACCTCCTGGCGGATCTTCGGGGGATTCGCAAAAACCCAAAGCGGCTAGCTTTTTCGCCGGTCGACGTATGACTCCATGCGAGGTGTAGATGTTGGCACTTTGGACTCGGCCATCATTTCCTTTGAAAACCTCAGTAATTCGCCCCTTCTCCCAATGACTTCGTGGTGCTGAGGGGTCACATATTATAACTAGTGTTCCCGGCTTAAGCGCATCTGCGTCGTCTCTCCACTTCGAGCGACATAAAAGTCGAGGCAAATATTCTACCGTCCACCTTTTCCATGCACGGTCCTTCAAATTCTGGGCGATCCTCCACTGCTTTCGGAGGCATAGGCGGTTCTCTTCCGGATGTGGCGTTTGCGTAGAGTTCAAGCAACCCACTAGGAAATGGTTGGGTGTGTGAGGTTCTTCCTCTTCTGGCGTGACTGGCAGATCAGTCAATGGGCGGCTATTTACGATATTTTCTATTTCATTGAGGACACTACGGAACGTCTCCAACCTCGGTGCCTCCTCTTTGAAAACTTTATGCAGGAGTCGCTTAGTGCATTGGATGAGCCGTTCCCAACAACCTCCACTGCTGGGATCTGCGGGGCAGTTAAACACCCATTCGATACGCTGTTTGGACATTTCGCTTCCGATGACGGTGAAATCGAACATTCGGTCTGCTTCTTTCATCACCTTCTGGGCACCGATGAAATTGGTGCCGTTATCACTCCGAATGCGTGTGGGCACCCCGCGGCGATTCACGAAGTTGCGAAGACAAATGATAAATGCGTCGGTTGACAGGTTTTCTGATAGCTCGAGATGGGCTGCTCGCGTAGTAAGGCACGTGAACAATGTGATCCACCTTTTTTCCGTTCTGCGACCGATGGTGACGTGAAATGGACCGCAGTAGTCTACTCCGCTGTACGTAAAAGGTCTAACGTCGATCCAGCGGCAACTGACCCATCAACGGTACGGCGAGTTTAGCTCTGTCGTGTATGCAGACAGGGCACTGCTTTTTGACACTCCTCAAGACGTTACGTATGGCAGGAACCCAAAACCGTTGGCGTACCTCATTCATTGTAAGGTTGTCGTTTTGGTGGTGTCTCTTTTGGTGCTGCGCGGCTACTACTAGTCTCGTGACGTGGCTTTTTGTTGGCAAGATGATTGGTCTGCGTGCTGTTATCGGCAGGCAATAAGCTGCGTCTATCCTCCCATAAACCCTTTTCATCTAAGTATGGTGTCAGTTGATAAATACTGGTACTTTTTGGCAACGGTGACTTCTTTCGCAGCAAATCGATTTCATGTTGATACGCTTCTTTTTGCACCATGCGGCATATATGCTCCTCGACGGCGGCTAGTTCGTCGACATGTAGTTCGCCATCACTACGGTCTTTGCTCCTGGTGTTGTTGACAAATCGCAACACCCAGGCTATGGCTCTGACTAATTTAAGAAAGGATGAAAATCTGGTAAGTTTGATCAATGGCTCACCCGTGTTGCACAGAAGCAGGTGTCGACTAGTGATCTCCTCGTTGGCACAGTCGTCGGACGTCAAAATTGTTTCTCGAGGCCAGCATTCCTCGTCCTGGTGTAAAAATTGTGGTCCACTAAACCAGCGCGAGTGTGACGAGAACTCGGGTTTCAGCATGGCGCGAGTAGCTTCGTCTGCGACGTTTAGGTTCGTAGGCACCCATCGCCACTGATTAGTTGTCGTTGTAGTTAGGATCTCTGCGATCCGATGTGCTACGAACGGTTTGCACGTTCGCGCGTGTGAACGTATCCACAGAATAACCGTCTGCGAATCGCTCCAAAAAGTGATGCTGTCGATGGGAATGTCGTGACCTTCTTCCACCAGTGTTTTGATACGACATCCGAGGACTGCAGCTTGTAGTTCCAACCTTGGAACCGTCATTGTTTTAAGCGGCGCGCAAGTTGCTTTGGCGCAAACGGGAGTTACCTTCACTGCATGTTCCTTTTTTACTCTCAAGTACGCGGCTGCTGCGTATGCACGTGTGCTGGCATCGACGAAAATGTGTAGTTGGATGCTGTCAGCGGTCGGTATCAAACCCGAGTAACAGCGTGGTATTGAAAACGCTTTTACTGACTGAAAGTTCGACCACCAAGACTCCCACTGTGCTGCTAAATGTATCGGCAGCTCTTCATCCCAGGCGATGCTTTGTTTCCACAGGGCCTGAATAAGTAATTTGGCGGAAATTGTTACGTTGGCAAGTAGTCCGAAGGGATCGTATATGGTCATCACGATTCCCAACAGCTCCCTTTTAGTGGGTAGTCGCTTCACTGCAGAATGTCGCTGGATATTTAAAAAAATTTAAAATGGAATTCAAAGGTGTCTGTGGATGTGTTCCAAAACATCCCAAGAACTTGGCTATTTGACACAAAGTGTCGAAGTTGGAACCCGGCGGCGGAATTAATTGCGATGGCTTCTCGGATCGTTTGGTCGGCGTCTTTGACATTGTTGAAACTTATCACCAGATCATCCACGTACGTTTTGTTTTCTACGGCATCGGCACCTCTTGGCATCTGGGAAGCGAATCTGGCGGCATTTTTGTTTTTAACAAATTCTGCGCAGCATGGGGAACAGGCGGCCCCGAAAATCATCGAGGTCATGGCAAAGGTGCGAATTGGTTGACTGGAGTCACCCCCTCTCCATAAGAAGCGCTGCGAGTCTTGATCCTCAACTCGGATGCGCACTTGAGAAAACATCTCCTGGATGTCTCCAGCCACTGCGACGATTCCTTGTCGAAATTTAAAAAGAATGCTGATTAAACATTGGGCCTTAACGGGTCCTTTGAGTAGGGCACTGTTGAGCGATATACCAGACGTCTGAGCGGCTGCATCAAACACTATGCGGAGCTTACCCGGCTTGTGTTCGTTAACTACCCCAAAATGGGGCAGGTACCACGTAGTTGGCCTCACTATTCTGGCTTCTTCGACAGAAAGCTCCCTAGCATAACCCTTGCTGACATACTTGTCGATTTCGCGTATGTAACTTTTGGCAAATTGGCTGTCTCTTTTCATTCTTGATTCGATACCAAGTAAGCGCTTTTGTGCCATGTCGTAGCTGGGGGGAAGCTTGACGTCATCTTCTCGCCACAGCAGGCCTACCTCATAACGACCTCCAATGTGTTTGGTAGTTTGCTCGAGTATCTCTCTCGCGCGTCTGTCCACGTCAGATTCCAGTGCGGCATTGACCGGACATCTGATGGCTAAGCTGTCGACTGCGATAAAATTTTCTACAAGCTGGTGTAATTGTGTCAGTGCGGTTGACTCTCTGACTAACATCACCCTTGACACGCTAGTGGTGATACCCTGGAGTGGCCCGTAAACCATCCAACCCAATTTTGTTTTGGCGGCGATTGGTTGCTCGGGACCGTTGTCGACAACATCGCGAGCAATACCCAGAAACGAGTTGTCTAGCCCAAGCAGTAGGTCTGGCCTTACATCAGTATAGTTCGAAAAAGGCACTGTCTTTAAATGGTTGTACTTACTCTTGTCAAAGGATTGAGTCGGCAAATTGAGATTTCGAATAGTCCGCACGTTTTTGATTGCGAAAGTGTGAGTAGCGTCTGGACCTCGTAACTCGACCGTGACTTTACGGGACTTCTCTGTCGTTTTGTTCCTGCCGTACCATTGCAACGACAGAAGTGATGCTGGCCCTTGCAAACCTAGGCTGGTGGCGATGCTGTCACTTAATAATGACACCGACGAACCTTCGTCGATCATGGCGTAAATTTCTATTTTACCTCGGGGTCCGAACAATGTTACCGGCAAAATTTTGAATAAAGTTGACTGGCTCTCCTGACGGCAATTGAAAACATGCTGTACTTGGTTTTCGCTGGATGTTGGTCGGCTTGCTTCGGTTTGTGAGTGCAACAGCTGGTGGTGCTTCCGCTGGCAGCCATTGACACCACACACTGTTCTTCGGTGGCAGGTTGACAGGCTGTGTCCGCTCGTGAGACATCCGAAGCATAGTTGGTGGCGCTTTACCAAAGCCCATCTTTCATTGACGACGACATTCCGACAAAACATGGTTCTAGCTACATTGGACACATCGGTAGGTTTGACGTTGGTCCCGTTGTACCTCGCTGCTGTGGAGGAATCGACGGCTACCACCTCCTGCTAGCGTTATCTGGCGGCTATATGTTGGTTGGTTAACCTGACGCGAGTGTGGTAATGGCACATTTCTGTCGGCTAATTTTGGCATCAGTGCGACAACTTTGGCCAACTCGCTTAGCCAATCAGCGAAGTTACCAACTGTCGGAAACGGTGAAATTTGTGCAGCGCGCTTGCTCCACTCGTATTGTTTAGTTGGTGGCAGTTTGGTCACCAGTTGCTCCAACAGGGTAGGGTTTACCAAGTGGTGTTCACATTTTGCGGATTTGAAAAATGCCACAATATTGCGTACTCGCGTTGAAAATTCTAAAATTTGATCAAGGCGGCTCTCAGTGATACTCGGAAAATGTTGCACCCTTTGCAACTGAGAACGTACTTAAAAAGTCTGAGCGACCAAAGTTAAATTCCAGTTCGCTCAAAACGTTGGGCACGTCGTCTGGGTGAATAAGAAGCGACTTAACGGCTTGCCTTGCTTCACCCTGCAATGCTCTTTGAAGACGCATGAGGTTTTGCCTACCGTTGTAACCAAACTCTGCAGTAGTATCGCGGTAAGACGCGATAAAGAGCGGCCAATCCTCCGGATTTCCTTCAAACGTAGGTAGGGGATGCAGTCTCGTTGCGGCGCTATCCACAAAAACTGGTGCAGGATTTGTCTGTCTTAACGACGTTGGCGGCAATGGTGTCACTGTTGGCGGTAGTGACTGCTGTGTGCATAAAGGGGCGACTATATCCTGTTCTCCTACTGTCTGGTTCGGTAATTGCCATTGAGGCTGTTCCACTTGATGTGTTTCAAGACGTTGTCGCAGTTGTTGAATATCCGAACGCTGAATATTTGTGTCGTTTCGGAGCTCAACGATTGACTCACGTAAGGCCGTAATTGAAGCGACCAAAGCGGTTAAATTGTCCACTTGTGCACCTTGACGCTGTGGCGCAGGGCCGGGTGGTGCTTCAACGACCGTCGCATTTAAATCCGCATCGTCTTCTGCACTAGTTCCTTGTTGTTGGCTCATTTGAGATCTTGTTCGCATTAGCGCAGATAATCACGTAGAAAAATATTTTTAGGTTAGTTATACCGGTGCTTAGCAGTGGTATCGACGAGTAACTGAATGCTGAGCCAACGAATAACTGTTGCTGGCGAACAATTTGTGGCGGGTTAAAATGATTATCGCGAATTTTTGGCGGTAAATCCGTTGTACGACTGCTTACAAATTTGTAACAAGCGGGGCGATTTTATGTGGCCCTACATATGCAGAGTAGTGCTTCGCAAATTACCCAAAATGCGAAATGCGGCGCTGCTGCACAACTGCAACTAAATTTTTCTGTCACGAATCCAAAGTTTTAGGCCCGAATCTGTAATGGCGGCTTCAACACGTTGTTTGTACAGATTCCGATTGCTGGCACCTGTCGCTTTCGATTGCACGGCAATGGCTAAATCGAAAGGGTGCTGATGATACCTCGTTGCTAATTTTGTAGCTGGCTGCTACTTTGCAAAGGGACGGCGGCAAATTGGCAAATTGTTGCGAATTGCAACAGGCAAACAAGACGATGGCGGCTCAGATTTACGATGAAAAACCAGTAACTACGCTGTTCGGCTTTTACAGACGACAGCGACTCCGACTCCTTGCACGGCGATGACTTCCAAATAAGCCTTATGAAACGGCGGTGACCTGATCGCCTGATTCCTTGCGAGGCGATGATTTGCAATTGATGGCGGCAGAGAACAAGTTTTAGAG
>NW_023458560.1:76266119-76268049 GCF_013731165.1 Rhagoletis pomonella
CGCGTTTTAATTAAAGACTAAGAGGATTGGGAAGGCCATTCCTACATTTATGTATTTATGTATATCGCTATTTTAGAGTGAAAATCTGCTAAGTCCATAACTCATATTTTGATATGGTTAGGTAGTTTTATTTCTTCCTGTTTATATTCAATGAAAGGCATATTCAATGTCCAAAAAAGGCATAGAAAATTCGATAAACTCGAAAAAAATTCGAAATCTTTTACTTAGCATACCCTTCTCATTCGTATGAAGTTTTCTCTTGAAGAAAATGGCTATGGACTTAGCAACTTTTCACTCTAAACTAGCGATATATATTTCATCTTTTACCTTGAAAAAGCCTCCGGACTAGAGTGTTTGATTCGGGTGATTTTCAATATCTTTATGCATTTTTTTATCTTGATTTTTCAAATACCGAGTAAATCGGAATCCACGTAGTTTATTTATATACCAAAATCTAAACATATTTTATTAAAAATGGAACTGGAATTAAAATTATTATATGTATATCTAAGAACAGGATAATTTTCCAATACATAAAATTTTTTTAAAAATATAAGCAAAACCGGACCAAAATTGCTCAGTATTTTGTTGTCCATCGCAACTGGTGCCACCTTAAGGCAGGCTCTGGTCTCCGACACGAAAGGGAGTGGAGTGCCAACTTTGTTTCATCGTGCTGCAACAACCAATAACATATCCGTCACTCCACACATTCAACACCCGCCCCACCATCAACCAGTAGACCATCTTCCAGCACGCAACCCAGGGCATTCACCAGGACAGATGGTACTGCAGTGTCTGTACTAGCCTGATAGGAACGGATTGCAACCCTGACCTATCCAATCGCCGAAACAGTGGGGCTTTGAAATTCCTGCAACCGAAGCGTAGACGCGGATTGGAATCTAGACCGTTCCAACCGCCAAAGCTGAGCGCCATAGGTCTAAGATAACTATTCGTGCACCGAAATTTGGGTACAATGGAGCAGATGAACGTAAAAGCTACGATAGTCTCGTTCCTCCGGATACCCTAGATATCAAGTTGGGTAAGTAGTCAACATAGGAAGTGGATTTCCACTTGACCAAAATATTTACGTCGGCTGCTGTGGTGTAGTGGTAAGCAGTGCGCAATTTCACTCACCAGTACCTGGGTTCAAACCCTGGTCAAAGCAACATCACAAAAAAATACAGAACAGTGGTCGTCCCTCGGCAGGCAATGGCAAATCTCCAAGTGTATTTCTGCCATGAAAAACAGCTTCTCATAAAAATGCAATCGCCGTTCGGAGTCGGCGTAAAACTGTAGGTCCCTCCGCTTTGTGTGACAACATCAAGGCGCACGCCGCAAGTCGGAGGAGAAGCTCGGCCAAACACTAACATATGTGTTAGTACCAATCTATTATTTAAAATATTTACGGGGAATGGTTGCTTGAAATCATATTTATTTGAACCCATTTAAGCATTAAGACAATCACAAAGGATAGTACTGGAGACACTTAACACTGTTTGATTGTCTGCCCGCTGTTTTGCAATCGAAGGGATAAGTCGAGCATGAAGGTGGGGTGGACACTTGCGGTTAATAACCTTGTGGATGCTATGCTTGAGTCGGAAGAAAACTGGTCTGTTGTTTGCATTTTGGCAAACACAATTTGAACTTAATTGCGTCTGGAGGAACAACTCCGCAGTTTTTCATAGAAAAACGGCTATAGGCCGCTCCCCTCCGCGAAGTAATACCTCACAGTAGCAGTGGGTTTTAGTGCTGTGAACCTTCTGGACTGTAAACGACGATGCCAACACCTGGGTTGCGGGTGACTGCTACAGCTCGCCAGATATTACAATAGCTACATCAGACCACCTGGCCATAGAAGTTGCGATATATGTACCAGTCGAGGTATTTTATCACGTCCCAAAACCGTACATTAATGGACACGCAGAAGGGA
>NW_023458560.1:76268149-76269501 GCF_013731165.1 Rhagoletis pomonella
GGCAAGGCCGTTGAGAATACTCACAACTTATGAAACTTCAAAAAATTTGATTTTACGTCAAAAGTTGTTTATTGAAACTACCTCCTTTTTTATATCATGGGTCGTTCACGTACGTAAACTTATAAGATTATCTGCTTGACAAAGTTATCGATTTTGATGAATACCACTAATATGAATAATAATACAAAATGAAAATTTAAAAACTTTGGGAATTGGGCAAACCTATTTGTATAAAAATTTTGGTAATTATCTAGGTGGGCTTCCAACCCCCAAAATTTAGGAAAGAGGGTACTGTTAGACGCGTCTGGACCCCAGTAACAAGAATCCGAAAGCGGAAATTTACTGTTTTTTTTTGGTAATTAGCTAGGTGGGCTTTCAACCCCTAAAATTGATCAACATTTAGGAAAGGGGTACCACGAGACGCGTGTGGACCCCAGTAACAAGAAATTTACATTTTTTACCCGATCAAAAGTTATTAACAAAAAACTTTTCCACAATAGCACCTTTTTTATTCACTTACTACACTTAGGGCCAGTTTTTCAGCATGAACGAAAGACACAAGATCACGTAAGAACAAGAGAGTGAAAAAAGTCGATTTTTTTAGCGGGTTCTACGCCATCTTGTTTCACTGGAAAACGAGCGAAAAGTAAACAAACCAAAGAAAACAACGAAAACCAAAATTAGCCAAAATTATTGTCAGCCACTTTAAGCGCACAATTTAGGTAAAATGATGCAATAAAATGCTTTTTTCTCAAAACCAGTTACAAATACAACGTCGCGTTCTTACGTGATCTTGTATTTTTGGTTCATGGTTTTTCAGTGCCAACTGGAGCCCCCAGTGTTGCTTATTGCAGTGTTGCCACTCACCAATGCCTTTTCATAAACTTACCTTTTCAAACTACAATTTTTCGTGTTATAATAGATGCAAGCTAAATATAAACTACTTATTTTACAACAAAAAACCTTATTCGATAGTAAATTTCAAATAATTTAAACGTATCTATAGAAGGAAGAAATCAGTTAAGCTGAAATTAGTCAAGAACTTAAACCTCCGTACTTAGATTAAGTAAACTCAGTTTAAATTGAACAGCTGGCTGATATTTGATTGGCTGATCTTAGTTTAAACCTGCCAGATCAGGTTTAAACTTGGCCCACCATTTTTTTTTTTTTTTTTGTTATTTTGACTACAGATTCGATTCATATCACTGCGAGATGTAATGAAATCAGTGTTTAGACCCCACTAATAGTTAAAAGGTAAGGTTTTTTTTATTATCTTTGAAAAAAGCAAGTTGTCGATAACTGGGAAGTGTAACCGCACCCTAAATTCGCCATCGTGCAATCATATGGCAACC
>NW_023458560.1:76269601-76284533 GCF_013731165.1 Rhagoletis pomonella
TCCCTTCTGCGTGTCCATTAATGTACGGTTTTGGGACGTGATAAAATCCCTCGACTGGTACATATATCGCAACTTCTATGGCCAGGTGGTCTGATGTAACCGAAAGCCCACTAGCTATTTAATATCTGGCGAGCTGTAGCAGTCACCCGCAACCCAGGTGATGGCATCGTCGTTTACAGTCCAGAAGGTTCACAGCACTAAAGCCCACCCCTGCTTCGTTTCCCTCCCACCGTAGAACTACTGTGAGGTATTACTTCGCGGAGGGGAGCGGCCTATAGCCTTTCTATGAAAAACTGCGGAGTTGTTCCGCCAGACGCAATTAAGTTCAAATTGTGTTTGCCAAAATGCAAACAATAGACTAGTTTTCTTCCGACTCAAGCATAGCATCCACAGGGTTATTAACCGCAAGTGTCCACCCCACCTTCATGCTCGACTTATCCCTTCGATTGCAAAACAGCGGGCAGACAATCAAACAGTGTTAAGCGTCTCCAGTACTATCCTTTGTGATTGTCTTAATGCTTAAATGGGTTCAAATAAATATGATTTCAAGCAACCATGCCTCGTAAATATTTTAAATAATAGATTGGTGCTAACACATATGTTAGTGTTTGGCCGAGCTTCTCCTTCGACTTGAGATGTGCGCCTTGATGTTGCCATACAAAGCGGAGAGACCTACAGGTTTACGCCGACCACCGAACGGCGATTGTATTTTTATGAGAAGCTGTTTTTCATGGCAGAAATACACTTGGAGATTTGCCATTGCCTGCCGCGGGACGACCACTGTTAAGAAAAAACCTTTTTCTGTATTTTTTTTGTGATGTTGCTTTGACCAGGGTTTGAACCCAGGTACTGATGAGTGAAAACGCGCACTGCTTACCACTACACCACAGCAGCCGAGGTAAATATTTTGGTCAGGTGGAAATCCACTTCCCCATGTTGACTACTTACCCAACTTGATATCTAGGGTATCCGGAGGAACGAGACTATCGCAGCTTCTACGTTCATCTGCTCCATTGTATCCAAATTTCGGTGCACGAATGGTTATCTTAGACCTATGGCACTCAGCTTTGGCGGTTGGAACGGCCTAGATTCCAATCCGCGTCTACGCTTCGGTTGCAGGAATTTCAAAGCCCCAAAGCCAAAGTTTGCTCATAGCTCATTGTACCAGCGGAGTACATTTCCAAGATTGTAGAGCCACAGTTGGTGGTACGCATGAAGTCACCTAGCACTATGTACCCGGTTATCGCCTTCTAACGGTACCCAGCTGTGCAGGTGGTGGCGGATGGTATGTACACGGCACCAGTTATTGCCAGTATTGCACCTCACCGATGTTGTGTTGCACCTTATCAGGCTAGTGCAGACACTGCAGTACCATCTGTCCTGGTGAATGCCCTGGGTTGCGTGTTGGAAGATGGTCTACTGGTTGATGGTGGGGCGGGTGTTGAATGTGTGGAGTGACGGATTTGTTATTGGTTGTTGCAACACGATGGAACCCGGATTTAAGAGCTATGTCCCGGCCCCGGTACAATAACTGCCTTAGACATCTCGTTGTAAAAAAATTAGAACTCTTTAAATGTTTACATTTTATTTAATATTAATGTTATTTTATGTACTAATCGACACTATACGCCATATAGTGAAAGCAAAATTTGTAATTGCGTCCCAGTTAAAATGAGTCAAGTACAAAGTATTATCGATAATCTTTTTTTTTGTACTATGTACCTGTAAAGAAATTCCCAAAAATGAACACCATTTTTTACTAGCTTCACACTGGCACTTTGTTTTACTAATATGCCAACTGGTATGCACATTAATTGAACTTTCCTGAGTTTTGCACGAAGTTAAAATTTTGTTTTTTTGTTGTGGTATGAACAATATTGTTATAAAAAATTCGCGAACAATTTTAATTAAAAAATGTTGCACACATTGTGAAAAATTCACTGTGCGGCATATGTATATACATAATTTTTATTTCAATTTTAGTATATCTTTTAAATAAGTGGCAGATAGTATCATTGAAACTTCGTTTTTTGAAAATTTGTATATGTAGATATATAGATAATTTTACATGCTTTTGTTACATATTGTGTATGTAATTTTACCTCCCCTCTTTCCTAACATTGGGTTTGTCATTTGGATTTGTTTTTTGTTTTTTTTTGTTTTCCAAGAGAGGACCACATACACTTTCTACCGCCAAGGTCACTTCTGAAATTTATAGTGTCTGGGGGCACAATAGACCTTCTGGTCGCAGTACTTTATTCAACTATGTATCTAAGTACGAAATGCTCTCCCAAAAGTGAATAAACTGCCCAAAACATGGGAACGCAAAAACCCCTTTTTCGTCCCGAAACGAATTGCTCAACCAGCTACCGACGTAAATGCGTAGAACGTGTCAGTTAACAAGACCTATCTTATGGGATTCTCGTCTTACCGAAAACTCATCACCGCACGACGGTGTCGTTGTCGGTGCTTTTCTCTCTCTATCAACAGTAATTTCGTATGTTAATACGGACGACAGGCACGAAAGGGCGCTCCGTCACTGGGTGGTTGAGCTATAAACGTCAAATCTCACTAAGTTATGAATTTAAGATTTGAGCGACACAATAACGCTAAACGAATTGTTCACTTGATATTTTTTCACTTATCCATTAAACAAAAACATGCGCATTTATCAGCTAAAATTTGAATTTTTCAAATTTTTCCTCTTCTTCTGGCAGTTTGACAGTTTTCACCAACTTGCTCGGAAAACTAGGTGCTCTCAACAGCCCGAGAACTAACCAAAGAAATAAACAATCGTGGTACAAAGCTAAATAAAAATATTAAAAAAATAAAATGTTAATAAGCCACAATAACATTGACAAATACATAGTTTAGGAAGAGCCTGCCTGAAACTATACAAAAAAGCAAAATAAGCAAATGGATGTTTAGAATTGACAACAACAACCACACTGTCGAGTTTAAGTAGCGGCAAATCAGCTGCACTTGATAGTAATTGGTTGAATAAGGAGAATGAATTAGCAACAAGAGTTTACGGGATGTACATAGCTCAGTGGTTAACGCTTCTGACTTTGAACATCGAATTCGCAGGTTCGATCCCTGCTGAAGTCTAGAAAAAAAGAAGTCTGATGAAGAGATGTGGTGATCTCCGAAATAGCTGCTATAACTTCTACCGCTTAGACTTTGTTGCTTTTTCAATTTTTCCTAATAAACAATCGTGGTACAAAGCTCAATAAAAATATCAAAAACAAAGAAGCACAAATTGGGTACTTTCGGGCACCTACGGCCGAGCAAAAGAACAGACTTATTGTGCGTCCCGGTTTCAGGAATGCAAAAGTTGGCAGCCCTGCCTACAGTCCATTGATACAATTAGCACTATATATCAAATTTGTTAGACATACCTGTATACAATTGTACATATTTACATACCTATGAATGCCATGAAGTTCGCTACTCGTGATAAGATAAAAGGTAGACTGAGAGGGAAACGTTCGTACATATAAACAAAGTGCCTGGGATTGCAGTGAAGAAAACTTGTTTGAAATTTTTATTTTTTCGCAAAGAGCGCAACATGAGTTGAGGTACACATACTTATGCATGTACAAACAAATTTAAAATGTGGTATTGTCAGCTATTACTCTATTCTCCACCGCTTATTTGAGGCCAAAATAAACTCAACATTCAAACTAACAGGTGAGGATGTACGGACAAAACAAAGCTTTCATTTTGCTTTTGTGTGCCGCCAGTAGTGCTGTGCTAGGCTTAAAAGGTGTGTAAAATGTAATAGATAGATTATTTTTTACTTTAATTTTAATTTTTTATTTAAACAAAAACTTTATTTTATTTCAGTGAATAACTGCACAGTGTCCAACAATGCTTCAATATCCAGCCCCTTAGTAGAGCCGTGTCCGGCGAATTCACAATGCATGCTGGTTAATAGTACATTTAAATGCATTTGCCTGCCTAATTTCCAACAAAATGCAATTCCTATCTCATTGCCCGACCTGGAACATGCGTTTATACCTTATTGCCTTCTAAAAAATGTAAGCGACGAATTGACAATGCAGCCAGCCGAGGAGCAATCAAAAATGATGTTCTATATTCGGTCACCTGCAGAGATGGAGAATTTAGTTTTTGCCATTCTGCTCGTACTACTTGGTGTCATATCTGTTGTGGCTATTGTGTACCTTATAAAGCTTTTGAGACCTTTGAAAAGGACGAAAGTTGCTTATGTTAGGCTGATGCGGCGAAATAACAAACACCAGCGTTTAGTGGAGGAGGAAGTATATGACGGTATCGCTATGACTCGACGTGATGAAAATGCGCAGTATTATTAAAAATTCCAACACCATACTCAAGAGTGTGCTTACTTGCTTTGTGACCGTATAAATATATATGTATACATGTACAAATTACCTCAATCTGTGATTTAAAAATTCGTTAAAACCGTTGTACAACATATACCACGTTTATACGTAAGCTATTTGCAAATAAAAATAATTTGCAAATACCTAACTCACTGTTTATTCGACGGTGAAAAATTTGTATTTAATATTGCCTGATTATAAAACGGCAATAATATGACCATCGAAAAAGAAAATAAAATTTAAAATGGCAACGTCTTGATTATAAAAAGGCAATAAGATGAACATCGAAAAAGAAAATAAGCATAAGAATGGCGGCGTCTTGCGCTTATTTGCAACTAGTATCACTAATCAATACTTATTTGCGTGATTTAGTTATTTGCAAATAAAAAATTAACTCAGCGTTTATACGGCAAAGTTTACCATTTTGCAAATAAGACGTGCGTATAAACGTAATAATACACACATATGTACATACTATGATGTGGTATAAGCACTTGCTTTTTTCGAAGATAATAAAAAAACCTTACCTTTTAACTATTAGTGGGGTCTAAACACTGATTTCATTACATCTCACAGTGATATGAATCGAATCTGTAGTCAAAAAAAAAAAAAAAAAAAAAAAAAAAAAAATGGTGGGTCAAGTTTAAACCTGATCTGGCAGGTTTAAGCTAAGATCAGCCAGCTGTTCAATTTAAACTGTGTTTACTTAATCTAAGTACCGAGGTTTAAGTTCTTGACTAATTTCAGCTTAACTGATTTCTTCCTTCTTTAGATACGTTTAAATTATTTGAAATTTACTATCGAATAGGTTTTTTGTTGAAAAATATATTTAGCTTGCATCTATTATAACACGAAAAATTGTAGTTTGAAAAGGTAAGTTTATGAAAAGGCATTGATGAGTGGCAACACTGCAATAAGCAACACTGAGGGCTCCAGTTGGCACTGAAAAACTGGCCCTAAGTGTAGTAAGTGAATAAAAAAGGTGCTATTGTGGAAAAGTTTTTTGTTAATAACTTTTGATCGGGTAAAGCAAGTAAATTTCTTGTTACTGGGGTCCACACGCGTCTAATGGTACCCCTTTCCTAAATTTTGATCAATTTTAGGGGTTGAAAGCCCACCTAGATAATTACCAAAAAAAATTAAATTTCCGCTTTCGGATTCTTGTTACTGGGGTCCAGACGCGTCTTATAGTACCCTCTTTCCTAAATTTTGGGGGTTGTAAGCCCACCTAGATAACCAAAATTTTTATACAAATAGGTTTGCCCAATTCCCAAAGTTTTTAAATTTTCATTTTGTATTATTATTCATATTAGTGGTATTCATCTAAACCGATAACTTTGTCAAGCAGATAATCTTATAACTTTACGTAATCTGTTACGTTAACGACCCATGATATAAAAAAGAAGATAGTTTCAATAAACAACTTTTGACGGATAATACAATTTTTTGAAGTTTCATAAGTTGTGAGTATTCTCAACGGCCTTGCCACTTTGATAATATTAAAACAATAAATCGGAGTATTTTCTTTCCCACATTTATACCAGTTTACCAATATTTCAAATCAAAAATCGTAATCAGTGCTTGGTAATTTTTTTCTACTTACGTGGTACGCACATTTTTTTATTAAAAATTTATAAATTGTTTAATGATAAAGGATACTTCATTGAAATTGTTCTTTTTATTTTATAATAAAAATCACGAGAGCTTTATGTTGTTATTTTTAATTTTCTTATTTTGAATGCAATCTTGCGATTTAAAAATCAAATTCTAAAAATAAATGTTTTTATAATCGCCAAATCCATGTGAATAAATTGTTCTCATAACTTAACATGCAAAACAAAAACAAATTGACATTTTTTTTTATTTGCTTTATAATTTTTGGGAATATTTGTTCACATGAAATTCGTAATTCGTGATGAAATTCATGAAAATTTACTTTTAAATTTCTCATCCGATTTTGCAAAAAATTAGGCTTTGTGGTTAGCGTATCACCATTAACTTCAACAAATTTCGAATTTAAAATTTCCAATGTATGCAAAAAACTTGAATACGGCTTGCGCATAACGCCCTCTGATAAGCAATTAGCACAAGTATAATTTTGATCACTTTGTTCATCCGTTCTTAAACCTAGTTTCGTCAACCCCATTTTGGAGATTATGCATTAGTTTTCAAATCCATCATATTCGACATCTTTGAGTGGACTGATGAAATCTTCTGCTTAAAAAAAATATTACTGCTCGTGATCAGGTAGCATGAATTTAATGAAATGTCATAATTTTATTAAAAGTCAAATGGTTAACAACAACAACGAATGTCATTAAATGAAACTACCTTCTTTTTTGTATCATGGAACGACCCATAGGACACATAGGGCACACTGGACTGTTCAGTCCGCCTAAAACCGGTTTTGTGTGGGTAAGAGGGGGAAGTTTATAATTTTTTCCCATTTAGTGAGTTAGTTTCTATAATTTCTTTATCCTCGTGCTAGTAGTAAAAAGTTAGTGATACTGAGCTCTATATCCAAAGAAAACACGACTATTGTCACAAGTGTAAACGAAAAGAGAGTATGGGTCATTCATGTAACAGAGTGCGTAAACTTATAAGACTATCTGCTTGATAAAGATCGGTTTAGATGAATACCACTAGTGAAACAAAACAAACAGAACGGATAATAATTACATAGCTAGAGTTGCGACAGAGTTGCATTGGCTTCCGTTTATCAAGTTTATTCAGTGAAATTGCAGAAATTTATTAGAAATGTGTAAACGAATTTTCATACAATTTTTGGCAGTTCATTTATAATAAGGTTCACCCCAATTATAAGTTTATACGGTTTACAATGCATTTATAAGGTTTGATGAATACCCTTATTAACCTTGTAATGTACATTTATGATTCGATACGATATCGTTTGAAAACTATCGAGTAAAAAGTATCGGTATCGAATGGCAAAAATATCGATATGGTATGGAATCGTATGGAAATTCGTGTTACTATATTCAATTCACTGATATTTTATTTATCAGTTGATTTTTGACGCAGTTTATACAAATATCGTGAACTTTTGGAGGAACTGTGATTTTCAGCTGGAGTTGAGACGACGAACACATCTTGACGTTCTTCCTTCACAGTACGCACCTGCGATATTAAAGTTAAATTTAACAACAAACAATTTACCAAGTGCATAATGCAAGAAGAACCGGAAAACTGTCCGGGCGTGGGGACAGAGAATGCCGGAAAAGCCAGCGCCTGTGCAGGCTGTCCCAATCAGCGCCTGTGTAGCGATCCTAACACTAAAGTAGAAGATCCCGGTAAAGCGCTTGTTGCTCAGTCCATGCGCGAAGTCAAACAAAAGCTCCTCGTACTTTCCGGCAAAGGTGGTGTGGGCAAAAGTACGGTGACTACATTGTTATCACGTTATTTAGCACGCGTATATTCCGACCGTAACTTTGGCGTATTGGATGTTGACATTTGTGGGCCTTCACAGCCACGATTGCTTGGTGTTGAGGGCGAAAATGTACATCAATCTGGTTCTGGTTGGTCGCCGGTTGGTGTGGATGACAACTTATGTTTGATGTCTATAGGATTTCTTCTTGGCTCACCTGATGATGCAATTATTTGGCGTGGTCCGAAGAAGAATGGCATGATTAGGCAATTTTTAAGTGAAGTAGATTGGGGACAACTGGACTTGCTCATATTAGATACCCCTCCAGGTACATCAGATGAACACTTATCAATAGTATCATATTTGCGTGATGACAGCGCACCGAACACCTTGTATGCATTGATTGTGACAACACCTCAAGAGGTCTCATTGTTAGACGTGCGAAAGGAAATCAATTTTTGTAAGAAGCAGCGTATACCAATATTGGGCGTAGTAGAGAATATGAGTGCATTCCGATGTGGGCATTGTGGACAAACCTCAGAAATATTCCCGGCAAAGACAGGTGGAGCAGCGGTAATGTGTGCCGAAATGGAGGTGCCATACTTAGGCGCATTGCCGCTAGATCCACAGGTGACAAAGGCGTGTGATACCGGCGAAGATATAACAGACATAAAAAATTCAACGGTCGACGCGCTAGCTAACATTTGTCAAAAGATCGTTATGGGGCTGGAAAGCGCGTGAGTGAGACTTCTGCCGACGTTGTTTTAAAAAATCATGCTTAAATTTGGTTATATTTATTATTTTTGCTTTTAAACCAAAATGAATAAAATATATGCATACGTAAATTAGTCACCGTTACAAATTCTTATAATCAGATCAATATTTATAAGTTTAGGTAATCGTAATAATTTTGTTTTAACAACGGGAGGGGTTTTATAAAAAAAAGTAAAAAAAAAAGAAATAGTGCATGCAAAACATTAACAAGTACTACATCTCCGCTGAACATCTCAAGATGTTGCTTTCTGGGCAGGCGGCAGCGGTTTCTTGAAGAATGTGTCAGTAATACTGCTGTTGGTACTAGTGCCGACAGCCGATATTGTCGAACGTGTTGTATCGCTCCCGAGGTCCTTCTGGACCATTTGCGATAGGGCAGTACTCTCACAAGGAGGCGCAAAAGTAGTATCGCGACCTTGCGTTGGTGCTACAGATAAGGTTTCACGTTCTTGGGATGGAGGCGCATTTTCCGAATTCTCTTCTAAAGGCGATAATGGAATAACTTGTAAGGCGGGCAACTTGGTCTTGAGTTGGTCAAACATCGAGTTAGTATCGAATGTTGTTTGTGACTGCGTCTGTGTCTGTGTTTGCATTTGTGTGAGTGGCAGGGGTGGCGGAACATTTTTAATCGTCACAGAATCTGTGCAGTCCTTTACTTTGTATATACCCACAATGTAATCGGATAATTCGAACATATTTGAACGTAAGGAAATGATGATGAACTGTGCGTTTTTGGTGCGCTCCTGTATAGCGGTGGGTTATTGGAAATTAAAAATACATTTTTATAAATTTTATTTTTATTATTTGGACTAACCTTTATGTAGTGGGCCACAATGGAGATGTTCTTGAAGTCAAGTGCCGCATCTATTTCATCCATAAAGTACAATGGCGAAGGCTTATAGTAATGTAATGCGAATACCAATGCCAATGAGGACAGCGTTTTTTCGCCGCCGGACAGATTCGATATATTCTTCCACGTCTTTTTCGGTGGTCGCACACTAAAGCTTACACCCTCCGTGAAAGGATCCATTGAATCGACTAGCTCCAGCTCAGCATCACCTCCTTGTGTAATCATTTGATACATTTCTTTCAACTTGCGTGTGATTATCTTAAACCCCTGCATGAATTCATTATAACGCTTTTTGCGTAGATCATCGTAAAGCTGCCGCATTTCATTCCGTTTTGATGTGATGTCTTCCAGTACTTTTACACGCTCCAGATATACATTACGCTTTTCAATATATTCGTCGATGCACGACAGGTTGGGCTTTTTCTTTAGCAATTCTTCCTGTACACTCTCTTTGTATTGGATATCTTGGAGAGTATGTGCGGCAAGCTCTTCTTCAGTGTACGTTTTGAGAGGCGGTTGTGGTTCGGAATCACCGGGAATCTGGTGTAGACGCAACGGCTTCAGCTGATCACGCCAGTGAGGAATTTGAGATTTAACATCGGATATTTTGACAGTAACGGTTTGGAGTTTCTGGTCAATTTCCACACGTTTCAGAGTGCTCTCACCTGTGGAGTTTGAGTTGCAAAATAATTAGGGTGGGTTCATTGATATTTGTATAAATTTGAAAAAAATTCGTACATAAAACAATAGTTTTTAAACATAATTGTATCCCTTATTTTTCCAAGTCTATAACATTGATTTTCCACTCACCTTCACGCTTTTGTAACGCAGCAATTTCCTTTTGTATTCCCGACGACTCACTTTTGGCACTTTCGATGGCTTTCTGTGCTTCTTCGATCTCTTTCACTAGCCGCGCAGTTTCGTCGTCATAATTTTGCCGTTTCGCACTCATCTCCACCAACTCATCCTGCGCTTTTATTATATCCTCGTTTAGCTGCTCAAGTTGCTTTTCCATTTTTGCCACATTGCGTTCGGATGTCGTTACTTCAACTTTCAACTTAGACATGTTATTATTTAGCTTCTTAATTTGTGTGCCCAGATTGTTGATTTTCGTCTGTACTGATTTCACTTTATCGCCATGTATACTATCAACCTCTTTCTTAACCTCAGCTATTTTTTTAGTGACTTTGTCTGCCTCTTCCTCGGAAGATTTCAGCGTCTTCTTTTTCACAGAAATCTCAGCCTCAATGTTTTTCACCTTAGCCGCATCGGTAGTAGTTTGTTCCATGCGCTTCTTCTGTGTCTCTAATTGCTTAAAAATACGTGGCAGTTGCTCATCCAAACTCTTGATGGTGATGCCGAGTTTTTGAATTTCAGATTCATTTTTCTGCTTGCTTATATTCAGTTGTTGCAGTTCCCTCTCCAGACGACCTTGTTCCTCCTGACTGTAATTAATTTCAGATTGCAGTTGCTCGGCCTGCACTTGCATATCTTCCAATGCTTTTTGCGACACCGTTGACGTATCGGCAGATTGTTTGGTCTTTGTTTGTACTTTGGTGCCCATTTTGCCACGAATTTGTGTACGACCACCACCTGACATGGTACCGGATGTTTCGATAACATCACCACTCAGCGTTACGACGCGATAACGACGAGCGCCATAGGCAATACGTGAACCTTGTTCGAGATCGTTTGCAACGAGGGTGTTGCGAAGCGCAAAATAGAAGGCGGGGAGTACACGTTCATCCTCAACACGCACCAAATCATACAGACGCGGTGCATTCTCAGGGCTAAAATATTAAAATGTAAAGCGAGTTTTCATAAAAATATTGCTAATTTAGTTACACTTACGTTTGTATTGGCCCCGATTGCTTCTCCAAATGCTGTACCTTCTCCAGTGCAATAAAGGTGGCACGTCCAATGTCGTACCGCTTAAGGTGTTCAATGCACTCTTGAGCCGTATTGACCGTATCTACTATGATGTCATCTAAACGTCCGCAGGCTGTTGAAATAGCCACATCAAATTTGGTGTCAATCGCACCCAAATCACCCTGTTCGAGATTGGAAAATATATCATTGGTTAGTTTTATGCAAAGTTTTTAATTTGGGCAGCAACTGGTACTCAAAAATATTAGGTTTGTTTTCTTAATTGTACTCACCAATCTACCCAAAATTCCTGGTATTTTGCCCTCGTTCTTCTGCCTCATTAAAAAGTCCAATACCTTATTATTTGATCGCGTCGTCTGCAAGCTGACTGTTTTTTCGTTTATCTGTAAAAAAAAAGGAGAATAAAATGCCAGTTTTAAAATTTTAAATCGATATTCATAAACTACCTTAAGCCAAACAAACTCACCTCAGCCTTGAGTGTCATTAGTTTACCGCGCATATGTTGTTCGCCCACTTGCAACTGTTGCATTTTCTGTGTTTTCATGACAATCTCCTTTTGTATTTCGGGCAAACGACTTCTCATTTCTTGTACTGCTTTACGTTTTTCCTCTAGACTGCTACTCGATTCATCATAAGAGGTTTTCATCGACTCATATTTCCGTGTTTCTGTCGTCTCATCGTGTTTGAGAATTTTCAATTCAGATTCCGATAGCGCCAAGGCAGCTTTGGCTTCGTCAACGTGTTTTTTTAGTTCGACCAATTCAGTTTCCATTTTTTCACGCTTTTCAATAAGCGGTTTTGTCAAGTTCTCTAGCGTCACATAGTTTTTTTGTAACTCTTCCTCCATTGCAGCTTTATCTTTAGTTAGTTTTTCCACCTTTTTCTGGCACTCAGCAATTTCTTTTTCATTTTTATCTGGTATTTTACGCAGATCTATCAATTCATTATTAAGTTTTTCCATTTGAGTTTTATGCTGCTTGCGCCGTTTGTTGGTCATATCCATCGTCTGTTGCACTTCAGTAAAATTTTTATGCGCAGACTCCCACTGCTTTTCAATCGATTCCTTTTTCTTCCGCAGTGCATCGAATTGGCTGAATCAAGTACAGTGAACGTTAATTAATAATTATAGCTTTATTGATACCAAATTTTGTTGCAATAACACTTACGCAATTTCTTCGCGTACTTGTTTCTCCTTCTCTTCCCGTTCCTGCTTCAGTTTTTCCGCTGCTTCATCGTGCTGCTTTAGCTCTGCCGATATTGTCTCATGCTCCTTCTTATATTCCTCTAGCTTTTTATTTTTTTCGCTAAGGTATTTTTGTATGCGTAAATTTTTAGTGCGAGTATTTTCATTTTCGCGGCGCAAATAATCAACGGCATCATTATATGGTTGCTCCAAATCTTTC
Source organism: Rhagoletis pomonella (assembly GCF_013731165.1). Lineage (NCBI taxonomy): Eukaryota > Metazoa > Arthropoda > Insecta > Diptera > Tephritidae > Rhagoletis > Rhagoletis pomonella. Next base: position 76,282,265 of record NW_023458560.1, read on the forward strand.
ATTTCGCGTTCGGCCAACTTACAGCGATTATGTTTTTCAGTACGCTCTTCCGTTAGCTGCTCAACTCGTTCATTTATTTTCACCAGTGGCTCCTTATATCGCGTCGTACCTACAATATCTTCCATATACTCGAGCATGCCACATTCGTTCTCTGTTAAGCCTTTTGGCTTCATCATAGCAATCGACTCCACTTCTCCCTATAGATAAGAAAATAACAAATTAGCGACTCCGAATGTAAAAGTCAATTTTCCCCGACTGACCTGCAAAATTAAAAATCGATTGTGATCTAAATCGACGTTATGTTTCTTAAGTAGCTTTGCTACTTCCTTGAACTGTACTCGACGCCCATTGATCGTATAATAGGAAGAATTATCTCGGAATGCTATGCGTTCAACAATAATATCACTGTCAGGAATTTCCTCGCACGTGCCATCCTCCTTGTCCAAAATTTCCCGGAAATGCACCGCTACCGAGCACATGGACATATTAGGATATCTAGCGGAATTATGCAGTAACGTCGATATTTTCTTGCAACGAATTTTATTGGCTCGATAGCCAAACACAAACAACATCGAATCGATGACATTGCTCTTACCGCTACCGTTTGGTCCAATTATAGCCGTGAAACACTGAAAAGCATGTAACAATAAGAATTTATAACAATCACATTCAAGTAACTGTACTGGCACATTAACTTACATGATGGAAGGGACCTAGTACTACTGTACCAGCGTAGCTTTTGAAATTTTTGTTTTCAATTTTTTTGATAATTAATCGCGGACCTTTACTTTCCGTTGAACAGTGTGGTGGAATAGGCGGGGGTATGTATATATCGCCAATTCTTGTTCCACCCTCTTCGTCATCCGAAATATTCGCTTCATCCAAAGCGTGATGCTCCGCCGCTTCCGGTTCGTTGCCGGTCGCTGCTGCTGCTGCTGCTGACGCGGCCATAGCATTTGCCCTACCAGTAGCTGCACCCGCTGCCGTTCCACCATCCGTCTGACCACTTCTACGCCGCTTTTCTGGCGTTGTTTGTTTCTGTTGTCCTGGTACGGACTTCCGCTTGGATGACGACATTATGGATTTTGGCGCCGGCAGGCAATCTGGCCAGGTGATAAGTGAATATCAGTATATCTGCAATTTATGACAATTATTCACACTAATCTTGTTTACACATGTCTAGCGACTTCGGAAATAGGCATTAAGATCTTTTAACACATTCCTACCGTTCTTTATAGAATGCTTTAATAAAAATTTATTTGTTAATTGGCGCCTGATACGAAATGAAAACAAATAGCTATGCTTGTCCAAATCTCGTAAGCGTCGTAACGCTTTTCAGTTGAAATGTGCTGAATGCACGGTTGCATTTTAAGGTATCAGAGGCAATAAGGTTTGGAAATATGGTGATTATCCGCGTTTCTTGGTTTAAGAATATACATTTCTTAGCAAATTATTGATATTTATTTAAAATGTACTATGATAAGCATATTAGTCCTCCCCGAACTTATTGAAAATAACTTGTAAATATTGTGTATTCAGCACCACCATTTTTGTTTGTAAGCGCGCTAATGGCAACGCTGCCAGCTGTCAATAACATTAATGCTATTCCTTTTTTGACACTGAACCCTGGAATACAGTGATATGAACGCTCGTTTGTGTTTTAAATTAACAACGTGTTCGGAGCGCTCCCACTAAGGCCAAACATTTTTTTTTTGATTGATTGATTGATTTATTTAGTAATATTTGATTACTTGTAATTACAGTGACACTATTTACCATAACATTATTTTGAGCTGTCTAAACTATTTTCTCACAAATTCTATACATTTTCTTTTATATAAGTGTACATTTTTTTCTTTTTTGGTATCTTCATTTAACATATTAAATCTTTTAAAACCTTTATAGAATACATTATTCTGTGATGACGCTTTGCCATGCTTCTGTAGTCTTAAGTCAGTTGCGTTTCTTAATGCATATGGCTGCACTCCTCCAACGTAGATGACCTTCTCCGTTATGTAGTCCGGCATTTTACCACTAGTAGTCAGATATACAAACATAAGCGTATTGAGCTCCAATCTTTGCCGCACGTTCAACCATTTTAAGACATCCAGCACATGCTGGACTGATGTGTACTTGTTGCATCTCAATATTATTCGCATAGCTTTATTCTGAAGCTTTTGCATTCTGTCGATTTGCGCATTATTACAACATGAAAATAGTATTATTGAACAATATTCGAAATGAGGCTTTAATATCGTATTGTATATTC
>NW_023458560.1:76284543-76292658 GCF_013731165.1 Rhagoletis pomonella
GGAGGTTTGCTAGTGTCTGCCGAGGGGCGACCGCTATTAGAAGAAAACTTTTTTTTTTGATGTTGGGTTGAATATTTACCCAATATTTATATTCAAACTAGCTTCTTAGCAACAGCTTGGTTTTTAATAAATTTTTAGGAAGTGGGCGGCGGCCACGGTGGTGTAGTGACAACATCAAGGCGCACGACACAAATCGGAGGAGAAGCTCGGCTAAACACCAAAAAGATATGTAAGCGCCAATCTGTTAGGAAATGGGCGTACTTTTAATAGTCCCCAGAGGATGTTATAATAACTGTTTATAACAAAATAAAAATAATTTACAACTACTTTATACTGCCTGAAATTAATATTTATCAAAAATCGGCTCCCACCGATTGATAAGGAATTTCGCTGGCTTTTATATAAAATAAATAAATTTAAAATCTCCACTGTACGGCATTAAGGTTAAATTAGTGGTGACATACCATACCGCCAAAAACCATAACCATTGTCATAACCGTAACCACATAAACTATCACCGATTATAGATATCATAAATATAAACAGATGATTTTTTGTAGTCAACAATGTCGGTGTTGCCAGATGCGGAACAAGACGCGGTAAATGTGTAATATCGTAGGATATTTGCGCAGAACTTCTTTCACTACCACTAAATTCTTAAAACTCAATAGCAGATGTGCATCAAATTAAAAGTACTCACTTGTACTTTCTTTATAATACATATGAAAAAATACGAAACTTTTTTTTCGTTTTCAAGTATTTTTGGATGCAAAACATAAAAAAAATTATAAATTATGAACATCAACTGATAGATAAATTAATTGTTTTTATTTCGATATCATTAGTTTTTGAACCGGTAATGTAGTTCATAAGGTGTTTTAATTTAATAAATTTTTTTTTGTTAATTTTCCATACTTTGTTCATTTGTATTACAATAACAATGTAAGTAAGATATTGCTTATCATAAATACAAGTATACACTAGTACTTAAGCAGTGTTTGCATTATTCAACTTTGCGTTCAACAATTGCGTTCAACTCAACGCAGGGTTGCACGAAAAAAAACTTGAATGGCCAAATGTTGGCTGGCGACCAACTTTGTTGAAAGCGATTAGTTGAAAGGCCATTCAACCAAAAGTTGAATGCAAAGTTGAACAATGCAAAAACCTTTTTATGGCGAATATTTTGATATTTTTTCATATGTTGATATTTTTAGCCATTCAACTTTTTTTTCGTGCAACCCTGCGCTGAGTTGAACGCAAATGTTGAACGCAAAGTTGAACAATGCAAACACAATTTTAGTTTTTAAAGCTAAATAAATTCCACAACTCGCATTTACTCCTTCTTCGATTTTGACCTCTTCGCTGCACGAAAACGTTTCCACAAATATCCCGCCACTAATAGAAGCAATTTGAAAACACCGAAAAGTGTACCCAAAATGAGCAAATACACATCTAAATTGGCGCTTTGAATGTAGTTCATTTTCACCAAAGGACTCTGAATATGCGCAGCACCACGATGTCGTATCACATATTCCGTCCAATAGACTACACTTTCCTTGGCGCTCAACGGTCGATCGCGATACAGCCGGGAGAACGTTTTCACTTTATTTGCGTAGCTGGGATTCGTGAGCACCTCAGAGATCGCATTTCGTAATATTGACTCGGTGATTTCCAATTTATCCACTTCCACGCCATATCCTTCCGACACAATTTTCTTTGAGTTTGTAGGTTGGTCTGCGAACATTGGTATCGTAACCATGGGTACACCATGATATAACGCCTCCACCATACCACCCTTACCGGCGTGTGTGATGAACAATCTGAGATTAGGGTGAGCGAGTATATCGCCTTGTGGCAGCCATTTTTGGTAGAGTATATTCGAGGCATTGCCCGGTGTATTCGCTAAATCTCCCCACTTCCAAATCACATTTTGTTTGAGCGGAGAAAGTACCTTATAAATGATCTGAAACGCTTCGGCTTTGACATACGACTCTTTAACGTTTGTGCCCAAACTAAAGAGAATGGCGCCATTTTGGTGTGAAGCATCAAGGAAGTCTGCAATGTTCTGCAATTTCAAAAGAACACAAAACTCATTTAAGTGCTTTCAAAAAAAAAAAAAATATAAGAGAATTTGATTAAAATTTTTTACTTTAGGCAGTGCATCCGGCTTGTCTTTGACTTGTATGCCACCAATCAGCACCGTTGCTGGCGCCAGTGGCCTTATTGGTCCCTCACTGTAATAGCTGTTGCAAAACAGAAGCGAGACGTTTCTTTTCATGTCTTCGAACGGTGGTAAACTCGAATCCATTTCTACGAGTTTGCTGGAAAAAATAGATGAATATGATTTAAGCAATCAATTTCGGATGGCTTAACATACTTATAATATCCTTTCATAGAATAATCCAAAGCAAATGAAAATATCCTTGAAGTTGTTGTTAGAAAGAAATTTTGCAAACGTTTTTTAAAATTCCAAACTTCTCCGGTGGCCAATGGATTCATCATTGTGGGAACATAGGAAATTTCATGTGGATTTCCTACAAAATGATCCACAAAATTCATGGATTGTTGCACCCAGGTCATTATTATGGGGCATTTGAATTTAGCGCCAACTGCCACCTGGAAATCATTAAATACATAGCCCAGTATGGCCACATCGAACTTGTTGTCATTACTTTCATAGAGTGCGGTAAATCGTCTATCCACAAACGCCCCGAATTGCATATCAATTGCCGCTCTATTAGCGTTTAACAATCTTGCCATGTTTTGTATAAAATTTGATTTAACGCTTGATGATAATTCTGCCATTGCTGCATCAAACTTTGCTTGGAGTTGATCCGTAGGAGCAATTAGGACATTTGTTATATTTTCGTGATAAGTCTTTGGTTTGTATAAGGTAACGACTGTAACGTTGTGTCCTTTTTCGGCAAGTGCCTTGACCACTGCCATATGAATGACCAGGTGGGACGGGCTGGGACTTAGGAAGACACCCAAAATATTCGAGCCATTCGCTGGCTGAACAAGCAGTGACGATATGGCAATTAATGTCACATTTACGAGAAAAACAACCGCGAACACCCCGAAACGTGCCATATTTCGCTGATTTTAGTTAGTGTACTGATGGAATTGACAAAAGGTATTTGATATTTTTATTAGCTTCGAAAATTTCGCCTTATCGTATCTTATCGTTAGTTTGTAGTGTTACGTACTCATAAGTAAGAATAATTTCGGCACTATAAATAAATATACATATGTACTACATAAGCATACATATGTACATATCGTCGGTGATACTGCAAAACGTTCTATGTCACTTATTACCTCTGGCGCTTAATTGATCTGTCATCTGTGTCTGATCACTTCTGGCAATTGTTTATCTTCATTAGCCAAAGGTAGATAGTTTTGTCATTCGTTTATTAGGGTGTAATGATTTTTTCAGATGCATTCCGGTGCAAGTAAGAGACCATCTAAATGTCAAGGTTACTAATAGACATAGACCGTTTTGCAGTATCACCGACGATACATATACAATACAATATACATATATTTTATTGCCATGTTCTTAAAAGATGTATTATCACAAAACACAAAAAACTATTTAGTAACTTATTTTAATCAGAAGGAGAAGGTACTGTGCTTTTTGCAACAAATTACAATAAAATACGGAAGGTAAATATATAGAACGATGTGTGTGTGTGTGTATGTACATTAGGGTGGTCCCTCAAATCAATTGAATTGAATTGAATTTTAGGTCTCACCCCCTCAAACCACTGTCACAGATATTACATACATATATCTGAACTTCACCCCCTGTGCGATACGCCTCAACCGCCACCAATCGGGACCAAAATTTATATGTGATATCTTCAAGTATAGTAGCAACGACGTAGGGGTTGAGGCTTAGGAAATCTGATGAAAAAATTTGCTTCCTTAATTTAAGGACCACCCTAGTAAATATACATACATCACACTTATCCAATTGTATATCTTCGTATATATGTATATTAAGTTTGCCCTCACCTATGCCAAAAACATTTTCCAACCGTATTAGTTGTTTAGAAGCTATTTATTAATTTATATACAACTAGGCATAAGTTTAACCTACCCTGTAGGAAATGTATCTAACTATAAGCTAACGACTATTTTTGGACATAAAATATCAATAAAAAAGCAGAATATTATATTTATTTTTATTTGTTATTTATTTACTTGATTTATTTTATTACATTTCATATTTGTTTACATATTCTGCTGTAGGTGGTTCTATATTATAACTCCGTCAGATATAACTTCAAAATGATAATATGAGATTTCGATCTTCTTTTTATTTGTCCTCAATTCTAAAATGTATTTGCGAAGTGCAGGATATATAAATAGAAACGCGTTTAAAGAAAACAATCTCTTGCATTACTCCTGCATTACTTGTCAACTAGTTTTAAATTAGCTTTTTGTAGCTAACGACAAATCATATACATTTTTATAGAAATCCCGCAAAAAAGCTAACTATAATTGGGTTATTTTTTTTTTTTAACTAGAGATACTTTTTTTCTGCTGGGTAATTTCCTAAAAAAAAATATTACTTTCGCTAAAAAACTCGATCAAGCTACATAAATATTCAAATTTTATTTTTTATTTTTAGCATTATAAATATGCACAAAACTAAACGATAACAAGTTTTCGCGTGTTTTTTTGCGAATTCATTTCAGCATCATCGATGTACAATGCCAGTAACGCTAACCACTGAGCTATGCGCTTCATAACTAGTAGGTTGAATAAGGAAATGGATTAGCGACAAAAGTTTACGGGCTGTAGATCAGTGGTTAGCGTTGCTGGCTTGGCACATCGATGAAGCGGGTTCTATTCCTGCTGAAATCTGTAAAAATAAGTATGATGGGGAGATGTGGTGATCTTCGAAATAGCAGCTATAACTTCTATCGCTTAAACTTTGTTGTTTTTTCCATTTATCCTAACAAACAAATCGTGGCATAAAGCTCAAAAAACATTGCTTTAAAATACATATTTGGTTTTTGAAATTTACAGTATCCGAAAATTATTTCGAGCTGCATAATATTGGCGGTGACAAACTAATTTTAGTTTCTCTTCCCTTTCGGCTTTTTTGCTATCTTCTCATCAAATACCTTACTCCACAAATATCTCCACGCTAATTGGAGCAATTTGAAAACAACGAAAAGTGTACCCAAAATGAGCAAATACACATCTAAATTGACGCTTTGAATGTAGTTCATTTTCACCAAAGGACTCTGCATATGCGCAGCACCACGATGTCGTATCACATATTCCGTCCAATAGACTACACTTCGCCTGGCGCTCATCGGACGGTCGCCATATAGCCTAGAGAACGCTTTCACTTTATTTGCGTAGCTGGGATTTGTGAGCACCTCAGAGATCGCATTTCGAAATGCTCTCTCAGTCAGTTGGTTAAAATCCACTTCCACACCAAACCCTTCCAACACAATTTTAAGCGAATTTGCTGGTTGGTCTGCAAATATTGGAATCGCAACCATCGGTACACCATGAAAGGTAGACTCCGCAATGCCACCTGCTCCGGCGTGTGTGATGAATAGCCTTAAGTTAGGTTGAGCGAGGATGTCGTCTTGTGGCAGCCAGTTTTGGTAGAGTATATTCGAGGCATTGCCCGGTGTATTCGCTAAATTCTCCCATTTCCAAATCACATTTTGTTTGAGCGAAGAAAGTACCTTATAAATGATTTGCAATATTTCGGGTTTAATATGTGAGTCTTTAATGTTGGAGCCCAAACTGAAGAGAATGGCGCCATTCTGTTGCGAAGCAGCAAGAAAGTCTGCAATGTTCTGGAATGTAAAATTAAAAAAAAAAACGAGAATTAGTTTTGGTGTATTCGAAATACGTTTGGCGTATATTTTTAAACTAAAAAAAAACCCTGCAGTCTCTGGCTGTACAGTTAATATAAGACATGCTCTCCAGTCTTCAATATTTTGCAAGTCTTTTAGCTTAATTTTTCACCTTTGGAAGTGGATCTGGTTTTTCTTTGATCTGTATGCCTCCTATCAGCACGGTTGCTGGTGTGAGTGGTCTTATAGGTCCTTCACTGTAATGGCTGTTGCAAAACACAAGCGAAACATTTCTTTTCATAGCTTCGAATGTTGGCAAATTTGGGTCCACTGCCGTGAGTTTACTGTAGTAGATCGGAAAACAAAAATTATATTCGGGCTTTAATTTTTTTTTTTTTTTTCAAATCCAAATCTTTTTATTCACCTATAATATCCACTCATCAAATGATCAATAATAAGCGTTACTCCTTTTAAGATGGTACCAAAAAGATAATTTTCCAAACGTTTGGCAAAATTCCACGCCTCTCCGGTTGCCTTGGCGTTCATCAACGTGGTTACATATGAAATCTCTCGGGGATTTCCTACCAAAGCATTTACGCCTTCCATAGGCTGTTGCACCCAACTCACTATGATGGGACAATTGAATTTCGCCCCAATCGCCAGCTGGTAGTAGTTGAGGGCATACCCCAATATGGCCACATCGAACTGGTTGTCGCTATTTTCATAGAGTGCGGTAAATCGTTTGTCTACATAAGCTTCAAATTGCATATCGATTTTCACTCGATTCGTTGTTAACAACACTACTAAGCCATGTAAAATATTCGATTTGCCATTTGAAAGTTCGGCCACCCAGGATTCATATTTTGCTTGGTTGTTCTCCGTCGGTGGAATTAGGATGTTTGTTATGTTTTCGTGATATATTTTCGGTTTGAGTAAAGTAACCACTGTAACGTTGTGTCCTTTTTCGGCCAGCGCTTTCACAACAGACATGTGAATGATCAGGTGAGAAGGGCTGGCACTGAGAAAGACCCCTAATATATTCGAACTATTTGCTGGCTGAATAAAACCTGCGACGAATATCGCAACGAATGCAACGCTAACAAGAAGAACTCTGCCGAACGCACCAGAACACTGCATACTTATGTCGCTGATTTCAAGTTGTCTACTGTGAAATCTTCAAAATATTTTGGTGGTTTTATTCGGTGCGCATCTTATCGTTAGACCATGCTTAACTGCATAAGCATTTTATAACGATAAAATGCAGGTCAACATCCCTGTAGATAAAAGTTCTAATCTAATTCGTTTTAGGTGCATTAAAAAATAACGACTTGGTGTCTTTATTATGGTTAACAGTATAACAGGCACAGTAGTCCATTTCAATCCAATTAATATAAGATATCTTATAATTACTTTTAACTAATTATTTCTACACTAATAATGTAATATATTCCAGCTGAAATTATTTTTCTAAAGCCTCATTTAGCTAAAAAATCTATTTTTCTTCGAAATTGTTACAAGCATTAGAAATCATAAATAATGAAGATGATTAAGTTTTAAATGACGTGGTAAAGTATACAAGGGTAAGTTAATATTTTTTAATTCATCTTTTATTATCTGTTTCAGAGAGCAACACCGAATTTAGCAATTGGCGCATTTTGCCTAGTAATTAAATTTTTCTGGTTTTTAGCCTGAAGTATAAGGAGTTTTACCCACCGTGAGGCAGCATTTTTTATATACATAGAGTTTAAGTTTTCCAATTTTTGTATAACTGTCTATGCTTTTCAAAGCTTTTTGAGGTTAGGCTTGTACGGAGGGGGTGTGCGTAAAAATAAACCCATTACAGCCATTTGAAGATCGGAGTTTTAAGCGTTTTTGAGGCTTGGTTTGTATGGGAAGTATGTACGCGTTAACGAAAATCGAATTTGCTAATTTCTTGTATGTTTACTTACTCTGTTACTGCAAATATACGGACGAAATTTCGGCGTCCTTATTCCATTTGACTTTATCTTTTAAATGAAAGCCATACATGATTTTGATAGTTTTATTGCATTTCCTACATTTCTGACTAACTGTAAGCGTTATCCGAACGCGAAAAATTTAAAAGCAAATATCTGTTCTAACCGGTTTTTTCCGAATTTAAAAATAAAGAAACTATTTTTTTTGCAAGTAAATACCTATTTCGAATATCTCGAAAAACGGTTTTGGAAACAATTCGAATAATCGAACACACTAATAAGTTCATGCACCTATAGCCATAATAGCTGCACCAAAAGCAATTAAAAAGATA
>NW_023458560.1:76292758-76295525 GCF_013731165.1 Rhagoletis pomonella
TAAAATGGAAAAATTGTTGTTGTTTCGTGTGTACAACTGTTTCATGTAAATTTAACATGGATCGTGTTACTTAAAAATCGAGGATATTTTTCTGGGTGTGTTCGTAGCAAAAGCGACTACCTGGCAACCTGCAAGGGTTGATTTTTGCTGTAATTTATACCTTTATCCACCAACGTCGTTTGATAAAGTGATAAACTTTGGTTAAATAGATTTCCATACAGCGTTTGGCAGTTCATTTATCAAAATGATAAACTTATCACTTTATCAAGTTTATCAAGAGTTTATCACTTTTGATGAAGACCCCTAGTATGTATATATTAGTCTCCGATTTGAATACTTCAGCCAGTAGTTATTGCAAATTCAACCAGCCATGGCGCATTTCAGTGCAATCAGCAGTTTACTGCTAGTTAGCGTAGCATTAATTGTGATATCTTCACTCGTAGTGAAACCAGCAGATGGTTCGAATATTTTGGGGGTCTTTCTCAGTCCTTATCCCTCGCATCTGATCGTGCATATGTCGGTGGTTAAAGCGCTAGCCGAAAAGGGACACAATGTGACCGTTGTTAGTTTGTTCAAACCCAAAGTGAATCATAAAAATATAACCAACATTATTATACCACCTTTGGAGAAGCATATGGCGAGTTATCAAGCAGCGGTGGCACGGTTGGCCAATAGCTAAACGACTGTTATTGAACTGTTTGGAAGTAAATTGACTTCCAATCGGGTGTTGATGGATATGCAGTTCGATGCCTTACTGGACAAACGATTTGTCGAACTCTATGAAAACAAAGACAATAAATTCGATGTGGCCATATTGGGTTTCTTCATGAATGACTTCAAGTTGGTGGTTGGCGCAAAATTCAACTGTCCGATCATAGTAAGTTGGATGAACCAGCCTATGGAGGTAGTTGACGATCTGATGGGCAATCCAACAGAGCTCTCGTATTTGCCGACAATGGAGATTTCCATGAAAGTTGGAGAAGTCATGAATTTTCCAACGCGTGTTCGAAATTTTTTTCTGACCACCGTTTTAAAAGGAATTAGATTGATGCTAGATCTAACAACGGAAACACACTATAAGTGAGTTTTAGGTTCTTTAATGGAAAACTACGGGTCATTATATATTAATTCGCAAAATTTTAATCTGAAGCCTAAATTTACGTTGTATTGAGTACTATCGGTTTTTGGAGTTTGTATTTAAAATTATTGAGTAAATATACTATTGAATTCAATATGGTCTACACGTGGTTGATTAAAAAAAAAAATATTAAAAAAAAAATTTTTTCAGAAATCTTTCAATATTGTTTGGGTACAAAAAAAATCACTTGAATTATCATTTAATACTAATCTGTTGAACATAGTAAAACAATTTTTAAATAATACATTATATAAAAATTACCAGTAGAAGAAAACCCATTTTACAAAATTAGAATCGATCGGCCCTATGGCTTTTGGCGTTCTCTTAAACTTTAGCATTACATTTTTGCTGCTTCAACTATCACCTTCACACTGATCATGCAAGCAGGTGCAAAAGTCTGGACCCGTCTTCGATGGCTTTCGATAGCTGAAACATTATTTTAGCCAACCCAAAAGAATAAAACCCCAAAATCGATAGTTTACTTTTGGACTTATGGGGGACCAAATATCACTGCGGGCGGGCATTTGCTAGTTATTAACAAAAAGAGAAAAAAATATTAATATTAATTTCTTGAATTTTCTTTCTTTTTTAATTTTATTTCAGTAAATCCGTTGCCGCAGATCCCACTCTACCCTCATATGAATTTATGAAGAGAAACATCTCAATTATGTTTTGCAACAGCCATTACAGTGAGGGGCCAATAAGACCACTCACACCTGCAACGATTCTCATTGGTGGCATACAAATCAAGGAGAAACCAGATCCACTCGCCAAAGTGAATAGTCATAGAAAAAAATTTAAAAATAAAAAAACACTTTAATAACTGACTTTTTATGCAAAATTTCAGGATCTTGCAAAATTGCTTTCTGCCTCGCAGGAACACGGCGCAATTCTCTTCAGTTTGGGCTCCTACATTACAGATTCTCATGTCAAACCCGAAACTTTACAAATTATTTACAAAGTACTTTCCTCGCTCAAACAAAAGGTGATTTGGAAATGGGAGAACTTGGCGCATACACCGGGCAATGCTTCGAATATACTCTACCAAAAATGGCTGCCACAAGATGATATACTCGCTCACCCTAATCTCAGACTATTCATTACGCATGCCGGCAAGGGTGGCATTGCAGAGGCTACATACCATGGCGTGCCGATGGTTGCATTGCCGCTGTTTGTTGATCAGCCCGGCAATGCGCAAAGAATGGTACAAGCCGGCTATGGCATAAAGTTGGACATAAAGAAACTCACCGAGCGTATATTTCGAAATGCCATCTCTGAGGTTCTGACAAATCCCAGCTACGTAAATAACGTGAAAGCGTTCTCCAGGTATATTTGCTCTTAATTGGCGCACTTTTCATTATTTTGAAGTTGCTCCAGCTAGCGTGGAGATATGTGAAGAAATTTAATTTATTTGGATATGAACATTCTGAAGTGCAAAAGTCGAAGAGAGAATAAATAAACATTACTTCAGTATGTACATACATGCATACACGACTCAGTACCTACTAAGATAAATGTAATTTAGATATTTGTATATGTAAATAAAAATAAAGATTATTCTGTGATTATGAAACGATATACATATCTTTTTAATTGCTTTTGGTGCAGCTATTATGGCTATAGGTGCAT
>NW_023458560.1:76295625-76309374 GCF_013731165.1 Rhagoletis pomonella
ATGCACCTATAGCCATAATAGCTGCACCAAAAGCAATTAAAAAGATACATATGTATATCGCGTATCATAATCACAGAATAATCTTCATTTTTATTTACATATACAAATATCTAAATTACATTTATCTTAGTAGGTACTTAGTCAGGTTTGCATGTATGCAAATTAGGGTGGTCCAAAAATGTATGGGAGAAAAGTAAAATCGGAAATTTAATGCTCTCACCCCCTAGGATTGTTCTATACCGAAAAAAATATACCCCTGTTTTTTTATTTTAAAATCAAAATATATTTAGAGGTCGCTCAAAGCGCTCAAAGTTTCCCATGTATTTTGTATGGTGAAAAAAAGACTTTTCGTAGAAATGGCATAGAATCCATGGAAATCAAAATTTTTCAATCTGAATACTCTGCTTCTCTTCAGAAGACTTCAGAGAATAATGCCCAATTGTTTATTTAAACGTTTTTTAATTTAAACTACTTTTTCTTTTTTTCTTTTGTATATTTCTGTTTGTATATTTGATTTTTTTTTGGATATTTCGGGGACCCTTAAAAAATAGTTAAAATTAAAAAATGTTTAAATAAACAATTGGACATTATTCTCTGAAGTCTTCTGAAGAGAAGCAGAGTTTTCAGATTGAAAAATTTTGATTTTCATGGATTCTATGCCATTTCTACGAAAAGTCTTTTTTTGCCCATACAAAATACATGGGAAACTTTGAGCGCTTTGAGCGACCTCTAAATATATTTTGATTTTAAAATAAAAAAACAGGGGTATACTTTTTTCGGTATAGAACAATCCTAGCGGGTGAGAGCATTAAATTTCCGACTTTACTTTTTTTGGACCACCCTAATGTACATACTGAAGTAATGTTTATTTATTCGCTCTTCGACTTTTGCACTTCAGAATATTTATAACCAAATAAATTAAATTTCTTCACATATCTCCACGCTAGCTGGAGCAACTTCAAAATAATGAAAAGTGCGCCAATTAAGAGCAAATATACATCCAAATTTGCGCTTTGAATGTAGTTCATTTTCACCAATGGACTCTGTAAGTGTGCAGCGCCTCGATGCCTTATCACATATTCCGTCCAATAGACTACACTTTCTTTGGCGCTCAACGGTCGATCGCGATATAGCCTGGAGAACGCTTTCACTTTATTTACGTAGCTGGGATTTGTCAGCACCTCAGAGATGGCATTTCGAAATATACGCTCGGTGAGTTTCTTTATGTCCAACTGTATACCATAGCCGGCTTGTACCATTCTTTGCGCATTGCCGGGCTGATCAACAAACAGCGGCAATGCAACCATCGGCACGCCATGGTATGTAGCCTCTGCAATGCCACCCTTGCCGGCATGCGTAATGAATAGTCTGAGATTAGGGTGAGCGAGTATATCGTCTTGTGGCAGCCATTTTTGGTAGAGTATATTCGAAGCATTGCCCGGTGTATGGGCCAAGTTCTCCCATTTCCAAATCACATTTTGTTTGAGCGAGGAAAGTACTTTGTAAATAATTTGTAGAGTTTCGGGTTTGACATGCGAGTCTGTAATGTAGGAGCCCAAACTGAAGAGAATTGCGCCGTGTTCCTGCGAGGCAGAAAGCAATTTCGAAAGGTCCTGAAATTTTGCATAAAAAGTCAGTTATTAAAGTGTTTTTTTTATTTTTAAATTTTTTTCTATGACTATTCACTTTGGCGAGTGGATCTGGTTTTTCCTTGATTTGTATGCCACCAATGAGAATCGTTGCAGGTGTGAGTGGTCTTATTGGGCCCTCACTGTAATGGCTGTTGCAAAACATAATTGAGATGTTTCTCTTCATAAATTCATATGAGGGTAGAGTGGGATCTGCGGCAACG
The DNA here is from genome assembly GCF_013731165.1 of Rhagoletis pomonella. Lineage (NCBI taxonomy): Eukaryota > Metazoa > Arthropoda > Insecta > Diptera > Tephritidae > Rhagoletis > Rhagoletis pomonella. The sequence continues at coordinate 76,297,478 of NW_023458560.1, forward strand.
AATTTACTGAAATAAAATTACAAATGAAAATTCAAGAAATTAATATAAATATTTTTTTCTCTTTTTATTAATAACTAGCAAATGCCCGCCCGCAGTGATATTTGGCCCCCATAAGCCCAAAAGTAAACTATCGATTTTGGGGTTCTATTCTTTTGGGTTGGCTAAAATAATGCTTCAGCTATCGAAAGCCATCGAAGACGGGTCCCGACTTTTGCACCTGCTTGCATGATCAGTGTGAAGGTGATAGTTGAAGCAGCAAAAATGTAATGCTAAAGTTTAAGAGAACGCCAAAAGCCGAAAAAGGGCCGATCGATTCTAATTTTGTAAAATGGGTTTTTCTTCTACTGGTAGATTTTATATAATGTATTATTTAAAAAATTTTTTACTATGTTCAACAGATTAGTATTTAGTGATAATTCAAGTGATTTTTTTTGTACCCAAACAATATTGAAAGTTTTTCTGCAAATAATTTTTTTTAAATATTTTTTTTTTTAATCAGCCACGTGTAGACCATATTGAATTCAATAGTATATTTACTCAATAATTTTAAATACAAACTCCAAAAACCGATAGTACTCAATACAACGTAAATTTAGGCTTCAGATTAAAATTTAGCGAATTTTTTCCATTAAAGAACCTAAAAATTAGCACTAAATATCTTTTCTTAACTTACTTATAGTGCATTTCCGTTGTTAGATCTAGCATCAATCTAATTCCTTTTAAAACGGTGGTGAGAAAAAAATTTCGAACACGCGTTGGAAAATCCATGACTTCTCCCACTTTCATGGAAATCTCCATTGTCGGCAAATACGAGAGCTCTGTTGGATTGCCCATCAGATCGTCAACTACCTCCATAGGCTGGTTCATCCAACTTACTATGATCGGACAGTTGAATTTTGCGCCAACCACCAACTTGAAATCATTCATGAAGAAACCCAATATGGCCACATCGAATTTATTGTCTTTGTTTTCATAGAGTTCGACAAATCGTTTGTCCAGTAAGGCATCGAACTGCATATCCATCAACACCCGATTGGAAGTCAATTGACTTCCAAACAATTCAATAACAGTCGTTTTGCTATTGGCCAAACGTGCCACCGCTGCTTGATAACTCGGCAGATGCTTCTCCAAAGGTGGTATAATAATGTTGGTTATATTTTTATGATTCACTTTGGGTTTGAACAAACTAACAACGGTCACATTGTGTCCCTTTTCGGCTAACGCTTTAACCACCGACATATGCACGATCAGATGCGAGGGATAGGGACTGAGAAAGACCCCCAAAATATTCGAACCATCTGCTGGTTTCACTACGAATGAAGATATCACAATTAATGCTACGCTAACTAACAGTAAACTGCTGATTGCACTGAAATGCGCCATGGCTGGTTGAATTTGCAATAACTACTGGCTGAAGTATTCAAATCGGAGACTAATATATACATACTAGGGGTCTTCATCAAAAGTGATAAACTCTTGATAAACTTGATAAAGTGATAAGTTTATCATTTTGATAAATGAACTGTCAAACTTTGTATGGAAATCTATTTAACCAAAGTTTATCACTTTATCAAACGACGTGGGGGGATAAATGTATAAATTTCAGCAAAAATCAACCCTCAACAGGTTGCCAGGTAGTCGCTTTTGCTACGAACACATAATGGCAAATGAACACAATGGACGAGGTAAGAATGAAATGTAAGTTAAATAATAAATAGTTTCATGTAGTTAAATATTAACCAAGGTGCGTTTATGAAAGAATGCGGATAAATTGATAAATTTAAGCAATTCACCACTTTATCACTTTAGATGAAGACCCCTACTGATATTTAGTATACAAAAATTATCTCTGCTTATCACATTACATTAAGTAGCTCTTCATGAATTAATGTGTGCTTGGTTTTAAGCGCTAAAGGCACGGATGGAAATAAAGATAGCCATAAGTTGATGTAATGAAAATCACTATTAAGTACTTTCAAATGAATAGTTTTAAAAGGCGACATTTATTTATATACATTTGCAGTGCCACAAGCAGTCGTGGGGGAGAGATCCATTCCACCTTTTTCGAACGTTTGCAAGAAGTGTTGAGATAAAACAAACAAAAGTGAAATTAGTGCGTTTTTTTTTTACTTTTTAAAGGGGGTTGGACTCAAATTCGGTTTTAAATCTTACCGAATTTTCATATGTATGTACATATATATCAGAAATTAATTTCTCGACCCAAACAAACCAAATTACCAATCTTAAGCTAATACCGTGAAAAATTGAAAATTGTTATCTTATTTTTTTTTTTGTTATCTGGGATAGTAATTCGTGCCGTGAGTTAACATTTCATAGGACTACATATTACATAGGACAAACATATTTAATACAGGGGTAAGAATGCCAACAGGCGTCGCGTGTATATTTAACTTGTATTTAATAAAAACATTTTTTCCTTTCATCTTCTTCTTCTTATTTGGCGCTGCAACATCCTAAGCGACTTTGGCCGAGTCCAAACGTTTCTCTTCTGTGCCAACCGATGACAATTGAGATGCTTCTTCACCTGGTCTTTATATCACAGAGGAATCCTTTCTCTCTTACGCTGGCATCATTTTGGTGTCAAGCTGTTTTTTTCTATTTTTTCGAGGTGCGACTGTTTGACTGGAAATATTTCGTCTGCTGCTCGTTTACCCCCCGACTCATTCGCTATGCTTCCGTATCCAACTTGGAAAAGGCAGAATAAACATAGAGTTTACTGAGACCGATCATTTTGTTATCAGTTGCCCCCCCTCTGGAACCTGGTTTGGTATCGAAGAGCTTGGAGAGTCCTTTCCAAAGTTGGCTATGCTGGTGGTATTTCTCAATGCAAAGCAGTATTAGTTTTTCGGGGATACAAAATTCAGACATCGCGGGATTTTGGGCAGCTCCTTTTCGTGTAATCGAAGGCTGCCACTTCTCGGCATTCATTTCTAAGAATTTACGCATGGTCTATGGTTGATTTACCAGATATAATGCAACACTGATAAAGCCCAATCACGTCTTAGACGGTGGGCCCAAGTCTTTCACATAATACATAGTCGATTTGGCAGAGCATCCCTTCTCAAAACCCTAGCTACGCCTTTGCATATGCATCAATATAAATTAAGATGTATTTAACGTGATGCTGACATACTTATATAATATACATACATATGTGTTTACGTATGTATGTACATATGTATGTATATAATAAAAAAAACGAATAGTTCAATGCAATAAGAATAGATCATAAATAGAAACAAAAATATTCATTATAGATATATGCATAATATGAGGAAAGTAGTATATTAAAAGTTGAATATGCTTGGATATTCGTATTTTCGATTAGACATATCGTCGCTTGGCGTGCAATATCGCGAGCAAATAAACTTATTTTCTTATAGACTTTTGAATGGTTTCCTAACTGATCTTTTTGAATATGAGCTTCTCCTAAAATTATAGACCATTAAATTTGTAAAGTAGGCCAGCACTGAGACAGGGTACACACAATGATTTTTTTTCTCAGCCACCTTAAACGCCGCGTTATTGCGCGCTAAGCGACGTTATGTGATTTCCAAAACCGTAACCACATATCCACATACATTTCACGATGGTCGTTTTGAAGAGACCCAGATTTATGTCTGGCTATTGAAAATACATTTCCTAATATCATAAAATAGCACAGATTTCAACACCAATTTTCGATATTGGATTCGTTAATGTGAAAGTAAGATGCGAGTCTGCCATCAGTAATCTGCACTGAAAACCCCAATTAAGCACAATTTTTTTTTATAGTTGTACGCTGTGAAAGTTGAATGTGTAAATCAAGCTTCTAACAGAAGCTTTCACTTTATGTAACTTGCAAAAGCCAGACTAAGGGTAAATATGTCAGTATGTGTATATACCGCTAAACTTTTATGGACTACAGGCGTATCATATGCCAAAGTACTTAGCCCTAATAAACGAATCGCGTGTATCTTGATTTCCTTAAACACATACATATAGGGGCAAATCTTCGGAACCGCGCTAAAAAAACGTAAATTTTTAAATTGAACGCACACAAATAAATTATACATTAAATTTTTTGAAATCTATTGAAGAAACATTAAATTCTTGATTGATAAACTTTTTGACGTAGAATACGTCTTACCTTAAGGTATGGGGGCTATGTTCAAATGTTGTAGTTGTAATTTTTAGAGCTTCACAAAAACGCTTATTGCACGAGAACTAATAAAGCGATTTCAAAGAAAAGTGGGGCGTTTCAAAGATAAAATTCCAAACCTGTCGACAGATTCATTTTTGTAAATAACCAATTCGGTTTCTGTCGTAAAAACAACGGTAAACATTGCCTTATTTTGGGGTCAATTTTGAGCCTTTAAAGTGCTCTAGCAACTTATTGTTGGCATATATAACTTTCATTTTCGGGATATAGGTTCTTTGGAGCAGTAGAAATATTATCGGGTACAAATTTTATATAAATTTAACAAATATTGAGCATTTTAAGGCAAAAAATTGTTGAAAAAATTTGCAAATTTGTTTCATTACCAAAATGCTCGAAAACCGCTCGAATGATTTTGGTTTTGTTTTCTTTAATCAAAACTTCAAGAGTTTTCCTTTCGTTTGGTATATGGGAAGTATTGGTTGATATCTTCTATATATGTTTATTTTATTCAAATATATGGGCATAAATGATTTTCCATACAAAATCACCTCGTCATCATTTTGCAAACACGTGCATATGTTGGAAGTGTGGGAAGGAGACAAAAAGTATGTATGCGTATGTAATGCGGCTTTTGATAAACAGAGGCGCGCTATTTATAACCTAATCGCAGCGTGTGTACATATGTAAATACATACATACGTACATATGTTGAGTTAATGTGGATCTGTTTCTATTTTTAGTAATCTATGTATGTCTATACATACATATGTACATACATATTATATATGTACATACATATATGAACACATGTATGCATAATACGCGAAGACTTTTCGAAGTGAAACAACATTTAGAAAAAGTCCAATCCAAGAATAAAAGTAAAGGTGAGGACGTACATAGATAAAGAAAAGGATAAAGGCCAAGGTAAAAATAAACACAAAAACAAAGTTGAGTAAAGATAAAGACAAACATGAAGACCAAGGTAAATTTAAACACTTTACTTATATGTATAAGTGCAAAGGTGAAGGGGAATATGTATATGAAGAATATGAAAAACATAAAAATAAAAACAAAGATAAATATAAAGAAAAAGATGCGGATGAGGATACCGATAAAAGTATAGATGAAGATAGAGGAAGAAAGATTAAAATAAAGGTAGTTGTAGAGAAAAGGATATAGATAAAGGCACAGAGACTCAATCTCGGAACTATTTCGGGATTTTAGGGATTCTCGGGACTTATCGATATAATCGATATTTTGTTGGTTTTTCTTAGTGTATGATTTCGTTTTTGACTTGGATATGCTCTTAACCATACCACGTATTCTACGTTTAAATATAGCGGCTGTATCTCCGATACAGCCTGCAGACCAAGACGAAGGCGCTGGACTGTTCCTTTTTTTCAAATGCTTAAAGAGTCATAAGTAAAAAACGATAATTTTTGTAAACTCAATTTTAGCGATACTTCTAGAGCGCCTGATTTTTGTCCGATTTGAAAAATTTTCTAAATAGTATTTAAGAAGGTCAGGCGCAATGTGTATATCAAATTTGGTACAGATTGATGAAGTCGTTTTCGAGATACAAATATTTGACATAAATGGCTGGGCCACGCCCGGTTTCAAAAAAATTTTTCGAAAAACTAATTCTCGCTTAATATTCATTGAAAATATCATTTTGGAGTAAATATTTAAAAATTCGTTACATATACACATAAAAATTCCTGGTCGTATTTTAGACAAAAATAATTTAATGTATTTAGCATTTTCGACGAACTTTGTGAAGAATGTTATCTAGCGATCACGCTTAATGCTAACCTGTTATGTTTTAGTCTGTCAGTGTGCTATCCAAAAAGGGACATTTTGAAGTCATCCACGCCAAGACCTATTCAGACAATATTTGAAGGGGTTCGAATCATAAGGGTCTGAGTGAAATTTTTTGAATATATAAGTTATGCATTCATTTCGGCAAGAATCATTTTAAATGCATTTACCAAGAATTTACAATAAGTAATCAACTTTAGCCTTAATTATCTAAAAAAAACATAAAAAATCAGAACTACTTAGACCCTTAGACAGTTTATCACCAATGAGGAGCCTAATGCATTTTCAAATATTACATTTACTATTCGCCATGATTATTGAAAGTCTCCGTTTTGCGTAAAAATTATGATTTTAATTACTTTGATTGCTTATAAAAATAAAAATGGCATTATTGCAATAAAAAAAAATTAAACAAGTTACAAGAACTCGCCACATTTGTTGTCAAAATTACCCAAGTTTTTTATAAAAAGGAAATTACATTAATAAAATTAGTTTAAAGGTGCGCGAAACAAAAGCACACGGTTCCGGAGATTTGCCCATATATATATAACAGAATCAGTTTATATTTATAAATGCTTAAATTACAAATATAATTATTTGCTTTTTATTTCAACTGTATTCCTTCAAAAAAGGCAGCAAAATAAGAAAAAAAGATAAAAGTGTTTGAGAATGTAATGTACTTATTTGCTCAGTGCTACTTATCAGCGAAGTAAAGGTATTAATTATACTATACCTATACAGTCCAGCTTCCTTATAACGAACTTCTATGCAACGATTCGTTATACTACTTATATTTATATATATATGTATGTGAGTGTGTTGTAACAGGAAATCGAACGCTTGACTTTTTTCGGAACCTTTCTATATTCAATAAATATAACTAATCGATTATATATAAAATGATAGCCGTTTTTGTTGTTCGGACTTAACTCAAAAACCACTGCATAGATTTTAGTCAAATTTTCGAAGGTTATAACTTGCGTATGTGGTCTTATTATAGGCAACTAGAAAACTCAAAGACACCAGTTCACGTATCAAGGGAATCTCTGGTCATTCAGATTTTCTAGGCACCGCATCATGGGTGTATCAAGAAGAAGTGTTTGCCAATTAGGAGACAGCAAGAGATTTTGAACAAATACTCAGAGTGGACCAACGAGTATTTCCTTCTGTGGCAATCAGGCATAGACAAAGCGAATTTCTTTGCTGAATGCCCTACATCTCTGATCCGAAAATCAATTAATATGCATATGTCCGTGGACGCCTGGTTATTAAGAATTGTAAAAGTGGCGAATTAGCTAGGAAATATTCTTCGCCCTCCTCAAAAAAAAAAAAAAAAAAAAACAAAAACACACATCTGTGTACTATTCAGTGTCCTTAAAATGATTTTAGTTGGCTTACATAATATAATACGCATCGGATCAATTTTGTAGTTCCAAGATCATAGAAGTAGAAGGTGGAAATATGACCATCGGCAGAGCTCATGACATCCAAAAGCGATCAGTATTCCATTTGATATCACAGCGCTATTCGTCTTGGCCTATATGTGAGGAGCGCTCTGCTCTTTAGTCGTTTCAACCTAAACGAGGAGCTTTTACTTTAAAAAGCGTGTTTTTTTTCAATGCTATTTTTGCCTTGGCCAACGGAAAAGTTCTTATCAGGCGCCACGAAGCAAGCAGACATTGGCTAATTTACTATAAATTTAAAAAAATGTGTTAATTACGTGCCTAGTTGTTGTATCGAAGATTGCCTGTATTACAACGATTACTTGCCGTCTCCAGACACTTTAATTAATTCACACTGCAACTATAAACATATTTACACATTACGTTGATAGATACTTTTACACGTGTAACTCGGCTGCTATCTTCACATTTGAAAGCTCCCAGTTTTACACGTTTTGAGATGGCAATAAAAAACTGTGCTTTGCGGATATCTTTTTTAACCGATTTCAAAAAAAGGAGGAGGTTATCAATTCATCGAAATAATTTTTTTTTTATGTAAATACCTATGTTACCGCATAACTTTGGTTTTGTTCTTTGCTGAAAAATTACTTTGTTATTTTTTTTAAGAATATCAAAAAACATATGTGTATCATAACTTCCTTTTGGAGGCAGTTGAGTAGGAGTTAGTAGTAAATAATCCAGTGTGTGTGTATATCAAAACAAGAGACACTGCGATCTGTAGGTACATATATAAAGAGAGTCCCTAACCCAGTATGTCAATACAAGATACCTTCGGCATCCGTAACCGGCCATCATGAAATTTTGTAATCTGGTCTTATCTAGCCCAAAACAAAATATAGGTTAGATTAAATCTCAATTAGAAGATGGGGCGTGGCACCTCCCAAACAAATGGATTTTTTTATACTTCATATCTCAGAAAATATTTGTATATATATAGTACTGCAACTTAGTATGGAGATATATGAAATCATCCCATATTCATAGAAAAGGGCTGCCACCTGTTTAAAAAATTAAATTCAACTTAAATTAAGGGAATTATTTATTATAAATTATATAAAAAATTGGTTGTCAAGTGGCTTGAAAAAGTTGTAGTTTGAAAATATTTTGAAAGAGGCTACCACATGTTTTAAAAGTCAAATGGAAATTAATTATTCGCAAGCTATATGAAAAATTAAAATATAGGTTTTAAACGGAAGATTATTAAGAAACCTTCACATTGGACATTTAAAATATTTTTAGGGGGTTTACAAATTAAATTAAATTAATTCAAATCATCCCGTCGGACGGAAAATCAAAATCAGTTTGATTCGAACAAAGAGTGTTCAGCAGATTTTGGTCGCGATCTCATTGAGACAAAGTGGGAAAGGAACGCGTAAAATTACTAACAAAAAGTGTCCGGACACGAATGGTGAATACGCCTTTAGTGGCCGCCTGACAGATGTTTGTCAGTTCGCTTGGCGGGTTAATCTTTAGTATCTCTGTCGCTGTCTTTATTAATAAATACTGCAACGATGTGGTAGTTTAAAGGACGTATGGGCTCCCGGTTCGTACTACCGTTAGCGTACGTTCTGAACCTAAGTCTGCCCCGATGCAAAAAGCCTTGCCTCGACAGTTGTCTCTCATTTAATCTCATCTCATCCTTTACGTTAGAAAGAGTGTTAGGCTGAAAGGCCTATAATCTTTAGGGCTGCTTTTACCTGCTTTTGGCAGAAAGACAACTGGTGCATTCCTCATGATGTAGATATGTAGGCTATGAATAGGTCACAAAAGTACTCTAAAATAAGTTTCCAGCTTTTTGAAGTTAGTCTGGTAAAAAATACCGTCTATGCTAGGTGATTTTAATTCCGAGAAGGTATGTATCGCCTCTTCAATCTTGACCGGAATTACTAAACATGCAACAATCAGATCTGACAATTCGGCTGCCATCAGCTGTCGGCTCCGACTCTGAGATTCCTACTGGGAAGTGTGCGCGTTGAGTAGCATCGCGAGTGATTCTTCGCTATTCTGGGCCCACGTTACATCATCGGGACAAATAAGTTCTTGTACGATATTAACTTAGGATATAACTTTTCTTACTCCCCCGAACATTGTCGGGCTTCCGCTAGCCTCGCTGTCTTGAATGGTTCCCGGGCTTAACAGGTAACGCATTGCATTTAATCTACGGGTAATCGCTATAGGGACTGCACATTTCCTCTAACCCTTAAGCCCCACAGATATTAATACGGTCCTGGTTATAGTATATATAATGTTTTTATTACAAAAATGTATATATAAAAAAGTATCGAAATTCATTTTTACATATAAATATTTACACTAAAGTTGGATATAACCCCTTAAGCCTTATATGTAAGCATTTATAAAGTAAAAATATTTAATATCACAAATTTTAAGTCATAGTTATTTAATATTTTTAGTTGTATTATTTAAGCAAAAATATATTGAGACAATCGTTTGGAAATTAACCTCTGCTGAAAAGGATGAAGCGCATTTGTATGTAAGTGTGGCTTTGTCATTTGAAGGAAAGCACTTTGCAGGTAGAAATATGTTTTTTTTCCAAAATTAATACAAATACATATGGGTCATTCCATTCAACATTTACATCTCAATATTGTTTTTTTGGTCGAAATATTTTTTTTTACATTCTTTATCGAAAAAAAGAAGACAACAATTTTTTTATTTCGTCATGATATTCGAAAATCTCGAAAAAAAAATTGCCGAAATTTTGAACTCACGGATAAGTATCTTTTTTTAATTGCTTGCAGTTAATAAACTATTTGTCGGAAAAAATCAGTTAAGATATCAAAATGTGTGTAATTACCTCGGCTTTCCATGAGAATGTGAGATAGATTAAAATAAAATAAAAATGTTTGCATTAAAAAATCGCATTTTTTATTTTTTATTTTTTTATTAACTTCATTATGTTTGATCTTTATTTTTTTCAACCTGAATAGTTTTCAAACTTTATGGAGTAAGCTGTAAAAATTTGAGAATGGAAACACCAAAACTCGTAACTTCTACAATTTTTGTGTTTCCATTGTCAAATTTTTACAGCGTACTTCATAAAGTCTGACAACTATTCGGGTTGAAAAAAATAAAAATCAAACATGGCGAAGTTAATAAAAAATAAGAAATGTGACTTTTTAATGCAAATTTTTTTTAATCTATCTCACACTCTCATGGAAAGCCGAGGTAATTACACACATTTTGATACCCTAACAGATTTTCTCCGACAAATAGTTTATTAACTGCAAGCAATTGAAAAAAGATACTTCTCCGTAAGTTCAAAATTTCGGGAAATTTTTTTCGAGTTTTCGAATATCATGACAAAATAAAATAATAGGTGTCTCCTTTTTTCGATAAGGTATGTAAAAAATATATTTCACCCCAAAAAAATATTGAGGTGTAAATATTGTATGGAATGACCCATATGTATATATGTAGATGCATATGCCTGTATAACTGTTGATTTGATTTTTGGTGAACTTAACCCTTCTGCAGTGTTTGGAATTTACCCCTTGCTATAATGTTTTGGGTCATTTTGAGCCAATAATATAAATGAATAAATTTTATGAAAAAAACGACATTTCAATCAGTTAATATTTTATTCATCACAATCAGACACTTTATCGGCAAGTGATGTGTGCTTACCGGTTCAAAGTTGCCCTTAAATACTAAATAATAATTTAGGCCATAATGACCCCGTGTTTTGAAAAACTACATATGTCGCCTTCTTGAAAACAAAATAAAATAAAAAACTCTTTTGTTTTTTGCAAAACGTAAAGATAACGCCGCAGCTTATTTAAAATTACCTAACTGTGTAATTAAAGAAATTTTTCATGAGAATTGGGTAATTTTGACCCAATCATTACAAAAGGGTTAGGAGCTTCTTCCTTTTGCCACTGCTCACTGCTACGTTATGTACAATAGGGTGGCCCTTAAAGTACGAACACGGGGCAGCCGTATATTTAAGTCCACGTACAAAATAAAGACAAGATAATTTTTAAGGGTTTGACATTTTTTTTTATCACAATAATTCGACCAAATTTCGATTTTGAGCATCTATAACTCAGCGCATTGAAACTCATTGATATAAATTCATAAACTCGCTCAGTTATAGCTTGGCAAAGTCAGGATGTTGTGCAACTTTTGCGATAAAAATAAATAAATTCTTTAAACCCTGGAACCGACCCGTTCGTGGGTTGCCCCAAGATGCTGATATTTTAAGGTACACCCTAATGTACAAAAACGCTAGTGTGAGTAATTGTGATTCCGATTTCTTGATCCTAACCACGTTTAGTTTCTTTCACACTACTGCCCGGTGGTGACGAATTTGGCTTCGTACGCAGTAGCTGCTTATTCTGACCAATTATGTGTTGTAAGTGAGTGCATTCACGCAACTGCGCCTTAAACTCGTCCAGTGTTTCATAAAGTATCGGATACAGTTGTGGCAAAAT
>NW_023458560.1:76309474-76318866 GCF_013731165.1 Rhagoletis pomonella
ATTTTGCCACAACTGTATCCGATACTTTATGAAACACTGGACGAGTTCAAGGCGCAGTTGCGTGAATGCACTCACTTACAACACATAATTGGTCAGAATAAGCAGCTACTGCGTACGAAGCCAAATTCGTCACCACCGGGAAGTAGTGTGAAAGAAACTAAACGTGGTTAGGATCAAGAAATCGGAATCGCAATTACACACTTGCAAATACTATATAACTAACAATATGTATGCACACTAGCGTTTTTGCACATTAGGGTGTACCTTAAAATATCAGTAATTTGGGGCAACCCTCGAAAATTTAAAAATAAAACAAATTAGGGGTCGGTTCCAGGGTTTAAAGAATTTATTTATTTTTATCGCAAAAGTTGCACAACATCTTGACTTTGCCAAGCTATAACTGAGCGAGTTTATGAATTTATATGAATGAGTTTCAATGCGCTGCGTTATAGGTGCTCAAAATCGAAATTTGGTTGAATTATTGTGATTAAAAAAAAATGTCAAACCCTTAAAAATTTCCTTGTCTTTATTTTATACGTGGACTTAAATATACGGCTGCCCCGTGTTCGTACTTTAAGGGCCACCCTACACACAACAACACCCTGTACATCCATTTTTGTGGCAAAAGGAAGAAGCTCCTAACCCTTTTGTAATGATTGGGTCAAAATTACCCAATTCCAATGAAAAATTTCTTTAATTACAGAGTTAGGTAATTTTAAATAAGCTGCGGCGTTATCTTTACGTTTTGCAAAAAATAAAAGAGTTTTTTATTTTATTTTGTTTTTTAGAATGCGACATATGTAGTTTTTCCAAACACCCACAGTGTTTCGGGGTCATTATGACCTAAATTATTATTTAGTATTTAAGGGCAACTTTGAACCGGTAAGCACACAATACTTGCCGATAAACTGTCTGATTGTGATGAATAAAATATTAACTGATTTAAGTGTCGTTTTTTTTCATAAAATTTATTCATTTATATTATTGGCTCCAAATGACCCAAAACATTATAGGAAGGGGTAAATTCCAAACACTGCAGAAGGGTTAAGTTCACATGAGAAAACCGGTAGGGCACCACGTACCAAAAATCAAATCAACAGTTATACATGCATATGCATCTACATACATACATATGGGTCATACCATACAATATTTACACTACAATATTTTTTTGGGGTGAAATATATTTGTTTACATACCTTATCGAAAAAAAGGAGACACCTATTATTTTATTTTGTCATGATATTCGAAAACTCGAAAAAAATTTCCCGAAATTTTGAACTTACGGAGAAGTATCTTTTTTCAATATAATGAAGTTAATAAAAAATAAAAGAATGCGATTTTTTAATGCAAATATTTTTTTATTTTAATCTATTTCACACTCTCATGGAAAGCCGAGGTAATTACACACATTTTGATACCTTAACTGATTTTCTCCGACAAATAGTTTATTAACTGCAAGCAATTGAAAAAAGATACTTATCCGTGAGTTCAAAATTTCGGGAATTTTTTTTTCGAGAGTTTTGAATATCATGACAAAATAAAAAAATTGTTGTCTTCTTTTTTTCGATAAAGAATGTAAAAAAAAAAAATATTTCGACCAAAAAAAAATATTGAGATGTAAATGTTGAATGGAATGACCCATATGTATTTGTATTAATTTTGGAAAAAAAGCATATTTCTACCTGCAAAGTGCTTTCCTTCAAATGACAAAGCCACACTTACATACAAATGCGCTTTATCCTTTACAGCAGAGGTTGATTTCCAAACGATTGTCTCAATATATTTTTGCTTAAATAATACAACTAAAAATATTAAATAACTATGACTTAAAATTTGTGGTATTAAATATTTTTACTTTATAATGCTTACATATAAGGCTTAAGGGGTTATATCCAACTTTAGTGTAAATATTTATATGTATAAATGAATTTCGATACTTTTTTATATATACATTTTTGTAATAAAAACATTATATATACTATAACCAGGACCGGATTAATATCTGTGGGGCTTAGGGGTTAGAGGAAATGTGCAGTCCCTATAGCGATTACCTGTAGATTAAATGCAATGCGTTACCTGGTAAGCCCGGGAACTATTCAAGACAACTTATTTGTCTCGATGATGTAACGTGGGCCCAGAATAGCGAAGAATCACTCGCGATGCTACTCAACGCACACTTCCCAGTAGGAATCTCAGAGTCGGAGCCGACAGCTCATGGCAGCCGAAGGGCCAGATCTGATTGTTGCATCTTTAGTAATTCCAGTCAAGATTGAAGAGGCGATACATACCTTCTCGGAATTAAAATCACCCGGCATTGACGGTATTTTCCAAGACTAACTTCAAAAAGCTGGAAACAAAATTTTAGAGTACTTTTGTGACCTATTCGTAGTCTACATATCTACATCATGAGGAATGCACCAGTTGTCTTTCTGCCAAAAGTAGGTAAAAGCAGCCCTAAAGATTATAGGCCTTTCAGCCTAACATTCTTTCTAACATAAAAGAAAGCTTAGATGAGAGACAACTGTCGAGGCAAGGCTTTTTGCAACGGGGCAGTATTAGATTCAGAACGTACGATAACAGTAGTACGAACCGGCAGTCCATACGTCCTTTAAACTACCACATCGTTGCAGTATTTATTAATAAAGACAGCGACAGAGATACTAAAGATCAACCCGCCAAGCGAACTGAAAAACATCTGTCAGGCGGCCACTAAAGGCGGATACACCGTTTGTGTCCGGACACTTTTTGTTAGTAATTTTACGCGTTACTTTCCCACTTTGTCTCAATGAGACCGCGACAAAAATCTGCTGAACACTCTTTGTTCGAATCAAACTGATTTTGATTCTCCGTCCGACGGGATGATTTGAATTAATTTAATTTAATTTGTATACCCCCTAATAATATTTTAAATGTCCAATGTGAAGGTTTCTTAACAATCTTCCGTTTAAAATACATATTTTAATTTTTCATATAGCTTGCGAATAATTAATTTCCATTTGACTTTTAAATAATGTGGCAGCCGCTTTCAAAATATTTTCTACTATTACTACAACTTTTTCAAGCCACTTGACAACCAATTTTTTATATAATTTATAATAAATAATTCCCTTAATTCAAGTTGAATTTAATTTTTTAAAAAGGTGGCAGCCCTTTTTCTATGAATATGGGATGATTTCATATATCTCCATACCAAGTTGCAGTACTCTATATATACAAATATTTCCTGAGATATGCAGTATAAAAAATTCCGTTTGTTTGGGAGTTGCCATGCCCCATCTTCTAATTGAGATTTAATCTAACCTATATTTTAAATTGGGCTAGATAGCACCAGATTACAAAATTTCATAATGGCCGGATGAGTAGCTAAAGCGTGAAAGCGTAACAGACAAACTTACCCACTTTTGGATTTATAATATCGAGCCCTAACCGCCAAAATAACGTAAGCGACATTTTTTTTCAAAATTTTCTTTTTGATGCAGAAATATTCCTATAGCATCAAGATGCATTTCTGCATCAAAAATAAAATTTCGAAAAAAATTTCGCTTACGTTATTTTGGCGGTTAGGGCTCGATATTATTAAAGAATTAGGGATTCACGAGCCAATGCCATTTTAAGATTCATTACGGATGCCGAAGGTATCTTATGTTGAAATACTGGGTTAGGGACTCTCTTTATATGCCTACAGATCGCAGTGTCTCTTGTTTTGATATACACACACACTGGATTATTTACTACTAACTCCTACTCAACTGCCTCCAAAGGGAAGTTATGATACACATGTCGAGCCCTAACCGCCAAAATAACGTAAGCGACATTTTTTTCAAAATTTTCTTTTTGATGCAGAAATGTATCTAGAAGCTCTAGGAATATGTCTGTATCAAAAAGAAAATTTTGAAAAAAATGTCGCTTACGTTATTTTGCCGGTTAGGGCTCGATATGTTTTTTGATATTCTTAAAAAAAATAACTAAGTAATTTTTCAGCAAAGAACAAAACCAAAGTTATGCGGTAACATAGGTATTTACAAAAAAAAAAAAAATATTTCGATGAATTGATAACCTCCTCCTTTTTTGAAATCGGTTAAAAAAGATATCCGCAAAGCACAGTTTTTTATTGTCATCTCAAAACGTGTAAAACTGGGAGCTTTCAAAGATAGAATCCGAGTTACACGTGTAAAAGTATCTATAAACGTAATGTGTAAATATGTTTCTAGTTGCAGTGTGAATTTTAAAGTGTCTGGAGACGGCAAGTAATCATTTTAATACAGGCAATCTCCGATACAACAAACAGGCACGTAATTAACACATTTTTTAAATTTATAGTAAATTAGCCAATATCTGCTTGCTTCGTGGCGCCTGATAAGAACTTTTCCGTTGGCCAAGGCAAAATAGCATTGAAAAAAACAAGCTTTTTAAAGTAAAAGCTCTTTGTTTAGGTTGAAACGGCTAAAGAGCAGAGCGCTCCTCACATATAGGCCAAGACGAATAGCGCTGTGATATCATATGGAATACTGATCGCTTTTGGATGTCATGAGCTTTGCAGATGGTCATATTTCCACCTTCTACTTCTATGATATTGCAACTACAAAATCGATTCGATGCGTATTATGTTATGTAAGCCAATTAAAATCATTTTAAGGAAAGTGAATTGCACTGAATGTGTGTGTGTGTGTGTGTGTGTTTTTTTTTTTAGGAGGGCCATGAATATTTCCTAGTTAATTCGCAACTTTTACAGTTGTTAATAACCAGGCGTCCACGTACGTATGTATATTAATTTGATTCCTCGATCGGAGAAGTAGGGCATTCAGCAAAGAAATTCGCTTTGTCTATGCCTGATTGCCACAGAAGGAAAAACTCGTTGGTTCACTCTGGGTATTTGATCAAAATCTCTTGCTGTCTCCTAATTGGTAAACACTTCTTCTTGATACACCCGTGACGCGGTGCCTAGAAAATCTGAATGACCAGAGATTCCCTTGATACATGAACTGGTGTCTTTGAGTTTTCTAGTAGCCTATAATAAGACCACATACGCAAGTTATAACCTTCGAAAATTTGACTAAAATCTATGCAGTGGTTTTTGAGTTAAGTCCGAACAACAAAAACGGCTATCATTTTATATATATCGATTAGTTATATTGAATATGGAAAGGTTCCGAAAAAAGTCAAGCGTTCGATTTCCTGTTACTACACACTCTCATACATATATATAAATATAAGTAGTATAACGAATCGTTGCATAGAAGTTCGTTATAAGGAAGCTGGACTGTATAGGTATAGTATAATTAATACCTAACTTCGCTGATAAGTAGTGTTGATCAAAGCACTGAGCAAATAAGTGCATTACATTCTCAAACACTTTTATCTTTTTTTTCTTATTTTGCTGCCTTTTTTTGAGGAATGTAGTTGAAATAAAAAGCAAATAATTATATTTGTAATTTAAGCATTTATAAATATAAACTGATTCTGTTATATATGGGCAAATCTCCGGAACCATGTGCTTTTGTTTCACGCACCTTTAAACTAATTTTATTAATGTAATTTTACTTTTTATAAGAAACTTGGGTAATTTCGATAACAAATGTGACGAGTTCTTGTAACTTGTTTAATTTTTTTTATTGCAATAATGCCATTTTTATTTTTATAAGCAATCAAAGTAATTAAAATAACAATTTGTACGCAAAACGCAGCGCAAAATGGAGACTTTCAATAATCATGGCGAAAAGTAAGTAGCTCTTTTCCATTTTGAACTTTCAGCAAATACTAAATTGTTCCTATTTGTTTATATATGTACATATTAATTACACATTAAGTATAAAAATAAGACCTTTTACAGCTGCGTGCCTTTGAAAATATTGAAAATATAAAACAAATGAAGGGATTAGAATCAAAAGGGTCTAAGTAGTTCTGAATTTTTTTTTTTAGATAATTAAGGCTAAAGTTGATTACTTATTGTAAATTCTTGGTAAATGCATTTAAAATGATTCTTGCCGAAATGAATGCATAACTTATATATTCAAAAAATTTCACTCAGACCCTTATGATTCGAACCCCTTCAAATATTGTCTGAATAGGTCTTTGCGTTGATGGCTTCAAAATGTCCCTTTTTTGATGGCACACTGACAGACTAAAACATAACAGGTTGGCATTAAGCGTGATCGCTAGATAACATTCTACACAAAGTTCGTTGAAAATGCTAAATACATTAAATTATTTTTGTCTAAAATACGACAAGGAATTTTTATGTGTACATGTAAGGATTTTCAAATCTTTGGGCAGTGAGATTAACGAATTTTTAAATATTTACTCCAAAAGAATATTTTCAATGGATCTTAAGCGAGAATTAGTTTTCCGTAAAATTTGTTTGAAACTGGGCGTGGCCCACCTATTTATGCCAAATATTTGTATCTCGAAAACGACTTCATCAATCTGTACCAAATTCGATATACACATTGAGCCTGACCTTCTTAAATACTGTTTTGAAAATTTTTCAAATCGGACAAAAATCAGGCGCTCTAGAAGTATCGCTAACATTGAGTTTACAAAAATTATCGTTTTTTACTTATAACTCTTTAAGCATTTGAAAAAAATTTATCACACAAGAATTTAATGTTTCTTCAATGGATTACAAAAAAATTTTATGTAGAATTTATTTGTGTGCATTCAATTTAAAAATTTACGTTTTTTTAGCGTTAAATCGCACGTTTCCGAAGATTTGCCCATATATGTATGTGTTTAAAGAAATCAAGATACACGCGATTCGTTTATTAGGGCTAAGTACTTTGGCATATGATACGCCTGTAGTCCATAAAAGTGGAGCGGTATATACCTACTGACATATTTACCCTTAGTCTGGCTTTTGCAAGTTACATAAAGTGAAACCTTCTGTTAGAAGCTTGATTTACAAATTCAACTTTCACAGCGTACAACTATAAAAAAAATTAGGGGTTTTCAGTGCAGATTACAGTAAACGAGCAGCAGACGAACTATTACCAGTCAAACAGTCGCACCTCGAAAAAATAGAAAACCTCTTTCATTTGGGAATCAGCACAGAAGACAAACTTTTGGACTCTGCCAATGTCGCTTAGGATGTTGCAGCACCAAATAAGAAGAAGAAGATGAAAGGAAAAAATGTTTTTATTAAATACAAGTTAAATATACACAATGCCGAGAGACAGCGCGACGCCTGTTGGCATTCTTACCCCTGTATTAAATATGTTTGTCACGTAATATGTAGTCCTATGAAATGTTAACTCACGGCACGAATTACTATCCCAGATAACAAAAATAAAAATGATAACAATTTTCAATTTTTCATGGTATTAGCTTAAGATTGGTAATTTGGTTTGTTGGGGTCGAGAAATATATTTCTGATATATGTACATACATATGAAAATTCGGTAAGATTTAAAACCGAATTTGAGTCCGACCCCCTTTAAAAAGTAAAAAAAAAAACACACTAATTTCACTTTTGTCTGTTTTATCTCACCACTTCTTCCAAACGTACGAAAAAGGTGGAAAGGATCTCTCCCCCACGACTACTTGTGGCACTGCAAATGTATGTAAATAAATGTCGCCTTGTAAAACCATTCATTTGAAAGTACTTAATAGTGATTTTCATTGCATCAACTTATGGCTATCTTTATTTCCATCCGTGCCTTTAGCGCTTAAAACCAAGCACACATTAATTCATGAAGAGCTACTTAATGTAATATGATAAGCATAGATAAGTTTTGTAAACTAAATATCAGTAGGGGTCTTCATCTAAAGTGATAAAGGGATAAATTACTTAAATTTACCAGTTTATCCGCATAAAACTGTTTATTATTTAACTTATATTACATTTCATTCTTACCTCGTCCATTGTGTTCATTTGCTTATATGTGCACCCAGAAAAAAAATCGTGTTAAAACAACCAAATTTTAACCAATTTTGTGGTTATTATTTTCCAACGCGATATGTCATGTTATTTTCACATGAAGGAAATTTTTTAACATTTTTCCCTCTTGTTGACTTAACATTGGATAATTGTTAATTTAACATTGAAAGTGCTGTAAATTTAACCTGAAACATCGGTTTATTTTAACAAGGCATGTGGTTGGTTTCACAGGATATTCTACATGAAAATACTGGTTGAATCAACAGGAGTTGTTGTTAAAATAACACTACGTCTTCATGTTAAAAGAACCATATTTTAATGTCATTTTAATATGACATCGTGTTACCTTGTGTCCCTACTTTTACAAAATAAATAACAATTTGTTTAGTTTATTTTTATTAAAAAAATTGAAATATTTACACTGTTGACTTAAAAACTAAGTACTTATCTATTTATTACACAAAATTCATACACAAAAATTTCATATGTACATACATACATACACTATAGTGCGAAACTGAGTCCATGGTGATTTTTGTTGTACATGTGCAAGGTTTTTAAAGTTAAATTTTTTTTGTTACTTTTTTATGAAAACATGGTTTATGCTTTAACCCAAACTATATAAATCAAACTTTCAGTTTTTATGCAGAGCTTAGAAAAACTCAACAAATTTTTATAAAAATTGTGGACTTTTAAAAAACTTTCAAACATTTTTGGGTAGTTTTGTAGCCTGTTAAATTTTAGTATGATAAAGCGCAAGTTTTAAGCGGATAAAAAATTGCTGACGGCTTTTGCGGTTTTTTTTATACAACAAGTGCAATTTATAAAAACTGACAATGAAAAAGTTTTTAAAAATCAACGCGATTTTTTATCCGCTTACAACTTGCGCTTTATCAGACTAAAATTTAAGAGGCTATAAAACTGCATGCCCAAAAAAAGTTTGAAAGTTTTAAAAGTCCACAATTTTTATAAAAATTTGTTGAGTTTTTCTAAGCTCTGCATAAAAACTGTATCAAATTGTTTTAAATACTTTTTAAACGGATTGCTTTTTGATTGTTTTGAAAAATATGAATATGTACAGGAGATGAGCTAATTTTGTCTGCACTTATAAAACTATAACTATCTGATTTTTTCACCTACCAAGTATGACTGAATATGTGTACTGAAATTTATAATTTCCCACTGTGAACAAATAAAGAAAAGTTTTTGCATCAAACTTACAACAATATCTTCGATTTGAAACAAGTATAAAGCCTCCTGTTTTACAATAACAAAAAACCCTCTTTTAAATAAAAATCCTTTAAAAGTAACTTTTGAATAAAATTGATAATTAGATAATTCATATTCTCTTTGAAAATCGGAATTGTATTTAAAGCTTAAAGTAACGGGTGATTTTTTTGAGGTTAGGATTTTCATGCATTAGTATTTGACAGATTACGTGGGATTTCAGACATGGTGTCAAAGAGAAGGATGCTCAGTATGCTTTGACATTTCATCATGAATAGACTTACTAACG
>NW_023458560.1:76318966-76332988 GCF_013731165.1 Rhagoletis pomonella
AACTCGTCCAGTGTTTCATAAAGTATCGGATACAGTTGTGGCAAAATGCCGTGATCCAATGTGGGGAAGAGGTGATGCAAAAAATGATCACCGAAATGTGTCAGCACCAAGAATTGTGATCCCTTAATGTCGCTACGATCGATAACGGTATCCAATTGATAGAGACCCCAATCGCGATCTTCACGTTGGGCATCGCCGTCATGAAAGATTTTCGGATCGTGATGGGCGGCATTCAAGCCGATAACGCCAAAAATGAAGCTTGCCAAACCGACAATAACAACCCACTGTCTGAGTACAGTTAGTATGGGTACGTTTGCCACCAGCAGCATGAATAGTGGGAGCGTAAAGCCAATCGCGTCGTGCCAAAATAGAATGTTCCTACGCAAGAGAGTGACTGCAATTCTAAAATTAAAGAACGAAATTGTGTTATTTTCGAAACTGCATTCGAAACCTCTCTATAACGCACCTCAAAATGATTTGGAATGGAAATATGAGCACATAAACAATGGGCTGTATGGTGACGGAGAAGAGGCGATGCCACTGGGTGTGTAGGCGAGAGTTTGGCCACCAGCAAAGCCAAGGCTCAAATAGTGACATCTCCAGATCGTTCAACGAATTCGGGTAGACGTGGTGAGACATTGCATGCAAAACGCGCCAATTGCAGAAGTTCATCAGCGAAAAGTTGAAAGTATACATCTGCCAATTGTCCTTGCGATGCAAGTAGTTGTGTGTAGCAATGGTGAGCCAGGATAGCGACAAGCCGGCAAAGAGTTCAAATATTATATAGCCGGTGTAGGCGCAAGCGAATGCGAATACGAAAGTCGATAGCAAGAGGCCGAAGTGCATGAGCTGCGGAATGAAATCAGAAAATAAATATTAAACTCTTTTGACAGCAAACAATTTCAGCTGTTTCAACTCACATCTGTTCTCCTTGCTGGCTTAAAATCTACTTCCTTCAATTTCTCGCGCACGCGTGACTTCAGCACCCTGTAGAAGCCGTTCTCGTGCAATGTGAACTTGTAATTGCGCGGTTTAGCGGCACTGCGTACGTGAAATTTGCTCAGCATCTGTTCTGGTTTCTTCGAAATGTGATGCGATTCAAATGCTTCGGTTATGTCTGTGCCCTTTGTCCATTCCAGCCAGAAGGCACCGCCCGGATGGCGCGTGATGAAGTCGGTTAAGTCGTAGAGCTCATCTTTAATACGCCAGAATCCTTCAGCTTCGTCGTCCTTTCGTTTGGCAGCGACCCAGCTGAAAGCGTAAAAATACATACATACATACATATGTATTTTAAATGAACAAAATTGGAAAGTCTCAGCAAACATTTGGCGTCCATAAGTGAGTCTTTAAGGTGTCCTTTACTCTACTTTACTCTTTATTTTGGACTCTTTTGAACAACTTTTTTGGCCTCATATATGAATCATTTCAGACTCCTTTTGGGGCTCTTATCGGCCTCATAAATTACCACATTCGGCCTCCTATTTTAGATTGTTCTTTGGGTCTTATTTAACACTATATATTTGCAAAGGAATTCAGCAAATATTTTTTTCAAATAACATACATATATATGTACTTATGTACGTGCATATACACATTCCAACACGTATTTAATAGCAACAGCTGCAGCTAAATTTTGTTAATTTTTTGTTTTCTAATTATTTTAAATTTCTGAATAAACAAGTTTAGATATAAATTTCCAATGTTTATTGGTTTTATATTGGCACAAGGTGTTGGCTCATAACTTGGATCATATGCATGATTCAATAACAGAAAGGTTTTGTAATAAAACAGTCTTCTCGCTCCCACACATAAAATCGGCTCCTTTACTTGTGCAGAATGTTGCTTACTCTAAAGTTTCTAGTGATATTAGTAGTAAAACCAAAAATTCTTTATACTCATGATACAAAAAAGAAGGTAGTTTCATTACTACTATTTTTTGATTATAAAGCAGAATTTTGACATTTCTCCAGATGTAAACATTAAGCATAGCTTTGCCACATTGAAATTTTTCGATAGGGGAGATTTTCTTTTAAATATTAAGGAGTAAAATTTACATACAAACAATAGTAAGTTGATGTGTTCGATAATCAAATTTGAACGTTTTTCTCAAGCGTTTAAAAGGTCCTTTGAATAATATCGATGTGAAGTGATGAAGAAATGAAATAAAATCTAGTTTTGAAATATTTATTTATTAAAAAGCTGTTTTTCATTTTATTTTAAACAAAATAAATAAATTTACATAACAAAACTCTCTTTTCTTTATAGTCCGAAGAAGATGTATTGTTATTGTATTGTATTAGCCAAGCTGCACTTAACGCACTACTTACTTCCAGACTCTGAGTGCCAGTTCAATCGGGAGTACCTCTTATTATGCGTTATCGCGCATATCGAAGACAAATATCCTCTTCATTTTGTAAATATTTTTTACAATTAATAAATGATTATTGAGGACTAGGTATGGCAGCACGAAATGTCACAATCTGCTTAATTGTCAGGTAGTTAATATGGCGCCCGAAAAGTGACAATGAAACTACCTTCTTTTTTGTATCATGTTCATACTAAATATTCGTTGGCGTCACCTTCGTTTGCGTAATTTTCTAGAACAAGTGTAGAAAAGCGACCGTTTAGCTATAAAATAACCAAAAATGCCGATTGATAGAACTTTTTGCGCTGATTTGAACGATACCAAATTTATTTGGCGCAGGTAAAAGATAAAGAAGATATAAGAGGTTTATTTGTATTTTTTATTATCACCAAATTGTTGAAACCCAAAAGTAGATCATGATAAAACACGTAATATCGAATTAAAGATAATAACTTGTACTTTCTAAATAATATAAATTTCTTTACCATTAATTATGCAGTTTTTTCAAAAAAGGTTATTTCATGAAAAAATAACATTTGTTCGTTTTTTAGTGGTTTCGGTTTAAAAATACAAAAAGCTATAAATTATGTACATCAGCTGAAGAACAAATTAATTATCTTTATGGTGACGTCATTCGTTTTTTAATCGGTTATAGAGTTCATAAGGTATTAATATTTAAAATATCTAAAAACTGAACTTTAACCTTCTCAATTTTTTACTTGCGCTAAATCATTTTGGCGTGGTTGAAATGAGCATAAAAAGTTCTATTGATCTGCATCAAAAATGGATATTTTTATGTATTGTTTAGTATTCCCATTAAAACACCAAATATATTGCAAATTCGCATAGAATTAATAATACACATTTTACTTATAATTGTATACCTTGTATACTTTTTGTATTACCATTCTACTACCGTTTCCGCAAGATGCGATCACATTCTTCCCCTTTCTCCTACTTCCAAAATACAAATCTAGATAGTAAAGGAGTGTAAAATTTTAGCTGTCACAAATTACACAACCTTGTATTATTGAATCATGGATCATATGTATAGGATTCCTAAAAGATTCATATAAGAGTAAAAAATTTTTTGTTTTTGAAACTCATATTTCTTACCTACCTAGGAGAACTCCTTTCGGGCTCATATATTCTGAACCATGGTACAATAAAAACAGGTAGAAGCCAAATTGACATCAAACCTACAAAAGTCAAAGTTTTCGGGAGAGTAAAAATAAAAATGAGCGTGTGTAAGGAAAAAAAAAAAAATTACATTTCGCTGGTTGACGTTTTTGAGTAAATTAGAAGTTTTGCTTTTATTTATTTATTTTCTTTAGTTAAAATTTGTTAATTTGTATATTGTTTTCTATTTTTGATTTATAAGTTGCAGTGTTATTGGAGGGACTTTCCGGCATAAGGGTCATAGGAACAGCACTTGGCATCAAACGTGCCTTTCCTCTACCTCCCGGTGCATTTATGAAATCTGCTGCTTTAAAATGTTTAACGCACAGCAAGGCATTTCGCTGCAGCTCTACCCCACAGCTGCTTTCCCAACGCTCCTTACGCCAAGTACATTGAGGCACGTTAAAAAAATGAGTGCTGTCTTCATTATATTTAACACCACATAAAAAACAGCGCTTCAGGTGTTGCATTTTTAACACATACACTAAGTATAAACCGCACAACACTACAAAAATTCAAATGCTAATTAAAATTTGTCATTAACGAACATTCAAAAAAAGAACGACATGTCACTCAAAGCGTAACGAAATATAGGAAATAAAAGGAAAACAAGTTGAAGTTCTCATGAGAGCAACGTCATTTTGGCTTCCACCTGTATTTATGTGCCTTGATTCTGAACGCTCAGTAAATGTTTGCGGAGAGTAACTACATACATAAGTAAGTACAGTAAGTAAAGAGATATTTACGCCTGAAATTATATAACATGTTTTAGTTTTCCACTTTAGTCATCTATTTTTATTCGGTAGGAAGTACATTTTTGGGTCCTATGTCCATTCATTTCAGGAACCGTAACAGTTACAACTTTTATTGAAAAAAATCGCTCTTTAACATTTATTTTTTGACTTTTATTTAATTACTTCTTAAATAACCGTTATTTCTGACTTTTATTTTATAAATCCAAAATAACAATTATTTTTGATTTTTGTCTAAACAATTGCAAATAACAGTTATTTTTGATTTTTAAATTATATGTCTCAGATAACAGTTATCGAAGACTTTTATTTATAAAAGTCATAAATAAAAATCAGTCACTGACCTTTATTTTTTAAATCATACTTATAAAAGTAATTTGTATAAGTCGTAGTAAGCTTTTGTTTCCCAACACCTTCTTAACTGCAAAGAATGTTAATGACTTTTATACGAATGATTAAAAAATAAACTCGGTGACTGATTCATAAGTATATTGATGACTTTTAAAAGTAAAAGTCACTGACTGATTTTTATTCGATGACTTTTATAAATAAAAGTCTTTAATAACTGTTATCTAAGACATATAACATAAAAATCAAAAATAATTGTTATTTTGGATTTATAACATAAAAATTACAAATAATTGTTTTTTCCTTTTAATTTTGCATAAAAATTTATTTTCAAATTTGAGTCTCGGTGAAAAAAGAAATCGGTATGTATTACTTAGTTGTAGAACATTTGCTTCATAGTGAATTTTTCCATGACAGTAACCATCAACAACTGTTATGTTCGGTCCCTGGTTTATTTGTTTATATTTTTTTTAAATGTTGTATTATATGTACATATACTAATATGTGTATATGTATGTACATCTGTATGTATGAAAAAATTCCCGTCTGTTGTCACTTATTTCGTAATTCTTTGCATTGGTCAAGGTGAAACTCAGATTTTGTTCAGCACTACGACGCCAATTTATTATTCAATATTTAATTACATATAATTAAGCAAATACGAGTACTCCGTCACCGTCAAATACTAGAGCGCAACTTATCTTCGCATATCTCATCTGTTAGCGGGCCAGTTATTGTGGCAACCTGTTTTGCTATTTGAAAAAAGTGCATTCAGACATTTATCAATTCTTTGTACTAAACCAATATGAAATGTAAACCTGTAAAAATAGCAATTCCGAATATTCAACCGTATTCATATATTGGCGTAGGTAAAGTTTACTTGAGTTGAAGGTTCTTGGCGACAAAATTCAAAAAAAAAAAACAAAAAGAAACTGTGAATCCTATTAAACCTGTTCTCTTGCGGATTTAATGAAAATATTATGCTATGTTTCAAATAAGGCCGTCTGTCAAAGTAGGGTTTTAAATTTATCTGCTCTTTACTTACAAACTTTGTTCTAAAAAAAAAAAAAATGTTTTTGAAGGGCACTTACATTTTAAGACCTACTTGAGTAATATATTTAAAGATGGCTGAGCGATATTTTGTATCAAAGCCAAATTTACATTTCTTACTGAAATCATTGCTAACTTTTCTACAAAAAATGTTGCCTTTTCGTTGCCCTCTCCTTAGTAAATATTTGTGCGAAAAGGGCAATTAGAAGGTAACATTTTTCGGTAGAAAAGAAAACGCTATTAACCTTGGACTAAAGTTTAACCCTCTTTCATCTAAGGCTACCTTGAGGCACGATAAATTTTTCAAAACAGCTGATATTTGTTTTGGCGTTAAAAACGTTAGAATATTTTCGTAGGCATTTTATTGGCTTTATTCTCACTTTAGTGTCAAAATTTGGTGAATTCAGTCAAAGTAAAACTCTAAGAACCAAAAAATTAAAGTTATTTTCACTAGATTCGATCTAAAATTTAAAAGTAAGGCCAAATTCCAGATGAGCTATTTAAGTAGAGACTGTTGATTAACTTAAAAAACTAATTTTCAAATCATATACTTAAACTGAATTTAAACGAAAAATATTGGGCCTTATGAATAAAAACTAAGCAATTGCTTTTACTTAAATTTTTGGACCCTTTCCTTAAATTTATTTGAATAAATCGAAACCTATGTATGTATGTATACCCCGAAGGACGAATGTATTTTGTCAAGGCACAAAATTAGTTGTTTTTTATTGGGCAGAACCTATTTCCTTTCGGAATGGTAAGTTTCGTTAATTCTGCTTTTAATTTCCCTGCGTGGACACATTTTGTGCAGATCCACAGTATGTGGTTAGGAGAATGCCCAAACACTGCACGGACGAATCGACCCATAAACCATAATCTCATTATAAACATATGTTCTGTTGGGAGAGTGCTTTGTGAAGATTCGGCTCAGTTTGGTTGACTCTTTGTTATCCTTTAGATGGAACCTTCAAACTTATTTAAGATTGCATTGTAGTTGGCCCAGATCCTACTTCTGTAACATTCGTTGAAGAACTTCTTTACCTCATCTGCCTTCTAATGGCAGGGCACTTGAGTGACCTACGAGGACAACCTCGGACGCGAAGGTCGGAAAAATCCCTGCCTAAAAGCATTTATTTAGAAGTGCTCCCAATTTTTCCAACAGGGAAACAAAGGAATATTTACAAAAATGTGTTTTTCAAGAAATGAAATATAGAGCTTTTTTGTTATTATTATTTTTATTTAATTTTGTCGTCGTGAATAAGTCCCCTTTCAGACACACGTCAAGTCTTGAAAGCAATTTTTTTCGCATTCTCTTTTGTGTTTTCTATTTGCTTCCACACGCGTCAACTTTAATTGAATTCAAGTCCTTGGTTCTTTAAATGGGAAGCAACGAAAAGATCAAAAGAGACAAGAAAACTTGAAACGAATTGACGGTACGGAGGTATCTGTACTCTTCCTCTCTCTTCTCACCTCCTTCGCCTACGAACGAGCAGACTTGAAAGCAAGACTTGACGTGTCTGAAAGGGGACTAACTGAAAAGATCACTCATACGCACAGTTGCCCAAAATGAGTTCTTTTCGGTAGGGTTGAGCACTTCGTTACGAATGATTGTGTTTAGTGTGGACTAGAATTGGGAACGGGATTAAATATTCAATCCCGATCCCGCTCATCCTGAAACACAAATTTTTAAATCCCGAACCCGCCGATCCCGACAGTTTTCAGAATTGAATTCTTGGAGGTATTTTCAAATCGGCCCAGCTCACGCAAATCTTAGTATTTTTCCGAAATATTTTGGTGCAAATCTTAAAATATAATAGATTTTACGATTCCAATGGAAAAACAGTGCCGATTTTTATTTTTTTTTGTATGGGGAGTGATGCAGTCTAATATACGTACATACATGCGTATAAATTGACTCACCCTTCGCAAGTCTTGATCAACGAATCCCGATAAATTGGATATTTTCGCACTACGCTCGATGTCATCCAGTCTTCCTGCTTAGTCATATTACTCACATCACAGTTTCTCATTGCGGAAACCGTTATTCGTCACTTTGCATACACTAATGGTAGGCACACCTTAATCCTGGCGGTGCACTGCAGTTCAAGCTGCTATTTATGTATAATAAAGCAAACGTTTATAAACGCGGATCCGATTTTTAGTTTTGTTTATTTAATTAAAACAAACAAAAAGAAGCCAACTAACAAAAGCGATGAGACAGAGTAGGCAATATTAACATATATGTATGTATGTATGTATGTATGAAGTATGTGTGTGAAGTTTATTGGAATTGCAAATTCGCGAAGGTCAATGGTCGACAGCAATGATAGCAGCAGCGTAGCACCGGTGGCAGTTGCGCTTCACCACTATGTATCAGCGCAAACTAGTGGCTTTCGTTTCGTATTTCTGAGCGGCGTTTTCTCTGTTTATCTGATACGTCACTTAATACACTTAAAAGCGATTGAGCGTTGAACGCGAATTATTTTTTTGTGCGCTTTTTGCTTTAGTTCTCGGTTCTGTGCGACGCGTTGCGTTCTTCTTTATTGACTAAGCATGGGCGGCTGACCGAAGCACGCTTTTGTTTGTCAGCGCATCAACCGACCTCAGGCGGTCTGTGGGTTACAAAAAAGCAGCGCAGTAATCGCAATTTTTACTCTCTTCCACTTGAGATTTGTTATTTTTTATGGCATACTGTAAATATAAATAATTTTATATGTGATTTGTATGTTTACAGTTTTGTGCTGATAGGTTGAGCGCAGTTGCTGCCAAACAAGAGATTAGAGCGATATTATTGAGTACGAAAATGCATCCGCTTATATTTTGATTAAAATGCGGCAAGTTGCTGACTGCGTTGCATTCGCAATCTACTCAGAAATGCTTTGTTTTTCTATTTAAATAGCAACAATAATAAATGCAAAATGATTGGCCCAGCTTCTCCTCCAATTTGGGGTATGCGTACAATTTTCCGTCGCCTCCAAATGGCAAAAGGTTTTATAAGAAACCTTTTCAAGGCAGAAAAACATGCAATAGTTTGCTATTGCCTGCCGAGGGGCGACTGAAGTTAAAAAACGTTAAGTTTGGTTTCCACGCGAAGCTTCTTCGTTCTATTACTCGTGTGAACCTGCATGGCGTTATAACGCAAAAATTTTATTTAACACTTTAAACAGGTGGAAAAACTCTACAAAAACCTAAAAACTTTTCCAAAGCGATCCGTGTGCTTAATTTCATTTAAACCCATCCAGCCGTTTCTGAGTGAAGAAAGGATTCGCATGGTTCGGTATCTCTAATTTTAAATCACACTGCCAAGCTATTTAATTTTGCATCTCATTCTTGAAATTCGAGAGGACTGTGCACATCTGATGACATTCATAAAAATGGCTTCTATATAGATAGCTATGACTTTTAGAATAGGTTGTAACGCTTTTCAAAAATATTTTCAAACTAAAATCATTTTAAGTCTCTTTCGTCTAAAATTGAGATCCATATTTCAATTAACTGAGCAGTTAAATTGAATTTGATTTTTCAAATATGTACTTGATAAATCTTAAATAATGTCCTTCTTAACCTATTTCGATTTATAAACATCTTTTAGTAGTTCATTTAACTTAATAAATGATTAAATAATTGAATTTAACTTTTCAAACTGGTGGTAACTCTCTTCAAATACTTCGAAAATATTCTAGGTATTCAAACTAAAGATTTCTTAACCCTCCTTTGTTTGGGACTCATATTTTAATATTTTAAACAATTTAATTAAATTCGAATTCTAAAATAGGTGGCAATCCTTTTCAACACATTTTCAAACTAAAACCATCGTAAACCTCTTTCGTCTGACACTCATATTGCTATACATAAATTACCTAATTGCTGCAATTCAAGTTGAATTAGATTTTTTCAACATGTGGCAACCCTCTCCAGATACCCCAAAAATATTCAATATCTTCAAACTAAACATTTCTTAACTCTCTTTCGTTTGGCAACCAAATTTTAATATTACATATAACTTGTGTAAAATTTAATTAAAGTTGAATTTTAAAACAGGTGGCAATCCTCTTCAAACTTAAGCCTTTCTAAATCTCCTTCGTCGGTCAGCAAAGTTGTGATATCTTTCTAAATGTATAAAGCCTTTTCAATCAAGTTTCACTTCAATTTTTTTTTCTAATTTAGATGTTGCTCGAACCAGGGATAGAACCCGGGCCGTACAGAGTGGTAGTATGTATCTCTAACCACTCAGCCATAGCATATAAATATAATAAAATATAATCATAAAGAACTCTAAGCCGCATGCACATAAAATGTTTAATTGCTACTTTAAGTGCTCACAAAATAACCTTTAGGATCAAAGTCATAAATAGATAGACTACTAGTAGCGTTTGAAAAACTTCAATATCTTATGCATTTGCGTATGTATGTATGTAGTTATTTAAAAAAAAACAATCATGAAGCTTATATGAGCCGAATATTGATTTTCTAAACGTCACAAGGAGCTGCAAAAGCACAATTATTATATTAGTACAACTGAAATAAACAAGTAAAATGAATCGTAGTTTTAGTGCATCCAACATTAACATTTTTAACGTTAACATTTTTTTTAAGTCTAGTTTCAAATTAAAATATGTTTTGTTAGGTCTACTCCTCTTTAACGTTGACATTGAGTTTGATTAAAAATTTAATTAATTCTTTGAAGGGGTTTAATTAAGTACAGCTATGAATTTTCTCTGACCCAAACCTCCATATTGTTATCTGATCTTACTTTGTTTTTTTGGAGGGGTGTAGGTTAGGTCGCCTGCCCGCGGTATACTCTGGATAACGCTAAATGACCTAAAGCCTGAACGGTTTAGTGAGCGTCTTATCTCCAGACCTAAAATAAACCCCCAGGAGGTGGTGTCCGTCTAGAGGGTGTGAAGAAAAAAAGATGATGGTGCAGGGAGTCAGATACCTACATATTAACTATTCAACAGTACTATTCAGCAATTCTTCAGGCTTGGCAGTGGAACCCCAAGCTACGAATGCTACTGGAAAGAAAGCAGGCAAGCAGCCGTAGAGAGAAGTTCAGTGGAGATCAAGCTAATCGGATCCCATCTTCAGAGTATTCCATCGGCAACGCTTCGAACGAGGACGATTCGTTGGCGTAGACAGGCAACGTTGATGATATTGGTCCCGAGGCTGACATATTGTGAGATATTGTTACTCGGTGAATCGTTCCGGACTTCCACTTCTGTGGCAGCCCACCACTAGATCGAGAGCAAAAAGAAGCTTAGCCGATATCAGAAGGACACACATCCCATCGGAGATTCATCATCCTTCAGAAATATTTTTAAATATTTTTATGCAGATTTTTTAAGCTTAATCTGTTTTATCATATGAGGTAATTTTTTTTTCAAAAAGTTCCTTAAGAAACTATTTTTATTAATAAAAAACTCCATTTTTGGAGGTATTTTCAAATCGATCCAGCTCACTTAAATGTTAATGTTTTTCCGAAATATTTTGGTGAAAGTCTTAAAATATAATAGATTTTATAATACCAATGGAAACACAGTACCGTTTTTTTCTGTATGGAGAGTGATGCAGTCTAATGAACATACATACATGTATGCATTATGTGTGTATGTGTATGTTTATTCGTCAAAATAACATTCGCCTTACTAAAGCTTTAAAAAAAATGATGAGTTATTCAATAAAATTTTGAATTAAAAAATTATTTATAAGACCGGTATGCTAGATCCACACGTTGATAAACATAAAAATATTCCATGCTGACCCGGTTCGTGGAATTTAATAACCCATTTGGAAAGTAGGTAAGCACCTTACTTGATAATCCAAGTTCTCTTTCACATTCTAGTACCAAAATTGTTATCATGACTGATGTTGTCTATCAGTAAAGCACAAAATGAATACCTCCAATTTTTGCCTTACTAAAAGATGTTGTAAAATAATGTGCCGCCAAAGCTACAACCGAACGCCGAACTACGCCGAGCTTTCTACGGATATAATTTATTTGGCAAAGCGGTTATGTCTGATACCAGATGTATAATCTGAATTGCTATTTCCATAAGGCGGCGAAGCCTTAGTTAAAGTAAGGGAAATGGTAAGGAACGCCGGGAGCTGGGTATGTTTCTGGTAAGGCATTATTACGTGCTTATATTTCCTACTGGGAAGTATAGTATTTAATAAGTATAATAATTTTTGTCAGAAAAATAACCAAATACAAATAATTAATAGAAATTAAATTCTATTGGCGAAGCATTAACTATGAAAAGAAGGCGGGTATAAGTAAATGGTGACAATTTTAATGACGATTGCAAAGTATTTCTTTGGATGACAGAAAGGCAGATATTTATATACTATTTTTATATTTTTAATATGTATGAGAACATATTTATTTATACATATATCGGATTTCGGATATCTTTACTTTCATGGTGATCAATATTTCGAAATTTCTAGTTTGCTGTATCAGCATATGAACGCAATTTTATTTGCTGTTACAACTAAGGGAACCCTGATAACAACTAACAATTA
This sequence comes from Rhagoletis pomonella, assembly GCF_013731165.1. Classification (NCBI taxonomy): domain Eukaryota; kingdom Metazoa; phylum Arthropoda; class Insecta; order Diptera; family Tephritidae; genus Rhagoletis; species Rhagoletis pomonella. The sequence goes on from NW_023458560.1 coordinate 76,331,183, forward strand.
CAATACACATATTTATGCAGTAAGTACATACATACATTAGGGTATTCGATTATTCGGTTTCTTTGGAAAACCGGTTTCAGAGATATTCGAAAAAATGGCAATTTAAAAAAAACTGGTTCTCCATTTTCAAATTAGGAAAATACCGGATACAATGGTTTTAATTTACATTTTTTCTCTACAGTAACACTTGCTGTTAACCAGAAATCATGCCCAAAAATATATGACTACTAAAAATAGGTATACCTTTAATTTAGAAAACATTAAGGCAAAATAAGTTTCAAGTATTTTGGATTACAAGTAAAACAGAAATCAATTATTTAGTGAAAAACTCACACTTAATGGGGGTTCACCGATCTTAACCTTCCTTTGTCGGGAAAAACTCGAGCTTGTATTTCGAATACAACATCCGCTGAACTAAAGCGGCAATTCATCGGAAATGAATGAACACTCTCGTAAACTCTCACCCATTGAATACTATCGTCGGACAACATGTAGTCTATTCACTGATTTAGACAGAGTTTAGTAAGTAAATGTGAAATTAATAAAAATATTCTATTAGGGAAATCATAAGACGCATTAACCGTCGTTAAATCTTTAAAATTTTGTTATGTAAAACTAGTAATTTTTAGCAAAAAAAAAACCGACTTCAACTCCCATATAAAAAAAATATATATATATATATATCTCATGATCCGCTGATCGGATCTTAACCAGATTAGTATGGGACCACCTCTGAGAATTATCGAAATCGGTTGACGTGGTCCAAAGTTATGCGGTAGCATACATAAAAAAAAAAAAAAAAAAAAAATATTCCGACGAACTGATAACCTCCTCCTTTTTTGGAAGTCGGTTAATAACGGTTGAAATGATTTTAAGGGATGCTAATTATATATTTTTATCAATTTAAAAACATTTCGGTGTAGTTAGAAATCCTCTAAACCCATTTATAATTTTACCATGGTATGTAGGTACTTTTAAAAATCTCCCGGTATTGTACATCCGGTATAGGCATCCATATTGGGGGACTGAATGCATTTTCTTAATGGACCTTCATTTAATTATTCTTAGTACCGTTATTTCTAGTCCATTGTTCTTACATATTATTCATTAGTGCGCAATTAATTTTCAGATATTTTTTGTAAGCATTACATTTACAAGAATCAATAGCTGAATTTGCATTATTTTTACTAACACACTTTTCTATTTCAACTTTTACCTATTTATTGCCAATCAATATTGCTTATCATTTCAACATAACTTGAGTGTAATGTTTCACTAAACGCGAATATTGCGAAATAAACAATGACTTTCGCAACGGAATGCGCAGGCCTGTCTATAAACAAAGCAAATAATTGGAAAAATACCTACGAAACGAACACCCCATTAAACTACATATTGAGAAAACCACCAAAGTTGAATTGGGGTAATCTGGGGTAATCTCAAACATATCACATGCGCAAGGGTTGAACTGAACTTTTACGCAAAATCACGTGAACAAAAAGTATTTACAAATTCAATTTTGTAAAGAGATTTATAAAACAATTTGAATGCATTCAGCAGCAGCAGCTAACATCAAAATGCAAACTTTTGCTCCAATATTTACTTACAAGTAAGTTATAAATAAAATGAAATGCAAAAATGAGATCAACAAAAATAAGCTGATAAGCAATGGACAATATTGCTCACACAGGGCGTCAATGTGTATGACTGACAGTGGCTTAATAGATTTGATGCATAGCTATTTATTTGTGAAATTTTTTGTTTCTGCAATGTTGATAAGAAATCGCTTGTCATTTTGTTCCAGCA
>NW_023458560.1:76332998-76334231 GCF_013731165.1 Rhagoletis pomonella
CACACACACACACACAAGTTCACAATACTTACGAAACGCGACGAGTTATCGTTACGCACGGTCTTAGCGTTACCGAAAGCTTCCAGTACAGGATTAGTTTGTACAACCTGATCTTCCAGGGAGCCCTTGTTCTTCTGCGATTCATCCTTCTTTGTTGAGGCGCCCACAGTGGCGAAGTACGCAATTACCTTCTTCGTGTTCTCAGTCTTACCAGCACCAGACTCACCAGTAATCAACATAGATTGATTGACGTGGTTGGTCAACATGTCGACGTAGGCACCGTCAGAAATGGCGAAAATATGGGGTGGCACTTCATTACGGCGCTTGCCACGGTACATCTTAGCGCAACGGTTGGTATATACGGGGTAACGCTTGTAGGGATTGATGGCAACGCAGAAAAGACCGGAGTAGGTCTGCATTACGAGAGAGTGGATGGGATGATGAGAAATAAAAATTTGATTGATTAATTTGCATTGAATTTAAAGAGAGCGAGAGACATTTGCTTCAAACAGGGAAATAAAAACGGCATACAATATGTAAAGGAATGAAAATGGAATGGAAAACATTCGTTATGAATTCAATGACAACAAACTGAGGACAAAAAATCACTTATATAACCATTATCCGGGTTTTTTGTGTTTGTTTCGTGTATAGCTCCCATTGTTACTGGAACACAATACGGCCCAGAAAATGGTTTGTATATTAGTGCTTGGCGACACAGTGTGATGGGTTGTGTGGTGGCGTTAGTAGGAAAGTTTACAATAACTTAACTAACGGTTAGCCAACTAATAACTAATTAAAAAATTAGGGTATCCATAGTATATGTATATAGATATGAACGATATTTTATAAAATGTTTAGCATTCACTTTTTTTTCGATTTGATAAAATGTAAACGCATTCCGAGTATTTTTGATGCATACAGATGATTTTCGATACGATTTTTTGTGCTTTTCTCTTTGTGATTTTTAAAATTTATTATTTTATAGTTTAGCGTGTATGATTTGTGTTTTTTTTTTTTCGTTTGTGTCGATTTTTTGATGTTTTTTATGTGCTGTTTCATTCAACTAAGTATATATATGTATATATATAATTTTTGCATTCCATTCACATGACAAACGAATTTGATGCGTTGCATGCCGTAGTTTCGCCATCTCCGCGCTTGCCAGGAAACACTTAACGTACTCCTTTGGACGCAAAAGATGTGATGTGTTTGTGGTGGGGTGGTGGTGGT
>NW_023458560.1:76334331-76354439 GCF_013731165.1 Rhagoletis pomonella
AACGATATTAATAGAAAGGTGCACACACATGCATTTACATATGTATGTACATACAAACGAGCACCAATTAATTTTATTTAAAGAAATGGCGTGTCGTCTATTTCCGGTGTAGCAAACGTAGTACATAGGGCGACATCTAGATGTCATCTACCTCGCCCTATTTACTATGCTTTTTTATAGGAGCTTTTCAAAGCTTTGCTTTATGGTGTCGGACACACAACATTGAAAGTTTCTGGAACACAACATTGAAAGTTTCTGGAACACAACATTGCAAGTTGATAAAAGCGTTGTAACAACTACATAAAGACCGCACAAAAGTATGCCTTAAGAATTTTTTTTAATTTCACTTATAGTGCACTCAAAATGCAGGCAAGCGAAAAGAAATTTTGCACTTGCACTCAACTCGCACTCGCAAAAAAACAACAACACACACTTTGACACATTTGACTTGATGAGCGCGGAAGGAAACGGCATCTTGCGAGGCTGTGACGTTCTGCAGGTGTGAGGTAATTAACTAGAAAGCCGATTGGTTGGCTGGATGGTTGGAGTAAATGTGAACATACATATGTGTAGGAGTATATACTCGTATATTAGATCGTTCCAGAAAGTATATTTTGCAAGGCAATTTCGAAAAAGTTTGTTTTTGCCTCCGATTTTGCTTGTGGAGTTCACCCTTTTACATTTTTCGTCATATTTCCGGCATTTGCAGTCCGATCTTTAAGAGTGATATATCGATATTTTTTGCCTCGAGGAAAAAATTTGTTTGTTCCTAAGTTAATTGGCCTCATATCGCGCTAACGTACCACCCTGATGCCAGTAAATTAAAGCTCATAAAATAAATTTTTCTAACGAATTAGTTTGATCATTCTAGTAGAACCATTTTAAACAAAAGTTTTTATTGTCGAATGTAGGTGTCACGAAACAATGTCACGAAACGCCGAACTTTTTCTCCTGAAGGTCGTACGGTCTAATATATGTATGTATGTATGTATACACATCCATACTCGCACGTCACGCTCTCATAGGCAGCCTTTTGAATATTCTTTGGGAGGCAAGTTATTGGGATTTTCGTGAAGCTTTACTTTTTCAATAATTTAATATTTTGTAAAACTGTCCTATGCTAGATTCGACAACGGAATTCTCTTTGGATTCTATGTTTCAATTCTTTTTTTAAAAGTTTGTTAATTTTTGCGTGATTTTTAATATAATTTGAACCGAACTATTTTACATCAGATTACTAAATATTCTATTGAAATATTACTTGTGGAAAATTTTGAAATAATGGCCTAAGTGCATGTAAATGTGCACGTCTATAAACTTTAAGTGCAAATTATTTTGTTTTATTTTTCTTCGCTCCCAATTTCTTTTATTTCTATCTAATTGAATCGATGAGGAGAATGTCAAAAACATTTCTGTCACTGTGATGGCAGTGCTGCCTGTACTGACAGTCACAGTCAGCGGTGGACGAGTGGTATAGCAGGAAGTTGGAGACTCGACGGCAACATTGACATAATTTTATTTAATTCATTGCAAATACAGTAACATTTTTTTAGAAAATCCAAGAATTTAATTCATCAAGCAGATTTTTAAGTGTGTTTTATGAAGTAGACAAAATAGGTTTTTGTTGTTGGAAAATTGATATAAAACGAAGATTTTTTTAAATTATATTTTTTCGTTTATAATGACTCGCACTATTATCCCAGTAGAAGCAAATGTTACAACTAAATATAAACTTTTTTTGATAGCTTAACATAACACAGCAGATACTGAACAAGTATCAATAAGAAATTGATGGCTGAGTGGAAGATCGTTCAAGAAAAAATTGCCATTATTTCGTGTGTGTGTGTGTCCAATGACTTTTGACATCTGATACTTCACAGCCGTGTGCCTCACTCTTTCCTCAAGAAATAATGGAACGGGCATATATTTCTGTTACAAACATGGGTTGCCTTGTGCTCTTTTTTTTCACAAAAAACTTTAGAAAACCGTACACTGAGGGAAAAATGTCGGCCTAAAAATAAGAATTTATCTAAATATCTAATATCTAAATATTTCATTTTTTGAAATAAGAATTTCGTATTCAAATCAAATTTGATGCTTCTTTATTATGAGTACGCGTATTTTATTTTAAGAAATATTATAAAGAAAAAGGTTGGTTTAGTTATCACAACCTTTCATACTTCGACTTAGAATGTTAGATGTATGTATATGAACTAGAGATGGGCACGGACCTAAATTTTCAGGCCCGGCCCGGCACGAGTGCAAAATCAACTTTCAAAAACACGCACGAGCCCGCACGTTAAGAATTTTAGTGGGGCCCGGCCCGGAAATAAAGAGCCAATTTTTATTGTATGTATGCATATGTACATATTTTTAATTTTTTGTGTTTATGTACGTATATTTACTTAAGCGAATCAATTTTTTATATCAAAGATTTTTATAAAATATTTTCTGGGAAGTAGAAAAGTGGAAGGTAACGGGTGATTTTTTTGAGGTTAGGATTTTCATGCATTAGTATTTGACAGATCACGTGGGATTTCAGACATGGTGTCAAAGAGAAAGATGCTCAGTATGCTTTGACATTTCATCATGAATAGACTTACTAACGAGCAACGCTTGCAAATCATTGAATTTTATTACCAAAATCAGTGTTCGGTTCGAAATGTGTTGAATGTGTGAAAAGTTGGCAGAAAATCCGCTTTTTTATCGACAAATTTTGTTCAGCGATGAGGCTCATTTCTGGTTGAATGGCTTCGTAAATAAGCAAAATTGCCGCATTTGGAGTGAAGAGCAACCAGAAGCCGTTCAAGAACTGCCCATGCATCCCGAAAAATGCACTGTTTGGTGTGGTTTGTACGCTGGTGGAATCATTGGACCGTATTTTTTCAAAGATGCTGTTGGACGCAACGTTACGGTGAATGGCGATCGCTATCGTTCGATGCTAACAAACTTTTTGTTGCCAAAAATGGAAGAACTGAGCTTGGTTGACATGTGGTTTCAACAAGATGGCGCTACATGCCACACAGCTCGCGATTCTATGGCCATTTTGAGGGAAAACTTCGGAGAACAATTCATCTCAAGAAATGGACCGGTAAGTTGGCCACCAAGATCATGCGATTTGACGCCTTTAGACTATTTTTTGTGGGGCTACGTCAAGTCTAAAGTCTACAGAAATAAGCCAGCAACTATTCCAGCTTTGGAAGACAACATTTCCGAAGAAATTCGGGCTATTCCGGCCGAAATGCTCGAAAAAGTTGCCCAAAATTGGACTTTCCGAATGGACCACCTAAGACGCAGCCGCGGTCAACATTTAAATGAAATTATCTTCAAAAAGTAAATGTCATGGACCAATCTAACGTTTCAAATAAAGAACCGATGAGATTTTGCAAATTTTATGCGTTTTTTTTAAAAAAAAAGGTATCAAGCTCTTAAAAAATCACCCGTTATATTATGTACAGACATGTAAACAAAACTACTAAGTATCTTATTTTTTTCTACCGGATTCCAAATATTTTTTTTTTTACTTTTCTCTTATCAAAAGAGTTTTAATATGTACTATTTTTTTTTTGTATAAAAACAAAAGTTTATCTAAATTTTGTAGTATTAGCAACGGGCTTTTTCGTACCAATTCGTGCTTTTATGAAATTTTATATGAACGCCCATGCACGCACGAGTTCGTGCTGACAGCAAATATTCCGGCCCGGACCCTCTGCCAAAAGCCCGGCCCGTGCCGGGATATATACTTAATTTGTTAAGTTTGCATGATCTTAAGTCCAGTATTTGGTACTCATATAGGATTTGTGTTCGATATTTTAGTATTTTCGGTTTTAGTCCGGTTTTAATTTCGGAAATGCTAAGATTGAGTACGAAAAACTTGATTCCTTCTCTGAGTGTAGTAGAAAGCGTAAAAAATTTTTTAAGAACGGCGTACGGCTTTAAGGAAATTTGACTCAAGAAAATTTCTTAGCCATTTCTTGTACGCCATTTTATATGGAGTTTTTGCTTTGCTTGAGAGCTGCACACTGGCCTTAAGGCTCTAATCTTATTCGATCGTCCATTTGTTAGGGCAATATTAGAAATTATTACTAGTCACTGCTTATTGCAAACATACCATAAGCGCATGCGTTTCCTCGTAAACGATTTCTATCGTAACCGCAGGAACGAAGAAGAGTTGAAAAGGGACGAACGTTTCCTAAGCAGTTGTCCTGCTCTGAGGAAAAAACAAAATAATTTATATTTGATTTATTCTAGACTCTACGGATATCCGCAATCTTGAAGGGACCGATTTTAGCTCGCCCAAGTGGCTCGTAATGACACTAACTGGCCAAAGTTTTCTTTTCTGCTAGATGAGCGGCGATGAGTGGATCGTGTTTTCGGTTTGTTGTTAGATGTTAATTGTTAGTTTCATACAAAATTTAGAAAAATTCAAAAAATTGTCACCTTAATTTTGAACTTTTAGAAAAATTTTGGGTATGCGGGTGCATGGGTTATGTAATTATAGTAAAACAAGCGGCTAAAAATAGCTTTGATTTTTAACGTTTTTTTGTTTTTTTTTGTTAATCGACTTCACAAAGAGGAGAATGGTTATCAATTCGTCGGAATATATATATATATTTTTTAATACATACGTATGTTATCGCATAACTTTGGACCACGTTAACCGATTTCTATAATTCTTTTTTTAAAGGAAAGCTGTTACCTCACGGATCATGAAGAAATTGACGATAATCTTAAATTTTTATATACGAATTGAAGTCGGTTTTGTTTTTTGCTTAAAAATTACTTGTTTTTTTTTTGTTTGATGACGGCTTTTCGCACTTTTTACCATATAAAGGTGAACTTGTTGTGGAATAATATGCGCAAGACCGTTTGCATACAAAATTAAAAAAATCAACGTTAGTTTTTATAAATTGCACTTGTTATATGAAAAACAAAACCGCAAAAGCTGTCGGAAAAAATAATCATTAAAAATTAAAGCGATTTTCAGGCGCTTAAAACTTGCACTGGTTTTACAGGAATTAATTAAAAGTTCAAAATTTAAAAAATTTAAAAAAAAAATTGCAGTTTTTCACAAATTTCAAAAACTTTTGTAATGGAGAATATTTTTTTTTCGAATTCAAAATTTACATACAAAATTGGCATATATTACATTTTTATATCTGAACGAGGAATAACTAGAATTGAAAAAATAAAGACAATTTTTAAAAGTGACGAAGTGCCAAAATTCGAAAAATGTATCTCGATTATAGGTTGAAATTTTCCAATCATTTGCACACTTTTAGGTTAGAATATCTCTTAAACCTTGCGTACAGGATTTGGATTCAGTTTTTGGTTCTGAAAATTTTTAGTCTGTGTAATTCTTTGTCTAAATTTCTTAAAAAATATTCATTAATGGTGTCTTCCTTTCAACCAAAAAATGCCGCCTTTTGATTGTTCTGTTTCTCTATTCAAATTAGATTCTAAAATAACGGAGAACGAAGAGAAATATTTGTGTTGGTTTCTTAAAATGTCGCACTCCAGTAAGGCAAAAAAGACACATTCACTGCCCTTCGAAGTTAGTAATTAGATGGTTGCTTCAAAAGAAAATATTGTGAAGCTTATGAACTAGGCAAGGCTAAGTGGTAGTTTGCTTTTTCCGAAAAAAATAAAAGTTTAAAGATAAATAAAGCCAATTTATTTACACTTAGTATTTGAGCTTAAATTTTCAAGTGCTCAATCTGTTTTCCTACCATTTTTCACTTATGCAAATCTGAGCATCAACACTCTGGCACGTGGGTGATTTTGGTCTCACAGCTAAGTAAATAAGCACTTAAATATATACATACATACCTGTATTATTGGCTATCTAAGCTTGCATACACATACTCGTGCATACATATGTATGTATGTATGAGTTATCACTTCTACAAGAATTGAAAACATAACAAAGCTTGTGGAGAGGACAGCTGTATGTATGTAGTGCCAATGCATTTGCAACGATTTGTAGTTGAAGATATTTAGTTGAGTATTCGTGCATTGGAAAATTCAGCATGAAATGTGAGAATTTCTTTTATCTTTTGCATTCATACAAGCATATACAATGTGGGTTTCTCTATGTATGTATGTATGTATGTACTTATGCATTTATGTGGTTACAAACTTTTAGGTTTACAACTCAATCTTTCCGTTCCATGCTGGCACAAGGCACAGATGTCATTTCAAAGCTGCCAAAGGACAATCACAAGCGCTCTCAGATCTTACTGGCGTTTCTACTAGCGCTGCTTTGGGGGAAATGTTATCGATATATGTACATACATACATACGTATTTATATATACATACATATATGTGCATATTTACACTGACAATCAGTAACGGCCCTGTAGGGAAACCCCGAACTGGTGAACCAAATTTGTAGTTCCGTACTAGATCTTTATCGACAAAAACGAACCAGTCCGATATTAACTAGATCGCCACCAGTTCAAAAGCAGCGATATGTGGTACTTTTAAAAAACAATTTTAGAAATCTATATCTAAAATGACGAATTTAGAACTGGTTCAAAACTATAGAAAAAGGGATGCAGAACGAACTAGATCTCATCAGGCGAATTTTGAACTAGTTCGAAACTACTGAAAAAGGGATGCAGCGGGGGCTTGTTTACTTTAAATAGATTTTTGCTTGGCGGGTTTTTCGTTCAAATACGTTTTCAGTCTGCACGTCGCAGATGCTTTTTCATAGTTTGGTAATACAAAACTAAAATTTGTGTTAACATCTTAACATTTTGGGACCTTCTGGAATATAACCAATAACAGTCAGCACTTCTGCAAATTCAGCTACAGCCAAAGGTATGTAAACGTGTTTTCAAATACACAATTTAATTTACATTCATTCAAACAAGTTTGATTTCAGATTGAAAATACATTTCTCTGCAAATAATTAAAAATTGCTACCATGGTAACCTAAAAAGAAAACATCTTGTTACTTTGTTCGTTTACAACTGGTTCGAAACTATAGAAAATGGGGTGCAAAGCGAACTAGATCCCATATGTCGAATTTAGGACTGGTTCTGAACTATAGAAAAGGTAATGCAGCAGGGGACAATTTCCAATTCCTATGACATCGCTGTGTTAAATTCGCCAGTTATTTGCATGCAAAAGAGAGTTATCGCGATCTAGTAGTAGTTCTAAATGTGCTAGAAGCGCACCAGTTCAAAACTAGAGATTTTCCCCACAGGGGGGCAGTCGTGACCACCATATCGTATGAGTAACCAACATTTTTCAATTTCCCGGCTCCTTATTGCAAAATATCGATGAGTCCATTTTGGGTCGGCATAGTTCATTTGTATTTTGCTTATGCTTTCACTTCATTACACAAGTAAAGTTACTCGTAGGTAATATGTAAATATGTATGCAAATTTATGTTGTCATGTACATATATGCTAATACATACATATGTATGTGTGCAGCCTTTCAACGAGCCTTCGAGTTCAGCTTGCCAGCACAAACCGAGTAAACTGCTAACATCTGCTCTTTTATACCTACGGGAAGTACGGGAAGTTGCTACGCGCAGTGGGCGGTCCAAATTCATCGCAGTTGGACTCAAATAACAGATTACACCCTCATTTATTTATTTATAAATAAAATTCGCTTTTTTACTTCGCTTCCTTGATCTTCTCGTTCAGCTGGTCGAATTTTCATCTTGCAGCCACTTCTGCCTACATTTTGCTGCCTTCGCAGATTTGGCGGCAATGTTTGCACCTCAACTGCCCTTTTTGTCGTCCGCTGTCCTCAATGAGAGTATCAGCTAAACAAACACTTTTTTATTTATGTAAATGTTCAGCAAAAAAATTTTGTTGCATCACTACAAGTATTATTGTTTTTACGTGTTTCTTGTATTGCATTCATTTGCGCTTGTTTTTCTTATCCTTTCGTTTTCGTATTCATTGTTTTCACACAAATTGCGAAAAGGAAGAATGTTTTTATGCCGTTGGGGGTATTTTTGCTTACGAATTGAAGAAAACGATTTATGCAAATTGCAACAATGGTAAGCGGAGCTTGTGGAGTAACTGCTTGTTTGAGAGTGGAAAAGTGCATTTTATTGAAATTTGACTTGGGAAATACAAGTTTATGTTAAATATTTAATGTGGATGCAATGATCAGAAGCCCCTAAGTGCATTTTCTAAATGCAATGAGTTTGATTTGTATCGCATTTTTGATTCACGAAGCACAGTCAAGAATAATTCAATTAAGAATGAAATTTTCTTATTTTGTTATTCGCCAGAAGAAGAGAAGAAAGGCTTTCTGGATTAAATATGACTCATGAGCGTCCATAGAAACTCGTTACCGATAACCGCGAGATGATTAAGAAAATCCGAAACGTCTGTTATTAGCGTTAAAGAAGTTAATAAAAATATATCAAAAAAATTTAATAAGTATGTATATTTCGTTTGGCCCGAGTCATGGTGGCAGTTGATTCCGTTTGCTTTACATTTAGCATGACGAGTGTTGGCCAGCTACAAGAAGTACAAATAAATCAAATAAAAAAAGTTCGATAGAAATGCAAAACACAGAAAAACTCACGATAAAATTATGCAATTTGGTATTTCCACACTGATTTTTTTCCATTTATTGGAATTTAAATTTTCGCCTCACATATTCATATGCAAATTGATCATAAAATCCCAATCATTCACTGACAATTACACAGCAGATAGTTTAAACTGCATTGAATGACTAAATTTTATTTGTTTTATTGCGCAATAAATTTGTGGGAAAATATTTTTGTATACATATTTAGACACGTGAACATTTTATTATTATTTATGCTAACGAATGTTATTACATATTAATTTTTAATTAAATTTCATACAAATTTCACATGTTGATAATAATCTGTTATATACGGGTATGTAAATGGACATGTACACATCTACATACGTATGTATGTATGTATGTAAGTGTCTCATCATGTGACTATTGGCCACTCCTATGGGAGGTGACACACCCACTTCTAAGCACTCATCCTGCCTGCCACAAGCGCACACTTTTGTTATGTTTCTACACCAAATATCATTCTCTTGTGACTTATGGTTCCAAAGTCATAGCTGATTTAAAATTTCACGCCCATGCGATGTGCCACGCCCCTCGTGATTGTTAAACATATTTCAATTACCTGCTTCCCTTAATCCAAGTCGATTATGACTTCTTAACAGGTGGCTACCCTCCTTCATGTAGTTTTGAAACGAATCCCATATTTGTACTGTTAATTTTAATTATGAAATAGGTGGCAACCCTCTTCAACATATAGCAATGAACCTTCCCCTGCCTGGGACAACACGCAGGTATAAGTGTTCCCACAATCGGATGTGCCTTCTCGTCGTCTATAAGTTTCCACTAAACCAAATACAAATATAAACGCATATATCGATATGTAGACTGAGTTGATAAAAACGTACTAGTTATAGTTTGTGGCCAATAAAGAGAGTGTGAAGTATTTAGAACTGTAAAATGCATAAGTAGTTTTCAAGTGGCTAACTGCAGGCATTTAGAATTGGAGTATTTATTAACTGTGTATTTCACACATAAATACATACATATTTACATCCCACTTTGTTGGCAATTGCAAATTTTACAAATAAGTACTCGTATTTCAACAGGCAAAGCCATGTCGTGTGTGGGCGTATGGACATATTGCTTGCCTAAATATTTGCCTACAGATTCGGAAAGAATATGAAAGAAATATTTTCTTGTGTTGAATACAAGCACTTATGCACATATGTACATAAGTATTTTTGGTGAGCATTTTCGAGATGTGCCACCATATCTACAGGCATGCCATTTCGTGTTAAAATAATACTTTGAATTCATGAACTAAAATATTTACAGATACCAAAAACAACTTTTTAGCAAAAATTAAAAGATATGTGTAGGCAAATATTAACTTTGTACTTTCAGATTACTTTTGCTTATTTGTTCTGACATTTGATCTGAGAAATTTCATGCATTGGTTGTAAATATTAGACTTTTAGTCGTTTGCTGGTATTTGTTGTTGTTATTTGGTATTTTTGTGAGTATCTAAGGATGAGTAAATACATACGTGTGTGTATGATAGTATATTCACAAATGCACAGTTGTTTTAGTAATAAATTGTCGCCTTTTTCGGACGATTACACAGAATTTTCGAATGTCTGCAAGCAAGAAGTAAATACATGACAAAAATTGTTTGAATTTTAATGTTATGGGATTTTGAAGAGGAAATTAAGTAGGCAAGTATTACATGCTTCTATATTTCGTAATTTTTAAACCTTTTTTTTCCAAAAAAAAAAACTCTTGCAGTACGTTACTCATACGCCATGTACGAGAACGGCCGTGCACGATTAGTCGAATGAGTAACGGTATTTCCTGTCCCTATTTCATACAAAAAAGTATTGCACATTTTAATTTGCCTATCACAACTATATTTCTGCATATATTTTCATCGTTAGTAGCTTGATTTTTTTTTTGGCAAAAAAAACGGCTAAAATTCAAATGAAAACAAGTAATTTTTAAGCAAGAAACTAAACTAATTTTGAGTTAATATACTTTTGAAAGCCGTTTGCTTTATGTACACTTTGGTTGTCTAAATGCTTTTCAAAATGAAATTTTCAAATAACAATAACAATAAAATTTATTGAATAGCCTCGCCACTGCGAAGCAAAAACCCCACAGCCACCACTTATAGCGTTTTCTTTTCTCGAAATAATGTTGCTGTCTAGTTTTCGTGCTCTTTTCTCTGCATCTTCACATGCATATTGCTTGCTCTTTCTTTAAAATTTTGCACTCTGATGATGATGTAGCCATATAAGAATGTGAAATTTTTTTCTAGAAAAGAGAACGCCTTTAGTCAAAATCCCCACCAAAGGGACGCCTTAAAATATGCAAAGGAATTTGGTTTTATCTGAGTGTGGACAACAGCTGGCATTACATCGCAATATGTTTTTAAAAATCATTCACCTCCCACTTTTTCCAAAATCGGTTGCACACATATATATGTTTGTACATTAGGGTGGCCCTTAAATGTAGGAAGCAAATTTTTACATCAGATTTCCTAAGCCTCAATCCCTACGTTGATGCTACCATAGTCGAACATATCACATATAAATTTTGGTACCGATTGGGGACAGTTATGGCGTGTCGCCCAGAGGGAAAATTTCAGATTCCTCTATGGTAGGTAGGTTGTCGCGGTCGTCTATAAGACACACTTAGGCTCAGGGCCCATTGTGATGCCGCATGTTGGGTCAGCAACTCCCGATCCCTCCTAAAACCATTTTGAACTTTGAACGAATTTTAGAAGATCCCTGATTTCGACGCATCTAAGGTCCTCCAAGTTGTCAAAGAATTGCCTACCGAGAGTGGAGAGTCTTCGTCTAGATAGAGCAGGGCATTGGCTCAACAGGTGGAGAATCGTTTCTTCCTCTTCTTCATCTTGACAGCTTCTACAGAAGTCATGTGAGCGTAGGCCGAGTCGATCGGCGTGCTTGCCAATTAGGCAGTGTCCTGTTATGACGGATACTAATAATCTAATATTGGACTTATTTAGACTCAGTAGTAGGCCAGTGCGGTTGGCGCTGAGCACCGGCCATAATTGTTTGGCAGTTTTGCAGGTGATTTCGTCCTGCCACCTTTCGTTCGCTACTTTAGTGAGCCTCTCGGAGATAAGTAGCTTACAAGTTTGCAAGGGTATTCCTATTTCGTCATTTATATCCTCAAAAGGAAGTTTCGTGCCAAGTCGCGCCAGTTCGTCGGCCTTACAATTCCCCTCTATGCCGCAGTGTCCCGGAACCCATATTACCTTTGGGCGAAATGACTCAGCCATCTCGTTAAGAGATGCGTGGCATTTCATGGCTACCATGGAGGTTGTCGACTGCTTCGTGAGGGACTTTATTGCCGCCTGGCTGTCAGTGAAGATGTAGATATCAACTTGGGGTATCATATCACACTTTACCAGTTTCGTGGCCCTGTCGATTTCCATCAGTTCAGCCTGAAAAACGCTACAGTGGTCCGGGAGACGAAAGCTGAGGGAGATTCCCAGGTGATGGGAATATACACCTCCTCCACCCCTACCCTCGAGCTTTGAGCCATCTGTGTATACATGGATGGACTCTCCACTACTTACAGCGTCATGCTTCCACTCTTCCCTTGAGGGTAGGAGGGTCGCGAACGCTGTAGCGGGTGCAGGTTCCGGAAGTGCATAGTCCACCAATCCGGGTAGCCCCGGAACTTCCGTTAATATTCTTCCGTGACCATAACTGGTATTTGACCACTTATTTAGAATATTCATTCGAATTGCCGCGCCACTTGCGACTTGTTTGGCATGTAGGTCCACCGGAAGAAAATTCAGTAGGGCATACAGTGCCTTGGATGGTGTTGTTCTCATCGCACCAGTTATGAGTGTGGACGCAAGCCTTTGAACCTTGTCCATTTTTTTGAAGTTTACCCCTTTCCCAAGGGCGTTCCACCATACCACTATACCGTGATAGAGAATTGGCCTAACCACCGCCGTGTATAGCCAGTGTATTATTTTGGGTTCCATCCCCCATTTTTTCCCTATTGCTCTGCTGCAGGAATATAGTGCCACTGTTGCTTTGCGCACTCTATCTGCAACGTTGGGCCCCCAGTTTAGTTTCCTATATACTATGAGACCTAGATATTTGGTCTCTTCCTTTATTGCGAGGGTATTGCCCTCTAGGGTTATGTTCCCGAGATCAGGTATCTTGTGCTTCCTGGTGAACAGCACAAGGTCTGTTTTTTCAGGATTCACTCCCAGTCCTCGCCTGTTACACCACAGGGATAGTTTGTTGAGGGATCTTTGGATCATATCTGTCAATGTTGAAAGATGTTTACCCGAGATAGCTATTACAATATCGTCGGCGTATGCAATTATCTGACCGCCAATGTCTTCAAGTTCCCGAAGAAGGCTGTCTACTGCTATATTCCACAGGAGCGGTGATATTACTCCCCCCTGGGGTGTACCCCTGACGGGGAACCTTTTTATAACTGATTCACCTAATCCTGCGCTTATTTCTCGGCCGATTAACATTCGTTCAATAAATGAGGTTAGTGAATTGCTTACTCCCAGATTTATCAGAGATGAGATAATCGCTGCAGGAGATACATTGTTGAAAGCACCCTCGATGTCCAGGAAGGCCGCGAGGGTGTATTCTTTGTAATAAAGTGATCTTTAAATTGTGTGCACTAAAGAATGGAGTGCTGTTTCGACTGATCTCCCTTTGTTGTAGGCATGCTGGGCTGCCGAAAGTTTGCTGCCCACCTTGTCTCTAATGTGCCCATCTATTATTCTCTCTAGAGATTTCAACAGGAAAGACGACAGACTAATTGGTCTGAAGTCTTTTGGTCTCGTGTGTGTAGTTTTCCCTGCCTTGGGAATGAAAACTACTCTTACCTCCTCCCATTTGTGGGGTATATAATTCATTCGTAACACTGCTTCAAAGACTGGTACGAGTATGGGTGCAATCATTCCTGCTGTATGCTGTAGGTCAGCGGGAATAATGCCGTCTGGTCCCGGAGATTTAAACGGTTGGAAGCTGCTAATAGCATGCTTTATGTTCTCCTCGGTTATGATATTCGCTGGAATGTCATCATGGTTGCCTATGATTCGGGTATTTGTGACTCTACTGTGGAGGCAACCCGGAAAGTGCGTCTGTACAAGAAGCTCTAGAGTTTCTTCGCTGCTAGTTGTCCAATCACCATCCTCCTTGATGAGATAGCTAATATTGCTGGGACTCATAGATAGTATTTTGCGCAGTCTGCTGGCCTCCGAAGTACTTTCTATCTTCTGACAGAAGTTCCTCCATGAGGAGCGCTTAGCGTCTCTTATTGCATACTTAAATCGGCGTTGCCAATCTTTAAATTCACTCCAAGAGTTGGATCTCTTAGCTTCATTAAATTTTGATCTGCATTCCCTTCTGAGGGTTGCAATTTCAGTGGACCACCATGGAGGTTTTGGTTTCCTACTTGTTGCCCTGATTGGGCAGGCTGATTTTGCTGCACGATGAAATGCTTTAGTTATATCGTCTACGACGTTATCAAGTTGATGTTCCGAGTTTATTTGATTTGTGAGGCCGGAAATATTATTAGAAAATATTGTTTCAAATTTTTTTCCAATTTGTTTTTCTGCGGTTTAAGACCGCTTGTTGTTTTCTTATTGGTACGTATAGGTTATAAACGACGTACATGTGATCCGAAAAGGAGTTGTCTTTTGAGACTCTCCAGTCATTCAAGAGTTCTGCCCCCTGCTCATTGACACATGTAATGTCAAGGACCTCCCTTCTAACAGACGTCACAAAGGTAGGGGTATCACCTACGTTGCTAACCTGTAAGTTATTGCACATAATGAATTCGAATATCGACTCACCGCGTTCATTTGTATCTGAGCTGCCCCATATGTGATGATGGGCATTCGCGTCCGCTCCTATGACCATCGGAGTGCCGCGTCTAGAGGCCTCCATTACCGCGCTCCTTAAGGATTGTGGTGGAGGTAATGTTTCTGCGTGTGGAAGCCAGCCAAATAGACATTCCGCCTGATTCCACTGCTATGATGACGTTGTCCGCATCGCTAAACTGTATCAAGAGAAATGCATTAATACACTTTTTTATCAATATGCACGACCTGGGTTTACCTTTGTCAGTTACATAGAACAGCTTGTATCCCTTCATATTCAATCCACAAACCCGATCTTTTATGACCCAAGGCTCCTGGATGAGTGCGATCTCCTCTTCTCTTTCGGCGAGACGGAGGAGAAGTGCATTCCTCTATGGTGACTCAAAAAATTAAAATTATTATTTTTTTCATCTAATACCAAAAATCGATGCTACTATTGTCGAAGATATCACATATAAATTTTGGCCCCGATTGGGGCCGGTTAAGTCGTCACGCCCGGGGGTCAAAATTCACGCTTTAACCGTCTCCAATCGGGACCAAAATTTGTATGTGATGTCTGTAGCCGTGGTATTACCGATTAAAGGGGTGAGACTGAAAAAAAATTACACATTTGATTTAAAGGACCATCCTAATGCACATACTTCATTTGTGTAATCGAAGAAAGAGTTGCAAATGAGAAGAACATACAAAAATTACATAATATTTATATTCACATCCATCAAAGCAGCTGACAGTTTATGCCAGTGTCTTCCACTGGTGGCACATTTTAAGTTCATTCCCTTTACCTTCAATTTCTTGTAGATTTTTTCTTTTTTCGTTGTTTCTTTCTTGCAAACTTGGTCTTACCACTTGCCGTCATTAACATAAAAATCTGTCGGTCTCTAACCTTTTCTTGATTTAATTTATGCCTCATATGGGCGTGGGTCGCACATGTCCTTTCTGCATTGCAAGGGTTAGAGAAGTTTTGAAGTGGAAAAATATGTACATACATATATTTATAATTTGCGTCACCATTGACTTTACTACACACTCTGAATGATGGACCGAAAACATGCGGCATATATGTAAGTACTGTCCGATACGTTTTCTTATGGCTGTTTCATAAAATGAGGAATTACACGCAATGCACAGGTGGTTGCGGTGTTTCGTAAGGACGCTGTTGCATATTTTGTCAAATCTTGTGGGAAGAATTTCCAAGTACATAATATGTATTGTACAACTGCAACTCATATGCGTGTTTGTGTAAAATACAATTTTAGTGCTACGTACATATACATATCCCAGCAGGTAAAAACTGTGCATGCTGTTAAATTTCCCTCAAAGCGGAATAATCTGAACTTGTTTAGATCTAGTGATAATATTATACGAGCTTTTGTCTATTTCTCAAGTTAGCGGTAGCCGAGTGGTGAGAGCTGGTTCCTTGGTTCGAGCGATTGCTAAAATTTATTTTATTTTTTTATTTTTTATTTTTTTATTTGTATATTTTGTTTTGCTTTATTTTGTTTTATTTTATTTTCACATTATTTATTTTATTATTAATTACTCTAAATTTTTAGCGTCTAATTTTATCAAAAAAGTCAACAAGAACCAACTAAAAACAACATAAAAAATATAGAAATTATAACTGAATGAATAAAAAAATAAATTGAGTGAAAATTATACTGGGACTCGATACCACGTCTGTCTACGCTTTTATGCATATCTCAATAACACGGGTAAAAGGTCATCAACGGAGTGGCCAAATTAGTTCACCAAATAATTTTTTGTAAAAGCAAAATTTTATACTCAGCTGAGCTTCGTAAAGTGGGAAATTTTAAAGATACCACTTTTTGTTCCACATACAAAACAATATACATACCTTTTTCCCCCATAAACGTGAGAAGGAGAAAAGGAAAGAGAGAACAAAGAAAAGAGAGAAGATGAAAGAGTTGGTAGCTGCCCGCACCTAAATAGGCTCCGGATAGCAGAAAATATATTTAGAGGTGCGTACAACCACTGCGTAGGACCTGGGTTCGATCTCTGAAATTTGAAAAAGTTTTTTCTAACAGTGGTCGCCCGCCGGTGGGCAATGTCAAAACTTCCGCGTGGGTTTCTGCCTTGAAAAAGCTTCTCATTAAAACCATTTGCCATTCGGAGCCTGTGTAAAAGTGTAGGCCCCTCCATTTGTATTATTACATCAGGGGAGGCTCACCACAAACTGGAGGAGAAGTTCAGCCAAACACCTAGCAAAAGTATAGGCGCCAAAATATTAGCATTATTAACAGAAAAATTGTTACAGTTCTTTTCCCACGTAATGAAAAATCTCGTCGAAATGTCTACTGTCATAACTACAAATTATTTAGCATTCAGCAGCTTCTCTACTGGGTATAACCGCAGACACTAATAAGAGTTTCGGGTCCAACGCAATGAACTCGAATTCTAAAATTTCTTTCAATTACAGACAGAAAACAAATAAATATATAGTACATAAAGTCTTAGTTTATACTCACGCGTGAGTGCCACTAAGTATGCGGGCATTATCAAATTAAGTAGCATCTGCGATATGACAACATAATTTCGAGAATATATTTAAACTGAGAAATGTATCAGCGTCACAGCAATCGTTGACGTATTCAAGCCCCCGAAATACAGGTAAATTAAATAAAATGAAATCAAGTGCTTCATGTTCATAATTCATCAGCACTTGAGCACAATTAATTGAATTTCGTACGACGCACTCAATCTCTCGTCTAACCACTGAGCGTACGTTGGTATGTATGTATGTGTGACATTTGCCCACCCACACACTAACCGCAACCGATTGCCTAGCAACCCAATCACTCTGATCACTACTGAGTTTGCTGATTAAGTAATTAATTTGTATGTAGAAACAAAGGCAGGGTAGGGAAATGCCGTAGACACTGAGTGAGGTTACAGCAGCTAAGCGGTTTGGCAAAACGCTATCGTTGGAGCGCGCGCGATGTTTAATGTAATTAAGTGCATACATTAAGGCGTCGTAAACGTTCAGTGTCGGCAAAATACTTTGAACAGTTAAGCACGAGTTTAAAGGTGAGCACTGTTTATACATATCGATGTACATACATTCATACGTAAATATCAATAAATAAGCGTAAAAGTAGCAAGTTACTTCAAATACAAAAACAACTGTTACAACAACAACATAAAAAAGCAACTTGCTCCACTAAGAACATAAGCCCTAGGCTGAGTCACTTTTAATTGGTGAACAAAATTGCGGTTTACAAACTTTCAACTTTGGCAGCTAGAAAAGTCTGTAAATATGTGTGTATGTATGTAGGTATTTATGTAAATGACGATTTTAAAATTTTATTGTTTGTAAAATATACTCCAAGAGTTTGGATGCGCTACTTATGTATGTATGTACATAGCTTCTTACATATGTACTCCGGTACTTACAGACTTATGTAAATACTTAACCATTTTGGTGTTTGAGTGTTGGCAGAGCACTCCGGCGTTACACAAAAATACCGTAAAATAAAACTACGCGCATCAAGTGGTTGAATCTTTGAAAATTTAATGCTAATTTAAGCTATTGGCTGCATGTTGGGCGCGCCAAGTTGTTGCTGGACTTTAATATTTGAACAAAAAAGACTTTAAGGTGCTTAATGGTGTACGTTTAGGTAATTGAATTTGTAATCACTAAAGTCAGGTAGCTTTGCGTAGCTGACCTCGACTTAAGTGAACTAAAGAATGTTCTTAATAAATACTTGAGGTTGAAACTTTTTATTATGGGTTTGTGTACATAGCAACTCTTGTAGTATCCATACGAAATTTGGTTCTTTAACTTTGCTATTTGGCTTTCGCCTTTTAATGAGTTAAGCGGCGTATAAAATTCAATCGTATCTTAACTATGTGCAAACTTCTTAAGATTTAAATTTAAGATGTTAGTAGGGGTAATTTGCTTTGGTTTTATGTATGTAATTATTACAGAAACACAATTGCCCTTTGAATGCTAAACTAGCTAAGATTAATTATAACCTTAAACTTATTTCCACATAATAACGGGGGTCTTAACTTCTCTTCTAACGAAGGAATCTAATGTTTAGTGTTTCACATGAATTTTAAGGAGTCTTATGATCAACTAATGGTAACTTAAATGTATATACATACATAACTAATTAAAAATTTCATATTGTATGTTTGTATGATTATCTCTTGAGAACGACTGAATGCTTTCGGCTAATGTTTTAAACAGTTCGTTGGATATAATACTAATGAATTTCGTATAAGAAAAAAACTTTGGAAAAATTGGCTGGAAATTTAAAAATTTTGGAAAAATTGGAAGCGCCTATTTCCATGAGACTTTTTATGCAACTCACGATTTTGTACTTATGACACACTTTGGCTCAGGTTGTAAACAGTTTAGAGCTAATATATGTATGTATGTATATCCAAAAAATAAGATCGCCCGATGACGCTCGAGTCGTGCTCTTTTGAAAATTCGTATTTATCCATGTGACATGCATAGATAAATAAATAAATTTATATAGAGGTATACACTGCGACCAAGAGATCTATTATGCCCTCAACCATTCATAGTACCTCATCCAACCCTAAAGATCCCAGATATTTGAAGAGATATTCAGTGGATAGCGATTGTATGAATTCAACGCATGGCTAAACTTGGCCTAGGTACTTCCCTCGTCTCCTTGATAGACTCATAGAAATGACATAGGGCGTTCGACCTGATCTCTAGCTTTTAAGGGTGGCCTTTTAGTCCACAGTGCCCCGTCAGAAAACCTCTTATTATTGCCCAGTAGCTTGTAAACTTGTAGTCTCCCAGTACGGTGTTACTCCCGTGTTGTTCTCCCCTTCCTGAACACTTCCTTGTTTATCCTAGGTTCGATAGTAAGCTTTGCTTCGGCTCTATAGGAGTCAAGGCGGAAGCCGTTCTAGTCAGATGGTCTGCTTCCTCGTCACCCTCAACTCCTATCTGACCTGGACCTAAATTAGTTGGATATCATTGTGCTCCGCCAGAACCTTCAGCCTATCAATGCACTCAAGAACAAAGGAGGACTTGAACTCAAATAATGAGAGGGCCTTGAGTGTAGCTTCAATCTTATGTACGTAAGATAAAAACGATCACAAATTTATTTCATGCTCCGGTAGGAGTTTTGACTATTGGCGCCAGGTTGTAAAATCGATTCTGAAGGTTCCTTTGAACTTCTGTTTCTGTATTGGCTTTAATATACCGGTCCACACAATGTGGTTATGAGCTCCAAAAATTAACATAATTGAAGAAGAGCTTAAGAACAGGAACGTAACGGTTAATATATTCAAAATAAAAATCATAGCAGTAAACATTGCATTACTGTTTTACGATCAATTTAATTTATGATTTTTATTTAATCGTTTTTTTTTATTTCTATTTTTTCGATACCACTTTGGTCCCTGTGGTTTGATTTTGATTTTTTCGATCATATTATACCCGTTATTTTCATATATAGTTTTTTAATCAATCTCTTAGTATAAAAAAATTCCGTTCTTAGATGATCTTTTTCTTTATTTTTACAACGCTTTTATCAACTTGCAATGTTGTGTTCCAGAAACTTTCAATGTTGTGTTCCAGAAGCTTTCAATGTTGTGTGTCCGACACCATAAAGCAAAGCTTTGAAAAGCCCCTATAAATAAATAATATAAAAAAAACTTTTTAATATACAACGCTTTTATAA
>NW_023458560.1:76354539-76383287 GCF_013731165.1 Rhagoletis pomonella
TGCCTATTTCTCGTTGTTCGCTTTGTGTTGCCGCAGTATTCGCCACAATAGTTACGGTTCAGTGGCATTGTTTCGTCATTCATTTGGAAACTGAGTTCATTCTTTGCCATCTCGTGGAGAAAAATAATTATTTTTTAATGTAATTAATATGTGCTCAGACAGAATAGTTATTAAAATATCTTGCTAATAAAAAGACAATTATATGGTAATATTATTTCTGTGAGCAAATCTAAGTATTGTGCTAAAAATCATTTCATAAGGAAAGCCTTGTCTTGGCCTCGCCTGCATTCGGGTATGTACAAAATGGCGGACAGCATAGAAAATTTTTACCTTCGATTTTTATTTGGGGTATGGGAATAAAATAATTTTTTTTTTACTAATTTCAGTAAACAAATTTTATTCAAATCCAATTTTATTAGAAAAGGTAAGTTTTGTAAAGCGTAGCGGTCTTGAGGTGATAATTTCATATAAGGGACGTTCGCCCACGGCTGTCCCATCAAAGGTAATCGCCAAGTTATTTGCGTCTGAAATATGTCCGAAGCCTTAGCCGCGCCCCTAATTCCACAACTGCAAGAGATGCAGCAGCAGCAACAACATAGTGGCCCTAGTGCCGCCGCCGCCTCCGCCGCTCAACAATGGTATTCAAATCCCTGGTATGCCAATCAATACCAGCAACAGTATAGCCAGTACTATCAATATTATATGCGCTATGGAATGCAACATCAACAGCAACAAAATCAAAGCAATAATGCTCCGCCTGGATTTAGCAACTCTGTTATACCATCGGATAAGAACTTGCCCCCATTACCTTCTGGGCCACCGCCACCTCCACCAATGACCCCAAATGGCAGCTGCAATCAAATTCAAGGTAATCAAAAAAGTTTCGGCGGGATTAGATTTAACTTAAGTCAGCAAAAGCGCTTGGCGAATGCACCAAATCCATTGCAGAATTCACCAACTGCTCTGAATACGCCATCTTTTCAAAATAATAACATCCATAACAATCCCGTTAATGGTGTTAGTATGAGTAATGCAAATAATAATATCAAAAAGAAACGTAAAAGGAATAAGAAGCAAAGTCCACTACAACAACAGCAGCAGGCTGCTTTCGATGCTCATTTTGAAAGCTTAAATACAAGTCAACAAATGAATGGTAGTTTTATTAACACTTCGCTTCCACCGCCTATAATCGCGCCATCGATAACGGCCGACTTATCCAAACCACCACCACCGATTATGCCATATAGCAGTATGAATGGCGCTAGTGTTGTGGAAGAGCAAAAACCATCGGACAACAGTACATTAAATGAACAACCAGCTTCTGTAGAGACGCCAACCAAGAAAATAAATATGTTTAATAATCCAAATGATGCCTGGCCAGAGTCACTAAATAATTATGTGGCCCGTTGTTACGCCAAGTGCGCTACTGATTTGGATAAGGATCAAATTGATATTTGTTTGAAAGGAAAAATAATGGCAGCTGCGAATCGCAATGAGCTTTGGACACGTGATTGGGATAATGAGCCTATACCTAGTGTACACAGTGAGCGAAATAATATACAAATGCAGTTGTATAATCAGCAACAAAAACAACAGCAGTCGCAACAGCATACACCAAACGCGCAGAAATACAAGCATCAACAAAATCAAATTAATCACCAAAATTCACAACAAAAAAATAATAAGGGTATATCTCGTAGTTTAAATGCGCGCTTAGGTCAACGTAATTCATTCGGAAACGTACAAAAGGCTTCAAGAAATTCCAGAAGTCGTTCGCGGTAAGAATTTAAATTTTTTATTCCTTTGGAGTTCTTTTCATCATATTTTAATTTCAGGTCCCCACAACCACATAAATATCATAAACGCAGTACACGATCTCGGTCGCGATCTCGCGGTTCGTCATCAAGTCCTCGTCGTAAGATACGTCGCAGTACCAGTTCGGAAACATCTGATCGTCGGTCGAATGAAAATTTTATAGCATTTAATTCCTCCGGTAAAAAGCAACAAAAAGGTAATAGCTCTAAAAAGGGGAAGAATGCTAAGGGCGCCAGCAGTTCAGCAAATACGAAATCCAAAGCCCCATTTTATTCGTCATCTGTAGGCGGGGCGGTAGATGACGACACGGCACGATTACAGCAACGTGCAGCGCGTTTCTCGCAGGGTTCTTCAACGAAAAAATCGGTTGTCGCGGTAGCTAGCTCTCCATTCGGTCATGCGAAACAATTAAAACAGAAAAAATACGGGGGTAGTTTGGGCGGGCGCATGTTTATGGATACGGATACGTCCGGCGGTTTTGAAACAGGGTTAGATTTATTAGATTTGCATATTGTAGGCACATGCAGGCTTTTGGAAAAGTCTTTCCTGCGATTGACTAAGGCACCATTACCAACGGAAGTGCGGCCCATTGAGGTGTTAACGCACTCGTTACAAAATGTCAAACAGAAGTGGAGAGACAATCAGGATTACTACTACGCTTGCGATCAGCTCAAATCCATACGTCAGGATCTGACGGTAAGCATGTAATAATAGCAATCGGGTAAGTTCTGTAACTCACTTCCTTTCCTTTCAACCCCTGCCAATTTTAATTCAAAGCGGAGTTGATTGATATTCACTCGGAAGTGAATTGCGGAACCTGCCTGAATATATTGAATTATATTGGGGATGTAGTTCAATTTAAAAACTTATTTTAGAAGACCCAGTAGATAATTTCAGGAGTTAAAAGCACTTCCGAAAGGCCTTCCTGAGAATCAAGAGGCCTTCCACTCTACATTCCTTTCTCCTTTCTTTTTTGTATGGAATGACTTAAATTGAAGGGCTTCCCCTTTCGCTACCCACAGAAGGCCTTCTAGAAGGGCTTTTATAGAACGTACTTCAGAAGGCCTTTTGGAGGAGTTCTGTAAAGTTGCTTCTTTAATTTATAAAAATACATCTTTTAAGTATTTGCTTAAGGGTTATATCAAATATGTGTTATTGTAACTTAAAATTTTTATTGGAATTCATTTGTAATGTTAGATAGTATAAATTTTTGTATTCCCGTAAATTGCAAATGGATAAGCCCTTCTAGAAGGCATGCAAGGAAGTACTTTTTCAACCCTGCTTGGGTAGGCCTCTTAGGATGGCTTCTCTTAAGAAGGCCTACCTAAATTATCTTCTGGGGAATTAATTTAAAATTAAAATTTTGTGGGTATTGCGACCAGTTCACATAGTTTGATAAGCAAAAAAAAAGCAACTTGAAAGATATATATGTGCACACATCTCTTCGCTAGTTTTGGTAAGTGTAGTAATCTGTTAGACTGAACATATTCTTATGAAGCCTATTGATGGATGAAATCTCCAAATGGTAAATTTTGAATTAATTCTCTTATTTTTTTACACGTACGATATGTACAATTTTAAGCTGAAATAAAAATTATTTGTAATTTTCATTTAAAATACATATAATTTGATCTATAACAAAACCCACATAAATAAAAAATTTAAAGCTTAACAAAATTCACAAAATATAAGGTGCATTCGCGTATCAAAAACTTTTCGCGTACACAAAAATCCAGTACAGTAGGAAATTGAGACAACAAACTGACATTTCATTTTGATGAGAGGTTGCTAGATTGATGCAAGACAAACAGCTGACCAAAGTCGTCTTTTTGCAATCTATGGAAAAAAATTAAACTTATTTTGATGATTTTTAAGTTTAAATAACTTCTTAGAACTGAAAATGCTTCGGAAGAAAGCAAATAATACTTACTTTTGCTTAACTAATTGCTTTAGGTAAACTTGTAATCTATATTCTTTTCATTTATGTAAACAAAATCTCGATCAGCTATACTAAATACTTGCAAGTTTTTGCTGGTTTTGCGTTCGTGTACTTTCGCAAATATTTCTCTCCTTGAGAAAGAACAAATACAATTTCTTTTCAATTTTGCTTTTGAGAGTTTTTGGCTAGAAGAATACGCGAATACACCTATAATCAGGTTTCAAAAGATTGCCATCAAAATTTCCAACTTTTTGTTGGTAGCCCTTTCAATTTTAGTCTAACAAAGTCGGAAAGTAATAATTACAGTTGATTTTTAAATGTTTTTCTCAAAGGTGTTGAGCATGTTTTTCCATATAACGCATCAACAAATTTTTTTTTGTATGGAAGAATGGCTCAACACCTTCGACAAAAAAATAGAATCAATGATAATTTTTAGCGACTTGAAACTTGTACTTTATTATACTAAAGTACTATATTGAATGGGTAATTTTTATTAACTTAATATTCTCGCATTATCAGACTAAAATTTAATGGGCTGTAAAACTGTATAGTCAAAAAATTACAATCTTTCTGAGAAAAAGATGTTTAAATTTGGATGAAAAGTTGTGGCATTTTGTTCCTTTATACAAAGTTTTAAACTTGGTTTAATATGGATTTTACACGAGAATGAACTAATTAAATGAGCGATATGTGATATTTATATACATAATTGCATAGAATGTGAAACTACAACCAATTCACGCTTACTATAGGTTCAAGGTATTCGTGACAAATTTACTGTAGAAGTCTATGAAACACATGCTCGAATTGCAATGGAAAAGGGCGATCACGAAGAGTTCAATCAATGTCAGACTCAACTGAAGATGCTTTATACCGAGGTGGGACCGAGCGTTAATACATTGGAATTTACAGCATATCGAATACTATATTACATCTTCACAAAGAATACCTTGGGTAAGTATTACTGATAAATTTTAATTGAAATACGTTTAATTTTTTTATTTGACATACTGTATCACTAGACACAACTACCGTTTTACGCTCAATAAAACAAGACCAACGTGAGAATCCCGCAATTGCACATGCGCTAGGTTTTCGTTCGGCGTGGGCGCAGGGCAATTATTGTAAGCTTTTCCAACTTTACAAGACGGCACCTCTTATGGCGGGCCATTTGATTGATTGGTTTATCGAAAGAGAGCGCAAGAATGCCTTACGCACTATTATTAAAGCGTACGTTAATATTTAAAGAAATTTAGTTTTGATTTAAAGACTTTGAATTGACCTTATATATCTTTTTAGTTATCGTCCTGCAATCGGCATTGAGTACATTACAAATTTACTGGTTTTTGAAAGTCAAGAGAAATGTAAAGAGTGGATGGCCCCCTTCAGTCTGCCTATGGTTGGTGCTAATGGCGACCAGATTGATTGCAAAGTGGCGGCTACAATTACTATTTAAGAAAAAAAACGCCGTAGATTCCTTAAATAGGATGTGTAAAATATTCACAAATAGTGTGCATGTTTGTAGAGGGCAAGTGTGTGCATTGACAAATTTCATAAGTACTTGTTGAAGTTTGAAGTGTTGCTTACCCATAATCACTCCACAATTTAGTGCGGCTGCGGTGAATACCCGCTCTCTACGATAACACCATTAATCTACGGAATGACGTCAGCATGTAAACAGTGCAAAAACACCTCTCTGGGTTCACTTCGTCTGTTCAAAAAAAAAAAAAAAGAAACATAAAAACCTTGGGTCTTTGGGTGTTGTATGTCCTTTGTACGTTATGAACGCTCAGAAACATTTCTAATCACATTGATTATCGCAAAAATGCAAATTATTTTTGAAGTTGGTGAATTGTTAAAAAAAAAAATGAAATGGGTTTTTAATACGATTCTAGACATTTTTTAGTTATATGAACAATATTCAAAATGCAGTGAATTAAAAAATCCGCTAACATAACATCTCGGGTAAGAACATTTTCAACGTATTTGCGCTAACATAAAATTAAAGAAACTATTAAAGATGAGCCCATCCACTAAAAATCGTCGCTTGACAACGGTTAACAATAAAAAGGTCGCCGCGGAAATATGTAATTCTTTAAAAATAAACGTAATGCTGACAAGATCGTAGAATAGATCAACAGCATAAGCCACTGGCGTCAACAAAAGAGAGATTCGATAGCCCAAGCGGAAAAGTGAAAAAAAAATTATTGCTTTGATGGCAATATAAAATCAGTTTTTATAAGAAAAATATACAACCAATATAAATTCATATATGATGGACAGTAAGCTGATCTAAAATAACTACACCTCCAATGGGATATTGACTTTCAAAGTCGTATGTTGTTTTGCTGTGCATCGTTTTAAAGCAGAATGAATACTCTCAACGACTGTGACTTGTTATTTACGACGTTCGCTACATCTTCAAACCTTCAATGCCATAAGTTTCATGCTCGATTTGCATTGAAACCAATTTTTTTTTCTTGTTTTAATTTGAAAATTATTATTTTTTAGTTATAGATTGAAAAACAAGGCTTAGCTAAAAATAGTTCTCGATTCTGTATGTTACTATTAGGCATGTAATTTACATATATTTTTTTGAATTGCTTGGTTCCTGCGGTCCGTCAGTATTGTGGTTGCATGCACCTTGTGCGGGCGCCCACTGAAAATTAATATTCTTGCTATCCCAGCAAAAGTTTAATACAAAAATAAGATTTTAAAATAGGCTTCAAAGTTTTAGATCGCCTTTGCGAAATAATGTAAATGCTTTTTTTTTCAAACCATGGATTTTTGTAAATTATTGTTAGATATTTTGAATGTTAATTTTTCTAATGTTTCTTGTCTCTTCTACAAATATTGGTGAAATATTTATGAGCGTTAACTGACTCGACTGCTGCAAAAATTGTGAGCGTTCAAAGGCGATAAAATACGCTGAAGGTGTTGCTGGTTAAACTTGCTGCTGTCAACAATTCCGACCGACGTTAAGAAAACGCTGTACACAAAGGAAAGTGATCAACCGAGTGAACAACAGTCTGAACTCCGCTGGGCGGTTCAACACAAACTCCCAAGTGTGTTAACTCCAGCTGATGCTGGTCGTCAAGCGGGTACTCATTAATTTATAACCTGTTGTTAAAAAGTAAAAAAAAAAAGAAAATAATTATGGATTTCAGCGCGAAAATGCTAGTTATCCATCCTTAGCCGCACTTCACCGCATATTTAAACTAAACTCTTGGAATTAATTATTATACATTTTTATTGATTATCTATTATATCATAAGAAGTTTTTATAGGAACTAGTTTTAAGTATTTATACGTATATATATCTTGTTATTGATTTCTAATGATTTTTTTGGCGTTTAAAAGCTGCAGGCAAAAGAAAATGCTTCCGGCATACATATGCATTTGGTTGAAGCGCAATGTTTGTGCGTCGACTTGAACGTTCAATAAAGTGGCCAAAAGTTTCTCATAGTTGTTGTTTTTTAATATACATAGTATATGAACAGGCGGTAAGTATTTACATATCGTCACCCTTATGCCAGTAGCACGAATGTGCAAATTTACTAATTTTGAATTACTGGGTTGACTTGATTCGACCTTTGGATATTCTATGCAGGGACTTTGAACCGAACCGGTTTTGAACCGGAAAACCGCTCTTCTATTAATTAACTGAACCATTAACCGAACCGAAATTTTCCACAAATGTTTGATCCGAACCGAAAACCGAACCACTTTCTATAAAGATTGAAAGGTTCGTTTCAACCAATTTTCAATAGATAAATGTACCCAATTTTTTTCTTTTTGGTAAACATGGTAAAACCTACCACACATTGTGATCAACATAAAAAACTCTATTATGACACAATTGAGCGTTAAAAAATAAAGGTGATTTTTAATAAACATTCTTAAAAGAAATAAATTAAATCTCATAAATACATACATGCATACATGCATACGTGTTTACTTGTCGCGAAATTAACAAAACGGCAAACCAAAGCGCAGTGAAGTGGTGGATGACAGCAATAAAAACAAAATATATTGACATTAACGGAGCCTGCAGTTGTCTTGCAGTGACTAAGCCCAATGGATGAGTGTGACAGGTGCCACAAGGGCATACGGGGGGATGGTGGTATTCGCTGTAAGGGTGTGTGCGGTAGAGTTTACCATAAAACAAAAGCGTGTGCAGCCATAGATGAGTACTGCCTGCAAGGCTTAGTTAATTGCCCCTTTCTGAGATTTATGTGTCATGATTGTGTTACATACATATCTAATGTTGATGATGCTCTTAAGCAGATGCTCGACATAGCGAATAGCAATAAAATAAATATTTGCGAACAAAAAAGTGAAATTGAGGAGTTAATAAGTAATCGCAATAAGGAGATCGCTGCATTATTGGCAAACAATGATAAAGAAATTAAGAGAGTGGTGGACAATATTAAAAAAGTAAACAGGGTGAAAGATGAGCTGATTAAGAGGGTAGAAAAACTGTGCACGGTTAATAAAGAGCATTTTGAAAAATCTGCTGAAAGTTTATCTAAGCAAAGAGAGGAGATAATACAGGAAGTAAGAAAAGTTGGGGAACAAAATACAAATACAGGAAAAACTAAGATGTCTTATTCAACAGCTCTGAAAAGTGTCCCACCAATTATTGTCAAACCAAAGGCGAAGCAAGCGGTTGATATAACAAAAAAAAGACTTAAATAAGATTGATGCTACTGATATGAAAATTAATAAGGTAATAGATAAAAATAATGGGTCAGTTGTTATTAGGGCAAACGACAATTCTGAGAAGGACAAAATTAAGAATACTCTGCAAAAGAAGTTAGACTTAGCGGTGTATGGAATTAAGGAATCTAAGATCATTAATCCAAAAATTAAAGTCACCAATATGAGAGGAGTATAGTGATGTTGAAATAGTTGCCAAAATAAAATCTCAAAATGAGTTTCTTAAAAATGCTAACTTAAAATGCCTGAAGGTTTTTAAACAAAAGAAAAATTACAGTTCAAGGCACACCTTTAGTGCAATAATTAGCATTGATCATGATAAATACTCTGAAGTGTTGAAACATGCAAGACTTAACATTGGATGGGATCAATGTGGAGTATATGATGGACAAAATGGCTGCATTTCTTTATTCATTCTGAACGTTTGGAATAAACTTTTTTGTTTATTTATTCTTTAGAACGTTCCTGATGATATGTTGTCGTATATTTCAAACGCATTCTGTTTATTCCGGCAGTGAAATTGGATTATCCGGAATGTATAAAGAAACGCAGCCAATGTTAAAAGATGTTTTAAATGTCTAGGGTTCAACCACAACGCAGACACCTGTACTAAAAAGCTGAGGTGCGGCCGTTGCTTGGGGGAACACAAATCTGAAGAATGTGAGGTCCGGGTGGCCAATCCGGTATGTGGTAACTGTGTAGACGCCAATAACGATCTCGGATTCAAGCTAGACACTAAACATAGCATATCCAGTAAAGAATGCCCTGTGTACCAAACAAAGCTCAAACTGCAAAAGGAGCGTACCGGCTACTAGCAACCAACTCTAGAGAATGCTTATCGAAAACAACAAAAGACTTGAAGTTAATTTATTAAAATGTAAACAGTTTAATACATAATAAACTCGAAATAGATAGATTGGTCGAACTGTGTGATCCTGCAATCCTACTGTGTTCCGAAACAAGCATAACAGATGAAATTTCTGAAGCTGAAATAAGTATACCATCGTTCACAACAGTAAGATGTAACTCACACAGCAGGCACACGGGAGGTGTAGCTATGTACGTTAATAATTCACTCGAATTCAGAGTAAAATATAATAAATCTTTTGATGGTAATATGTGGTGTATTATCGTCCAGCTAAAAAATCTTGAGGTAAAGTGGCAAATAGGAGTTGTTTATCACTCTCCAAGTAGTAGTGACTCTGAATTTATTAAATATCTAGAAACAATAGTTACTGAAATATGTGATTCAACGACTAATAATGGCTGCGTTTCTTTATACATTCCGGATAATCCCATTTCACAGCCGGAATAAACAGAATGCCTTTGAAATATACGTTAACATGTCATCAGGAACGTTCTAAAGAATAAGTAAACAAAAAAGTTTATTCCAAACGTTCAGAATGAAAGAAATGCAGCCAATATAATTGTTGGCGACTTTAATATTAATATGAACAAAGAATCGACATACAGTGCGAAACTAAAGGAGTTGTTTAGCTCTATTTCCATGTACCAACTTGTTGATTTTAATACTCGAATAGCTGAGATATCGGAGACAAAGATTGACCTTCTGTTCTCGAATGATAAACACGTTGTACCTAAGAGGCTTGATCGACACAGAATATCTGATCATGAGACCATAGTGTTTAATATTAATATAAGAAAAGAAATCTCCCTTAGATCGGTGTCGAAGATAGTCTCCTGGGAACAATACAGTGGAGAAAACCTTGTTAACTTACTTAGAAACTGTGACTTCTCAATAATTTTCCAACTTGAATTAGATGACATGCTGGCGTATATAAATTCGTGTCTGCTTAACTGTATGCAACAATTAATGTATGTGAAAGAAATAAATGTTAAGATAAGAAATAAATGCTATGATTATGAATTAACCCAATTAAATAAAAGAAAATTAGTGGCTTACAACTTAGCAACAGACTCTGGTGACTGGTCCGAATATTATAAAATTAAAAAAGAATACAAAAAAATGATAAAAAGGAAAAAAATTGAATATATGGAACATAAAATTATAAATAATAAATCAGACAGCAAGCTAATGTGGAAACACTTAAAGCAAACTATATGTTATAAACGTAATCAGGACGATATTACATTAATACACCATAATGGTCGGTATGTTGAAGACAAAAGACAAATAGCAGAGGTGTTAAATACTTTTATCGTAGACAGTATAGTGGATATTAATAGCAGCATTGAGAACATAGAAAATAATGAAAATAATTATTATGATATTGATACTACATTTAAATTGGAGGAAATAACATTAGAAGATTTAGAACAAATTATTATAAAGCTTAAATACAAAATTGGTGGGAAAAAACTTATCAGTGAAGGTGTAATCAGAGATTCATTACCATACTTAGGTTACTTCTTGACAAAACTTATCAACAAAAGTTTAGCAGCTGGTGTAGTGCCCGAGGAATGGAAAGTATCTACGGTAGTTCCGGTCAAAAAGGTTGAGAACACAGTTAAGGCTGAGGAGTTACGACCAATCAATACTTTACCAAATCTTGAGAAGGTCTTAGAAACAGTGGTAAAAAATCAGCTGGTTGAGTATATTGAAACCAATAATATATTAATCAAAGAACAGTCTGGGTTTCGGGCAAAACATTCATGCGAAACGGCTCTCAATTGGGTTATATCTCAATGGAAAGAAGATTTGAGGGGGAAAAAAGTTATAGTTGCAGTATTTATAGACTTAAAAAGAGCGTTTGAAACCATTGATCGAGGGTTACTGTTGGGTAAGTTACAGCAAATAGGCATCAAGAAGGTTGAGCTGAAATGGTTTGAGAGCTTTTTAACCAACAGGAAGCAGCACACAGTCATAGGGGAAGTGTTGTCTGACGATTTGCTCGTGGATATTGGACTTCCACAGGGTTCAGTGCTAGCGCCTATTCTGTTCAACATTTATATCAACGATATTTTATCATCAATCAGGTATTGTAAGATAAGATTGTTTGCTGATGATGCATTGTTGACCATAAGCGAAGATGATTTAGGCGCAGCAATCCATAAAATGCAAAACGACTTGGACTCACTGTATATCTGGTTATGCAAAAATAAGTTAATGTTAAATGTAAAAAAAGACAAATTTTATGGTAATTTCTTCATCTAATAAAACGAGTCTAGAACAACATGAGTTACATGTTAAGAACGAAAAAATTTCAGAAGTAACTACAATTAAATATCTTGGTATTCAAATTGACAATAAATTAAAATTCCATGATAACATTGACCATATTGTGAATAAAACGTCGAAAAAAAATTGGATTTATGAAAAGAACATGCAAACATCTAAGTAGGAGATATAAAGTCATAGTTTATAGATCAATTGTCGAACCACACTTCATATACTGCCCTACTATTTTGTTTATAACATCGGACACGCAGATAGATAAGTTACAAAAAATGCAAAATAGGGCTATGAGACACATTCTTAACGCCCGATACGATACCAGCATCTCGTCAATGCTGAATGAGTTAAACTGGCTAAATGTGAAACAATTAATTTTCTTCCACTCAATGAAATTTATTTATAATATTAAGAATGGAGCCCTTCCAAAATATTTGAGTGACAACTTTAGGTATAGTAGTGACACTCACACCTATAAAACAAGAGTTAGGGATAATTTTAAACTCCCATTCTGCCAAACGGAAAACCTAAAGCAAGATTTGTACTATAAAGGTTTAAAAACATACAACGAACTGCCGGCAAATATAAGAAGCTGCAACAGCTTACAACAATTCAAAAGTCGATTATACCACCACTGCAAAATATATGTATAGAATGAAATGATAAAAAATTTTATTTTAAAGGATTGCTGCTTGATCCAGTAGAGAGGGTCGGCATGGAAACTAGTCCTTTCCATTCGCCCTACAGTACGGCTCAAGATCTAGATCCTTTCAGACCACTTGTATAACAGGAATATTTAAAGATAGATTGGCTCGGAAACTAGTACTTTCCGACTGATCACAAATTACTTTATAGCCTTTACATATGACCACAAAGCCTGAAGTGAAGTTGCGACTTGGAATAAAGTCCACAGCAATGGTACAGGAAGTGCGGCTCTGGAACTCGTCCTTTCGGGCCGCCCACCTAAACAGTACCCAACATTCGGGATCCCGTCCATTCCGACAGCCACGGTCACACTTATAATTTAATTTAATATAATTAATAAAATTACCTTGTTTAAATGTATATATATTTGTACAGGATAAATGTTAGGATAGTCCTCTCAAAAAAATGTGTAAGAACAAAATATGTAGTGAAATAAGAATATTGTTTTCATGTATGATTGTGGATCCTGTGATGTAATGTATGCATATATCAATATAAAAACTATAAACCCAAAATTGTACCAAATAAAATAGTAAGCAAATATTGTAAATTTTCAGACTTGTTATAGGCCTTTAAGGCTGTCAATAAATGAATAAATAAATAAATAAATTTGTTTACTATGTGACAATATCAAATGTAAAGGCAACCCATCTCATTTGACAGACACTTGACCCATAACCTTGCACGTTGTTGCACTTGACACTTGACACTTAAACTTGCGCGATATTTCTTTAGTTTTTCGAATCGTTCAACCGAACCGAAACCCCGGTTCAAAGACCAAAAAAACCACTTTGACGAACCAATCCAAAAGTGCAGAAACGGTTCGAACCACTGAACCGAACCGACCAAATTTTTCATCCGGTTCACGTCCCTGATTCTATGTTATAGAAAAACCCAGTATACCATTCGTACACGGTAGCCAAACATTTCAGAATGTCAATTACGTGAATGCAGAGTTAATCCCCGTAAAAAAACTTTCAAACATGATTTCCCAAAATGTTCATTTTTACACTCGTGTTTCTGGCATGCGGGGGCGATATATGCTCAGTTTGGTAACACTTATAAACATGATACAAAAAAGAAGGTAGTTTCATTACTACTATTTTTTGATTATAAAGCAGATTTTTGACAATTCTCCAGATGCAAACATTAAGCATAGCTTTGCCACATTGAAATTTTTTGAGAGGGTAGATTTTCTTTTAAATATTTGGGATTTAATAAAAGAGTAAAATTTACATTAAAAAAAAATAAGTTCGATAATCAAATTTGAAGTTTTTCTCAAGCGTTTTAAAGATCCTTTGAATAATATCGATGTGCAGAGATGAAGTAATAAGATAAAATCCAGTTTTGAAACATTCATTTATTAAAACGCTTTTTTTCATTTTATTTCAAACAAAATAAATAAATTTACATAACAAAACTCATTTTTTCATAGTCCGAAGAAG
Source organism: Rhagoletis pomonella (assembly GCF_013731165.1). Lineage (NCBI taxonomy): Eukaryota > Metazoa > Arthropoda > Insecta > Diptera > Tephritidae > Rhagoletis > Rhagoletis pomonella. The sequence goes on from NW_023458560.1 coordinate 76,368,317, forward strand.
ATGTATTGATAGATATTTCGTCATTAAAGCAAAGTCCGAAACAGGCTTCGGAGAAGGTTGTATGGGCTCATTGCCTCACAATTAAACGAGTCACAATTCAGAATTCTCCCGAAGTGAAATATCCAGAAGTAATTCAGGATACAAAACTGTCGTGTAAATCTAACGTGGAACACAAAACCTCTAAAGAATTGGCAGCGTTTTGGCAAAGTAAGCAGGTCTTTGGCAAAACGTGGGGTGTGTAACCATAGGGAATCCTCTGGATTTATACCTCTATGATCAGACCCATAATTATCTATGCGTCAGTGGTATAGTGGAGCAGATTCTCAATCAAGAGCGTAGGAAGTCTGCTTGGTAAACTTCAAAGAACTACAGCCGTGTGCTGTCCTGAAGCTTTCTCTATAATACGTGGCGCTGCTCTTGATGCACTGCTGCACTTACCGTCACTTTGTGTCTTCCTACGAGGGGAAGCTTTAAAGGCCACCTGCAGGCTAAAAAGAAACGGATGCTGGTATAACACTGAGCGGGGCAAGGCGGAAATTCCTGGCGGCAGAGATCTGAGCACTTGTGTCTTTTCAATGCCACAGGATAGTACGCAACTTTACCTTTGTTGAAGAGATTCTATAATGTTTAGTTCCTTGCGGCTGAATGCTGGTTTAATACCAGCAAAAATTAAAAATTACAATTCCTTTAATCTGTTCATATAACGTTTTCTATATAATCAACAGTTTTGCCGGTAAAAATAAATGTATGAAGAAAAAAAATATTTTTTGCCTAAAATATTAAAATTTTTTATTTTTTAAATTCATGAAAAATCCAAAACGGAAAAAAGGCAAGTCGTATTACTTTCACGCAAAGTCACATAACCTTTAAGCAAAATGAGACATAGATCATGAAAATCGATGGACGCGTTTCGCTTTTATTCACAATTAAGTGAAGGTATCTCATTTTGACAAGAATATTTCCCCTATATGATAGTTACTAACTTCAAATCGATATATCTCGATTCCTAGACCTGACCCAGCGAAACGCCGGGCCACGTATAACTTGTTTTTGACCGATATAACATTTCCCGTTGGTTTCATCCCATCCCGATTTTGACTGTCGCATAGTGTAATATTTATCATAGCATGAAGCACCGAAATTTAAGCTAATAGCTGATTTTTGCGGTGGACAACATATTTACCGGTCTTTTATTTCAAAGAAAAAGTCGGTTGCTTTTTCAAATAGGGCGAAGTATGAATTTCAATTTTCGTTATTGCTCAGATCGAAGACAATTTTCCTTTTAGTTTTCTAAATATTTTTTTTTTACACTAAATAAATGATTATTGAGGGTTAGGTATGGTAGCACGAAATGTCACAATCTGCTTAATTGTCAGGTAGTTAATATGGCGCCCGAAAAGTGACAATGAAACTACCTTCTTTTTTGTATCATGCTTATAAACATCTTCGTATCACTACAATACTGGAGGATATTGTCGCTTAACTCCATAAACATTCAGATAACACGTGGCCTAAACCGAAAGCGGCTCCGTGAGGGGAAAAGTCCTAGTAGAGTCTGTCAAAGGCATTTGACACCGTCAGTCAATCCACGCTACTAAATAGAAGATATTGGGGCCTTATCTCCCACAGTGACTCGAAACGGTGGTCGGTGAGTTATCTGAGTGATCGAAATTCGTCAGTCACTTTAAGACTGGGTGGTGTCCTCTCCCCGCTTCTACATAAAAACCCTCGGCAACTCTTTACCACCTGGGCGAAGAAGGTCAGACTGCAGCTGCGACGGTAAATCACCCGAAAATCCTCGGAGTAACCTTCGACAGTCTACTCTGCTTCTCGGCGAATACAACCGCAATTGTCAATAGAGTACAAAGTCGCAACAAGGTCATTAAGCCGCTAGCCGGCAGTACTTGGGTCAAAGACAAAGAAACATTGTTAGCAACGTACAAGGGAATTGGTCGGCCGGTTCTGAACCATGCAGCGCCTGTATGGTCGCCGGAGACTAGTAGAACGCAGTGGATTAAGCTTTAGACTTCACAAAATACGGTATTCCGGACAGCAACAGGATGCCTTCTCATGTCGCCGCAACATCACCTGTTCGTCTGCTTTGGGAGACTCAGAACACTATAGCCCAACTTGGCTCTGGCTACTGCAACAGGTTAAACTCGTACCTGAGCAGAATAAATGAAGATGTGCCAAACGACCCGAGACATCTCTTCGCATGCCCAATACTTATGATCTGATAAGGTTCATATTTGGAATGTATGTACATTAGAGCGGTTCAAACATTTATTTTTTTGGAAATTCATAAACGCTTCCTCAAATTATTGTTATTTGCGATAAAAAAAGAGGAACGTGTTTTTTTTATTTTGAAAGAAAAGTTTTCTTAGAAGTCGCGCCGGTCGGTTTTTTATAAAAACGCTGATGTTCTCAATTTTTTTATTTTCTGGACATAAGAAAATGCAGCTAAAAATTTGTTCTTTACATATAATTACTCTGGTATTACCGGGGAAGATTCCCTTAATTATATACCTGTTTAGGGCAGTTACAATGGGCCTAGTGCCCGAAAATATGCTCTCGAAAAGAGACTAGTAAAATTAAAACGTTGATACTAAATGATTTACGCATTGTCATGGGTTGAATCTTGTTACCGGGGGTTTCTGGGGTTGGTAATTAGGCATCTGAAGTCAGTTTTTCGAAATTCAAAATGGCGGATCCAAAATGGCGGTAAATTTTTTTTTGAAATGATTGGATTTGTTCAAAACCCGGCACTAGAGAGTTTTTGTGGTCGCCGATTACGAATCTGAAGGCAATTTTTTTAAATTCAAAATGGCGGATCCAATATGGCGATCAAATTAAAAAATGTACTAAAATTAAAACGTTGATACTGAACGTTTTAAACACTGTCAAGGATTAAAACACATTTCCAGTGGGTTTCTGAGGTTGCTGATTACGAATCTGATGTCAGATTTTAAAAATTCAAAATGGCGGTTAAGAGTTTCAAACAAATCCAATCATTTTTTTTAAGTTGGGCGCCATTTCGGATCCCCCATTTTGAATTTTGAAAATCTGACATCAGATTCGTAATCAGCAACCCCAGAAACCCAACATAAAAAATACGTGTCTCTTTTTTATCACAAATAACAATATTCTGATGTAGCGTTTATGAATTTCCAAAAAGAGTGTTTTTATGAACCACTCTAATGTACATATATTATGTATTTATTTATTTTATTCAGTGATCGAAAATAATAGTTATTTTCCAAATTTCAATTCAAAAAGTCAGTCGGAAAGAATTGGTATTTTTAACATTTGTACATGGCAATGTGATGCTTGTTAGCCAAGCAATGTTAATCCTATATGATTATTTTTTTTTTTACTTTTTTCAAAAAAGTCAGCCCCTAACCGTTATTTTTTGACTGATATTTTTCCAGTCAAAAGTAAAAGTTAAAACTTGACTTTTATTTTTTCGGTCAAATATAAAAGTTAAAAATTTACTTTTTTCCGGTCAATTATAAAAGTTAAATCTGGCTTATGTTTTCGGTTAAAATAGCAGTTTACATATTCACAATACAATATGTTTTAATAAAAAATGCACATCCTTTCAATTGCAGTTTTCTATCTTCTGTAAATATATTAAGTTCGTTTAATTCAAGCTTTAAGTTATTCACCTTTTCACAGGAATAATTCGGAATTCAATTTAACCATTAATATACATAGCTACCAAGTTCTGCTCCGACAAATTGTATCGCAAATCGCTAAGAATAAGCTTAGTGCTGAGAACGCGCGTTGTACACAAACTTGTGTCGCTGGCACTTGATGCATAACATTGTACAGCACTCGGCTGGGTATTGGACCAAACCAACTTTTTTTTAAGAGATAGAATCATAAGTAAAAAAGAAAGTTCTCCGTTTTTCGAAGATAGCCTCCGAAATCGAGATATGGGCCTTCGAAATTCGAAATTGGACCTTTGGTGATGGAGGGAGCAAAGCACTAGACTGCCAATTGAGAGATCCGAGTTCGAGCCGGAGTCGTCGGGCAGTGGAGCTTTATTTATTTATTTTTTGTTTCTTGTTTATAATAATATCATTTTTTTCTTGGTTAGATTTTATTCTAGTAAGGATTTTTCTTAAATAAATTTTTATGACATTAAAGTAATTAGGTTTCTTTCCAAATAAATTGTTAAACTATAGTTTGCACGCTTCATAAAAAGTATTCGTTTATTAAATAGAGTCTAGCAGACCAGCTTTTTTCCATTATTTTTAAGATTCAGTGATTTTAAATTTTGTTCCGACAGCATAAACCCGTAGAGTATCTGTACGAATCTTCATTACGCACGGATTCAATAAAGGTTCTCTGCGAATTTCGAATTTACGTTCGTAGCCATTCGGATTCTGTGATGGCACTTTCGTAGATTCACGTTATGGTGAGAGAACTGTTGGCTAAGTACTAGCACGCTGTACTTGAGGTCGATGAACTTGCGTTAAAAATACTTAAAGATCTGTTGCGGAAGATATGGCAAAAAATGTAAGTTCGGAGAAAACAAAAAAATTACGAAATTGCTTCTCAAAAATACCTACTTGAGGGTTGATGGTGTACAGCAGTGATATGCTTCGAGTAACAATTTCGAGTTTCGAGCCAACTCGTTGCAAGGCAACTCATACGAATGAGTTGTACTCCAGTATGGCAATACAAGCGAAGCAAGTATATGTTTCATGAAAAGCTGTTCGATAGGCAAGCTTGTTTAAAATATACGCAACCAAGATTTGGTTCGAAAAAAATGTACATGTCAATGAGTTGAACATTATGGTGCATTTACATGGTATGAATCTGTTTATAAGCCGTATGAATTTTCCTATAAAAGAAGCACCAACTCTATGAAGAAATGAATGAAAGCGATATATATTTAACAATTTTGACTTGTATACTAGACAATATTTTTTTTGTAAACAAATAAAAAAAATTTATTTTGTGCTAGCTTCGAAACTAGAAGCTTATTTTTTTGTTAAATGTGCTTTAAAAAGGACCTACTGCCAATAAAGCCTTGTGGATTGCTATTTTTCCATATTTGCTTCCATTTAAACATCTTTGTGGAAAAACAGTTTTTTGTTCAGAATTGCTTGTTTACGAAACGTTTGGCATAACTTGAAATTATAGGGATGCCGTTTTCTTCCGTTTCTCAGTGGATTTTATACTTGAAAAGGCACCAAAATATGTATGCAATACTTCTACATATCTTCGTTTAAAGCACAAAACCGCGCATCAAGGAAATGCAAAACCTCGTATGGGAGGTTGCCTAAATTTTATAGGAGAGAGTGAAACTGGTCCCAATTTAAAACGGTTCTCTCTTTTAAACTTAATAATCTTCTCTCCTTATGTCTAAGTCGATATTTTATTATATCGATATTTTATTATAAATGGCTAAGGGCTTGATGTCAGGAGCTTCCGATGACCAAATATCTTTTTTGGCACAAATTTCACTTCCGAGGTTTTGCAGAACCACGATACGCGCTTTTGTACTTTAAACGACGAATATGTATATCGCTTGAACAATATGTTAGTGTTTGGCCTAGCTTCTCCTCCGATATGCGGCGTGCGTGATTTTGTCACACAAAGTAAAGGACAGTTTTACGCCGACTCCGAACGGCAATTGTATTTTAATGAGAAGTTGTTTCCATGACAGAATACACTCGGAGGTTTACTATTACCAACAGAGGGGCAATCACTATTAGAAAAACTGGGCTTGAACTCAGGCTCTGCGTAATGCTCTACAGCAGCCGCCACTACTTTTACATATATTGCTGGTATATTCAAAATACTATCCCGAACTTCGGAGTGTATATATGTAATATAAAAAAGAATGAGAGGTACTATAAGAAAATGTACCCAAAATTCTGGAGCAAATGAAAAAATGCTCATTGAAAATAGTTCACATGTATAAATTGAAAGATATAACTTAATAGGTTTGAAGGAAACATGAAGCCATAAAATGCTGGTTTGTTTCGTTAATACTCTGAACTTTGTAAGATATGGCACTCTATTATTTGCAGTAGTTTGCAAATATTCACTAATGGTTCTAAAATCGCAAAAATTTTCGTGGGATGTTTTTGTTTGATTTCGAATTGAAAATACATTACGATCATATTGTACCGAAATAAGTGCGGTATCCCTGCATTTTGTAAAAGCCAGAAAGAAGCATAAACTGTATGAAAAAATGGAAGGGAGAAGTATACATGCATTCTATAATTTTGACTTATATGTATATTTGGCAAGTCTTTGTGTAAACAACCAAAAATACAAATTTTCATTTCTTTGCCAGCTTGGGAAATATAGGCTTATTTTTACTTAAACGTGATATAAAGCTCATTAAAATGTTCTGTAATGTCTTGTTGTAAGTTTGTTATCACAGTTCTTCGTATTTTTATTGTCCACTAAACGTGAGTGGCTTATATTTAAAAATTCTAGTACAAAGAATTTCTTTGTTTTGAATTTGTTTGTTTATTGTTTTTAATTTTTAAAATTCATACTTTTGACATGAATCTGAATGGCGGAGTTGCCGCTTTCCTCCTTTTCGGTGGGTTTTTATATTAAAAAGGCATCAAAATGGGGAAAACCCCCCTTGGTATCTCTGCTTCTGTTAAAATTTTTATGGGAAGATGTATGAAAATTCAACTTGCTATAATTTCATATGCTTAACAGTATCATAACAGTATGTTTACAGTATCTCCCCATAACTTTTCATATGAAAAAATTTATTATATGCATCCCACTCGATATCATTGAATTCCTCATTAGAACATGTAGTCCCTCTATTTTAGCGTATCAACAGTTCATATGGCTTCATACCATGTAAATGCGCCATTAAGCAGAAAAGTACGTATGACTCGTTCGATGTACGTACTTTCAATCAACTCTTTTCAAGCTGTATATGTACATACATATGTATGTACATACGTATGTATGTATGTAATGTAATTTTTGTTCCTTTGTAAAAGCAAGTATGTATAGGATGCAGAAGAGCCCCCGGTAGTTCTGCTGGAGTTTTGCTGGTGGCTGGTGCTGGTGATTCCATGCATCACCTATTGTTAGGCAATTTGCCAGCGATATTATGCATTACTGGTCCTTAGGAAAAGAGCTAGCGATTAGTAATCGTCACTACTGCACCAGGTAATCGCTAGCTAAAGGACAAACCACGCGCACCCTCTCGGTACGCTTCAATGACATTGCCATGTTAAATTCGTTAGGCAAAGGAATTGGTGTAGTTATAGTTTAATGAAATATCAGCATGTTATTTTGTTCCGTAATAATTGCATTTTTATACCCGAGCGCACTTGTGCACAAGGGTATTATAACTTTGTTCACATAACGGTTGTTTGTAACAGGCAAAACGAATCGAGATAGATATAGACAAATGTATACATAAATGATCAGAATGAAAAGAGAAATCGATTAAGCGGTGACTGTCTGTCCGTCCGTCTGTCCGTCCGTCCGTCCGTCCGTCCGTCCGTCCGTCTGTGCACACGATAACTCGAGTAAAAATTGAGATATCTCAACGAAACTTGGTACGTGAACTTCTTTTGGGCGTGGGACGGATGGTATTGAAAATGGGCGAAATCGGATAATAACCACGCCTACCTCCCATATAACGGTAATTTTAAGAAATACGAAAACTCCGATATTTTAGTAACTACTGAAGATAATTCACTCAAAATTGATACTTACAATGAGTTTCAGACGGAAAACATGAATATTATAAATTTTTGGAAAATGGGCGTAGCCACGCCCACTTATGGTTACATGTGTATATCTTGGTAACCGCTGCACCTATTTCTTCCAAACTTGGCACAGTTGTTGGCCTTAGTACAGCATACTAAATGGCTGAAAATTTTAAAAATCGGACAATAACCACGCCTACCTCCCATTAAACGGTAATTTTGAGAAAAACGAAAACTGCGATATTTTAGTAACTACTGAAGATTATTCACTCAAAATTGATATTTGCAATGAGTTTTAGACGAAAAATAAGAATATTACAAAATTTTGGCAAATGGGCGTAGCCACGCCCACTTATGCTTACATGTGTATATCTTGGTAACCGCTACACCAATTTCTTCCAAACTTGGCACAGTTGTTGGTCCTGGTACAGCATACCAACTGGCTGAAAATTTCTAAAATCGGACAATAACCACGCCCACATCCCATATAACGGTAATTTCGAGAAATACAAAATCTTCGATAAGTCAGTAAATATTGAAGCTAATTTATTCAAAATTGATGATTGCAACAATTCTTTACCAAGAAATACGTTTATGACAAAATTTTGGAAAATGGGCGTAGCACCGTCCACTTGTGATCACATATATGTATCTCGCTAACCGTTCTAGCAATTTGTACCAAGCTCGGTATGGTTATTGTGCTTGCCACATAAAAGCAAACCGTTGAAAATTGTTGAAATCGGACTAAAATTGAGGCCGCTTTTCATATAACGGTAAATTTCAGATATGCTTGAAATTTCAATATTTCGAAATTTAAGGACGCTAATTTACTTAAAATGTATACACCCCGGCTTATCATGTAGCGGTAGCTTTCGGAAAGGTGGAAAACATATCTTTAATACTTGCGCCGGGTATTTAATGTTCGGCTCCGCCCGAACTTAGACTTTCTTACTTGTTTATGTTAATAAGGATAATAAATGAAACATACTGCGTAATACGTGTGCGTATATGTACTTAACATTGAATAATGAGTAAAGTGGAGGTCTGGTGAAGAGTCAGAAAAGCAGGGACCGAAAATAACAGTTGTTTTTTTAACAGTCAAACTTGGCCAAATATTTTTTAAGTCCGAAATGAAAGTAATTTCCTGATAGTATACAAACCGCATATCCAAATTAAGTATAAAATGAAAGAGGACAGAAATAGCTTTTAAACAGAAATAGCTTTTAAACAGAAATACATAACGAACGAATGTTACTACCTCTATTTATATTTTGTTTATAATTGAAAACTAAAGCAGTTCGTATACTTGCTCTTGTGTTAAAGCCTGTTCCTTTAGAAAAAAATTAAGCTACCAATGAAGAAAATCGATATATAAATAAGAAAGTAATTATTAAGTAACGAGAATACGCAAGGATTTTTTTGGAGAAAAAGTGTTATTCACGGCAGCATACAAATTCTATAATAGCGCATCCAATATCATCTTCTACTTCACAAAAAACAGACCACACTTCACTACGACCTTTTCTTTTATTACATTTTCTTAGAACACCGCTTTTGAGTTTTTCAGAAATATTTTCAATTGTATTCGACATAATTTACGCACGTTAGAATCTTACAATAAAAACGGTAGAACATATAACTCTCGAATGAATACAACACGTCGTTTATACAGAACGAGTATCTCAATATACAAGCAACGATTCGGTTGGTTTGAAATTGTACAAGTGTATGATTCGAACAAAAAAAACTGTTCACTGCGTTGACTCGGTATAAAATTTAAAAGCAAGTTGCGGCTCGTACGCTTGACGTTGTTCATGTATCAAATCATACGTACATTAGTTCAGTATAAACGAACTCCAAATTCAAGTAGCTCCTTGCTTTTCTCTGGTGTACAGCGAAATTTTTGTACACACATACATACGTAGATGAAAATTAAAAATGTTTGAGGAAATAATACGTAAGTATGTACGTATACGTACTAATATAGAATTTTTTATGTGATGTATGTCTAATTTTAGTAATCTAAATATAGCTGTGCCTAAAAAAGTAGGGAAAAGCAGGGTTCCTTTCTTTGTTACTTACCTAAGCTTTCATTGTTTAACACGCTTCCAATGGCCCATATCCTTCCAGTACTAATTCAATAACTACGTACATATGTAGTTGGCTGTGGTGTGTGTCCTTGTTGAAGCTTTTCACGAGCACACAAGCGTTGCTGACTAAAACCAATTCACTACTGTAACTGGTGGCGAGTAGAGTTGGGTGGAGTGCAACAATGCGGTGGCAGCAGAGACGTCAGCAGCAACAATGTTGGCAGCATCCTCAGCGCGCACCTGTATGAATCCGGTATTTAAGGAAGCTGCCACCAGAGCAACGGCTCAGTTAACGCGCGGCGTTTGAATTTGCAGGATCGCGGTGATACCAACGGAAAAGTGGAAATGAATTTAAATTTGAATTTGAATTCAAAGTGAAGTAAAAGTGATTATAAGCCAACAACAACAACATACATAAGTAATTGCAATTATATTGTGAGAGAAAGAATAGAGCACATTGAAAGAGAGCATACAAATGAGTGCAAGTAGGTGATACTTTAGCTGTGTGTGAGTGAAGCACGAAGAAAAACGGCCTCGACAACTGATCCTGGCAGTGCTAATTAAGTGAGCTGCGTTGTTTTTTTTTGGGTATTTTATTTTTGAAGGTCGCCGTGTTTGTGTACGTTTTCCTACAAATCAAGTGCATGTAAACGTGTATTTTTGTTACAAATTCCTTTCGTGTGCACTTAATGTGAAAAGCATGTCCGACAGCACAACAACCAACGCGCATTAAGCCGCAACAATAAAGGAAACAAATGCTTATTATTGTAATTAAATGTAAACTTTTGAAAATTCAACCAACGAAAGTTCATTTAATTGTGTTTATTTTTCTGCCATTTAATCAGCGATTCGGACATTTAATTAGGTGGCCAATATTAATTGCACACATGTGGTGTAAATGTGGCTTTGAAGTATTTAATGATTCTAAATAATGAAAATTTAAAATGTGTCAAACTATGTTGTTGGCTAAAAAACATTAGAACAAGAAAAGTGCGTGCACTGCTTTGTAAGCGGATGCGTATGAGCAACATTTATTACCAAAGCAAATAAGCAGTCACGTATACGCCGTGTAGTGCACTTAATAAACAAGTTTGTGAGTCTACATTTTACTTGTGTTTGTCGGTGCGTGGCTGTATTATTGCTATTGAAATAAACAAAATTTAAATGCAACTGTGAAAATATTTTTCAACTAGAGGAGTGAGAAGTAATAAATAGATTAAAAAATACTTATGGATTTATATTCCGGAGAAATTCTTACTATGCCAACCATTTCTTTGTCAAAAACTGTGTTAATAAAAAGCATACGTTTTTCCCAAAAATATTTTTTTTACAAGCAACACTAAATGATTTAGAAATTGTTTTATGAGAAATTTCATTAATTCTAAAACCATTACTACTAATCTCAAAAATGTTTGACTCATCGCCAAAAACTTTTACTATTAAACTCTTTTTTTTGTAACAAAATCAAATATCTCGAGAACGATAACAGATTCCGAAATAAGTGTAACGATGTTTTAAAGCGCCTGAGATGGAAAAGTAAAAAAAAAACTCGCTAAATATAAAACATATCTTGAACTACGAAATGACATTCAAAAATAGGTTTTAAATTTTTTGCTTTTTTTTGAAAGCTGTATGCAATGATGGATGGATTTAACTCTAACTGAAAGAATTTATATCGGAAATTAAGCGCCAAATGGACGTACCTAATGGCATTTTATCCGAAATTTTCTATTTAATGCAGAAATGTTCCTAGAAGTTCTAGATTAAGTTTTGCATCAAAAATAAAAAAAAGTAAAAAAATGTCGCTTACGCCTTTTTTGCGGTTAGGGTTCGATATGACCAGCCCAATTCTGAATACTCCCAGGGAAAGAAATCGTCCAATAATTAACTCTCAGGGAGTAGCATTTTCCCCGAAAATTTGGAAGGAGAAAATTCGAACTTCGCAAGAGCCGTTTGACACTTTTTTGACAGTTCAACTCCGTCAATTAATATAATAAGTCCTCAGAGAATCGGCCTGGATGTTTTTTAAAGAGAGATCTCGCTCGTAGTCCTTCTGCAGGCAATGGTAGATTTTTGACTTTAACCAATAAAAGTTGCCGCAGTAAAGCAAACTTGCTCGCCATTTTTTAATCACCACCGGCGAAGGTGTTGGTCTTTTAACAGAATTACGCCTCACAACAGAAAGACAAAGAAAAATGTGGGAAGTTGAAATTCTGAAAACTTTCGTTAAAAAATAAGCAGTAAAAACACGGATAATCGATGATTGGAAAATCCTGCGTGTTTGGACCTAGTGAAGAGTACACCAATTTTCGAGGTTACTTTTATGTTCTTCTCACCAATATTCATTGCATTAAAGTTGTTTTTTTTAATGGTTTTACACGTTTAATACTTTATAAATAACGCATTTAATGTGCGGTTATAGTTCAGCACCAGTGAAAATAACGGTTTTGATTACAGTGTTTTATTCAAAGGTTTTAAAAAATAGGTTTGGTTTTTTAAGCTAATGTTTGTATAGGGGCCTTAATAAAAATTAAAAAAAAAGTAATAAATCCTGAAATGGGAAATTCCATGGGAAACTGAACCTTAGTGCAAAATTTTTTTTTTTTTATAAAACTAAGAAACGTGTGGGTGGATAAGACATTCGTGAAAATCTTCAATCAACCCAAAAATAACAAATTGAAGCTTTAAATGCATTTTTATGACCTTTTTTTTACGTTTTGAAATCAACTTCTAAGTAAATTTTTTGAGTGAGTTTAAAGTACGTTGTGTTGAAAGTACTGCCAAATAATTTGCGATTCATAATTTAAGTGTTTGGTAAGAAAAATATATAGTAGAACGCAGCTGATTTTAATAAAATTGTGCAATATATTAAATTGTGTGTGTGCTTTATCTATATCATGAGTTATTATTAAGCAGTATTGGTCTTGTCCCACCCGTGACAAAAAAAGCTAAAAGTCATTATATTTAATAACTGAAGTTGAAGTTGCGTTTCGTGTTTCGTTTCCACATAGATAAGAATAATTTTTTAGCGAAGCATGTCCCACCCGTGACAGCTACGAGTGGGACAGTTGTAAGCGGTAGTTTTACAGGGCTGATACGCTTAGTTTGCTTGTTGGGGTGGATGCAGGGGTGGAGGGGAGAAGCGCGGACTCGCCTATTACCTATATACCTTGTGGTCAGCTGATTAAGTTGAGCGACATTTTGACCAGGTTTGGTTTTTTCTTTTGTTTATTTAAAGTTTATCTTTTTTTATAAAAGTCTAGCACATTAAATAACCAGAACCACGTGAATTCATTTCACATTTAAAACTTCGTACAAAAATTATAAAAATTCAACATACCTTAACAATTACACCAAAAAATTGTGAAATTGTGGGACAATCTCGACCATCTTATATCGAACATGTGTTAGATAATTTCATGTATAGAACCCATAAACAAATTTTGAGCCAATCGAAAGTGTGACACCAAACTTGTTGTCCGATGTGAAAAAGAATGTCTCATATCCGCTCCAAAAAGCAGGTTCGTTTATTTGTTCCACCCGTGACAGAAGAAATACTCAGATTTTTTCCATATGAAAGTAAGCTGGAATTTTTTTTTCGTATTTTGTAATAACTCATATACATAATTGTCCAAGGTGTGATTGACAACTCAGTTAGGCTCTCTTTTAAGGTACTATTATGCCAAAAAATATAAACAATCGATTCAAAATTCATACAAAATTTTTTCAATTTGACTTTATAGGAGGGAGGCAATGTCAAATTCAATCACACTTTGTTGAATACATTTTGGGTGTAGCTTTATCAAAATGTAGAACTGTTGAGTACTTTAAACAAGAAAGAACATTTTTTCTGTACAAATGTCCCACTCGTGACGGTGGAATCGCCCAAATATTTTTGTTTTTTTTTTCATCTGTGATATCCACTCGACTGGGGAGACTGGGTAAACAAACAACTTTGAAACGGCAGTTATGCAGAAATATGCGCCAATCGATTACGAAATCACCATTAGATAAAGTAAACTGAGATTAAATTGAACAACTGGCTTGCATTTGGCTAATCTGAGTTTAAACCAGCCGGATCGGGCGTTTAAACTAAGTTTAAATCACGGCCGTGCACTGAAAAACTGGCCCTCAAACAGCCATGTAAAAATTATTTTAGCTATTAATTTTATAACAAAGCTTAGCACAAATGTTATTTCAAGAAATAATTAAATGGTTTATTTCATTTAGAGTTGCATGAAACAACCGTGTGGACAAATTCCCTGTTTATATGCACTCTTAACACGACTCAACAACTCTTAACTCGCATTCAAAATTTGATTTTTGCTGGCACGGTTAAAAGCTTCAATTCGATTTAAGAACGTGTTTACATGTGTGTGTCAAAATAACATGGTTTGACTTAGAACGAATTGAAGTGTCATATAAACATGGTAATTGTGTATGAACTTTTCGTTTCGTTTTTCAAACTTTAATATGGAAAATGTTACTCATACGCCATGTACGAGTATGGCCATGTACATGGCATATTTGTCTTTGCCAAAATTTTCTAGGTTCAGTTCACGTTGTCGCACTCAAATGTGAGTAATATATTTATATATATATATATAGTTTTGTCCATTTATATGCTCGAACACGTCCCCAACTTTCATTAACAAATTAGGTTTATGTATTTCTGTTGTTATTTCTTAGTATAAAAGCGTAAGTCTGTATATACAATGTCGTCTGAATTGCGAAGAGGGTTGCTTTCTCCTAAAGATTCATCTACATACATTTAATTTTGTTCATAGTTATATTGATAGTTGTCTTCCTAATGCCCAAATTTTGTCGGTGTACGCGGATTTCCGAACAGTCCAAGAAGGCCATAACATTCGCAAAAGATACAGGAAAAATGTTACAAAGGAGAAATTAAAATAATTCGGAAAGTAAAAAAAAAAAACTCATTCAACAATTTGCGCGCAGCCTATATACATATATGTATACATACAAACATGTGTGTGCAACAGCAAAATTTCAACTAATAAAAGAGGCAAAATCACAACAAAAGTTGCTGCTTAAAAGGAAAAATAAATAATATAAAAAAAAACTTTTTAATATACAACGCTTTTATAAATGGACTAAAAAGTATTAGAAAATAATACTTCTCAGTCCCATAGAATTTGTTTTGATAACTTT
>NW_023458560.1:76413287-76457632 GCF_013731165.1 Rhagoletis pomonella
AATTGAATTTGTAATCACTAAAGTCAGGTAGCTTTGCGTAGCTGACCGGTTGCTCGACTTAAGTGAACTAAAGAATGTTCTTAATAAATACTTGAGGTTGAAACTTTTTATTATAGGTTTGTGTACATAGCAACTCTTGTAGTATCTATACGAAATTTGATTCTCTAACTTTGCTATTTGGCTTTCGCCTTTTAATGAGTTAAGCGGCGTATAAAATTCAATCGTATCTTAACTATGTGCAAAATTCTTAAGATTTAAATTTAAGATGGTAGTAGGCATAATTTGCTTTGGTTTTATGTAATTATTATAGAAACACAATTGCCCTTTGAATGCTAAACTAGCTAAGATTAATTGTAACCTTGAAACTCATTTCCACATAATAACGGGGGTCTTAACTTATTTTCTAACGAAGGAATCTAATGTTTAGTGTTTCACATGAATTTTAAGGAGTCTTATGATCAACTAATAGTAACTTAAATGTATATACATACATAACTAATTAAAAATTTCATATTGTATGTTTGTAAGATCATCTCTTGAAAACGACTGAATGCTTTCGGCTAATGTTTTAAACAGTTCGTTGGATATAATCCTAATGAATTTCGTACGGAAAAACAATTTGGAAAAATTGACTGGAAATTTAAAAATTTTAGAAAAACTGGAAGCGCCTATTTCCATGAGACTTTTTATACAACTCACGATTTTGTACTTATGATACACTTTGGCTCAGGTTGTAAACAGTTTAGAACAAATATATGTATGTATGTATATCCAAAAAGTAAGATCGCCAGATGGCGCTCGAGTCGTGCTCTTTTGAAAATTCGTGTTTATCGATTTGACATGCATAGATAAATAAATAAATTTATATAGAGGTATACACTGCGACCAAGAGATCTATTACCTTACCTAGTACCTCATCCAACCCTAAAGATCCCAGATATTGGAAGAGATATTCAGTGGATGGTGATTGTATAAATTCAACGCATGGCTAAAGTTGGCCTAGGTACTTCCCTCGTCTCCTTGATAGACTCGTAGAAATGACATAGGTCGTTCGACCTGATCTCTAGCTTTTAAGGGTTTCCTTTTAGTCCACAGTGCCCCGTCAGAAAACCTCTTATTATTGCCATATAGCTTGTAAGGTTGTAGCCTCCCAGTAAGCATATAACCTCGCGTATATCTACGGTGTTACTCCCGTGTTGTTCTTCGAGTCTGATCCTCTCCTTCCTGAACACTTCCTTGTTTATCCTAGGTCCGATAGTAAGCTTTGCTTCGGCCCTATAGGAGTCAAGGCGGTCGCCGTTTTGGTGAGATGGTATGCTTCTTCGTCACCCCCAACTCCTATGTGACCTGGTCCCTAAATTAGTTGGATATCATTGTGCTCCACCAGAACGTTCAGCCTATCAATGCACTCAAGAAGAAAGGAGAACTTGGCCTCGAATAATGAGAGGGCCTTGAGTGTAGCTTCAATCTTATGTACATAAGATAAAAACGATCACAAATTTATTTCATGCTCCGGTAGCAGTTTTGACTATTGGCGCCAGGCTGTAAAATCGACTCTGAAGGTTCCCTTGAAGTTCTGTTTCTGTATTGGCTTTAATATACGGGTCCACACAATGTGGTTATGAGCTCCAAAAATTAACATAATTGAAGAAGAGCTTAAGAACAGGAACGTAACGGTTAATATATTCAAAATAAAAATCATAACAGTAAACATTACATTACTGTTTTTTTGATCAATTTAATTTATGATTTTTATTTAATCGTTTTTTATTTGGATTTCTATTTTTTCGATACCACTTTGATCGCTGTGTTTTGATTTTTTCGATCATATTATACCCGTTATTTTCATATATAGGTTTTTAATCAATCTGTTAGTATAAAAAAATTCCGTTCTTAGATGATCTTTTTCAATACGAGTGTGTACTTATTTATTGTTGTCGGTCTGACTCAACTGAAAATGTTAAAGTAAAATCTTGAAATAAACAAAAATAACGATTGCAGAAAAAAAACACTTAACGTACCTCCTTCATGTATTTTTAAATCTGTACCACAGAGATAAAAATAGGGTTCAAACCTCTTTCTACCTTCAAGGCAGCGAGGGAAAATGGGGTAGCCATTTATACTGATCCCAGTCGTCTATTTGTGCCGCGAAAATTGATCATTCAGAGTGAGGGCAGTGGGCTGAAGGTGAACTCGCCCATGTCTGCCTGTCATTCCTAAGCGAATTAGTTTCTAACAGTGGCTTCCGAAGTTAAGAGTGCTATAACTGGTTGCAGAGTAAGTGGTACTAGACCTGACACCTCTGTAGGTAAACGGTCAGATATTTCATGAACAGGTGCTCCCGAGGGACGTGGCACCTAGAGCACAAAAATTGAGCTATGATGTTTACTATATAAACATCAAATACTGACTCAGTGTCAGTTTTGGGACCATCAGTAGAGACAATGTATAAGTCCGGTTTCAGTGGCCGTATTTGGCCAATATTCAATCTCAGCGAACTCAACATGATTTCTCAGCCTGCAGGTGACCTTTAAGACCTTTATATGTATGAAAGCGAAAAGTGTTGGTAAGAGTAGCTGCAGTTCCAGGAGTTGTTGAGAAGTAAAAAAAAACTCGCTTATAATAAACGAATCTTTACTAAGGAAGATCGGAATTGATATACTGAATAGCAACAATTTTAAGTGAATAAAGTTAATTTCAGTTAACAAAGACAAATATTTCATTTAAAATAGATTGCACAACCAGATTGCAATTCCAAACCTACAACGATGCAAATAATTAAAATAAATAAAAGACCTACACAAAATAAATAAATAAAATAAAGCTGAGCAATTAAGTGACAAAGCGTGGGCCAAACTGTGTGACTACGGTGGCTAAGTGAGTGGCGCGTTTCGTCGGCGTTTCGGCAAAATGTCGCACTTTAGTGCGATATTCGAAAATTTGCGATTGGTGGCTGCCAAGCGTATGCCAAGTACGCCAACGCACCAGCAAAAACAGCAGCAACAACAAATACTACAACAACAACAGCAACAGCAACACACAGCTTGCAATAGCAATGCAATAGCAAACAACGAAATCCAAACGAATCATCACTCGTCGCCGCCAACACCGGAAAAACGCAACGAATTGGAAAATGGCAAACGGTCACAAATACACATTAAAGAGCCGCAAGAACAAATGCAACAGCATGCAGCTGTAACACCCATGGTGCCAGGTGGCAGCAACAGCGTCAACAACACACCCAATCGACAGCATTACGCAAAGAGGCAGAGTATTTCGGGGCGCGGCACAGATATCGCTAAAAATTCGCCAATTCTTGTTGGGCGCAACTCAGTGGTGGGCGGCGGTGGAGGTGGTGCGGGCGTAATTGCGGAAGGTGGCGGCGGCGGCGGCGGCGGCGGCAGCAGCAGCAGCGGTAAGGCACGTGAGCTCTCGCCCACACCGAAGAATCAGGGACAGCGTAAAATGTCGCAGGATTTTCGAGCGCGTGCCGGCAGTTTTATACACGTGGACGAGGAGGGGCGCAGCATACTTATACGCAAGCCGGTAAGACTGAAGAATATCGAGGGCAGGCCAGAGGTTTATGATACGTTGCATTGCAAGGCTAAGGAGGTAAGTGAATAATATATAGATACATATATGTATGCTTGTGTGCAATGGAATGTATGTGATCGAGCGTGAAGTAGAGTAATGGGGTAATTGATTACGCTGTGCTGTTCTTAAAAAGTTAATCTTTGACTTTAGCTAATTCAAAGCTTAGTTACAAGCTAAGATTTTGTATGGGAAATGTAGTGTGACATCTTCATATTTGTAACTGAGTACAGGTCATAGATCCGGTTGTGAAATTAATTTACAAAACTTTGTTTATGTAAATTTTTTGGAATCCTGAAATTCTCAAATTATGCATAAAAAAAGTATTTATCCGTGGCCCCAAAGACTAAATACTTACAGATTTAGTTATTTATTAAGTCATTTTAGGTTAAATTGTGGGAGACCCTTGGAAAAAAAAATCAAACTGAAAATATGAAAAAATCTGCGTATTTTTTTAATTTTTCCCTTGTCAATTGTTGCAGGTTGTGCAAAATTGTATGAGTATTTTTTTCTATTAAATAGTTATGAATTGAAAGTACAGTTTATTCCACGTAAAAATGGGTACTTTTTTATGAATCAATTAAAACCTGGTTCTATTCTGGAAACACTCTTTGGAAGTAATGGCTGAAATGAATATGCCTTCCTAAAAAATGTTTGAAAAAAATTGTTTTTGCTTTTCCATAACATTTTTTCGTTTGGATACGTCCTCAAGCTCACTAAAATTGTTAAAAAAAAAGCTCCGTTAAAGTGAAAAAAGTCAACAAACTCTATCTAAAAAATGTTGGAACTTTATAATTTACTTGAAAATGTCTTTATGTTTTCTATGTTCCCTGTATATATATGAGACTGGTTCAATCAAATCGACAATCTGTTTTATTCCCTATGAAGTATTTTCGGGACCGTGTAAAAAGACGCTTGTCAAAAGCGCAGCCCCTGATATTAATATTTCAATATACATATCGATGGTCCTACCTAATAACGACACAATTCAAAATTCTCAGTAATTTTCCAATGTTTTCTCAAACAAAGTTTTGTTTAAAGTGCGATTAGTATCATTCTGTCCCTTGTCCAGCCATAAATTGTGAAAAAACTATCGTATCTTACCCAACTTCAAAATCTTGTATTCTAGCACTATCTACAAAAAAATCGGTTTTTGGAATTTGGTCGACTTCTTCAATATAACTTTGTGGATATACTGGAAGAACTCCATATAGGAGTATTATCCTCAGGATTATGTAGAAGAATATCATATTAACTGAATGAATGCTTTTCAGATTTTTCTCTGTTATTCTCGCTATATTCCTCTGCAAGCTAAAATTTAGTTACAAACACTTAAATTTCGCAATTGAAAGAAGGCTAATACAGGAAATTAATTCTATTGCTGCTACTCTCTAAAAACAATAAAAATTGTAATTACAACAGAATCAGAGTATTTTTAAATAGGCGTGGCGTATACCCATACAAACCGATTAACTTAGCTGAGAAACGTTTCTAATAAAATAAACATAAAAAAGGCAAACATTATTTGCTGCTCTCGAAGTTGAATGCCATTCCGGTGGGCGATACAATTAGCAATCAAAAAAATAGTGGAAGTGTTGTCGCAGTTTAGAGGTCAACAAAAATACGAATAAATCCTAATATCAGGACACAATTTAACTAAGGCGCCACAAAAACATAAAATGCGTGCTACGAAAACCGGTCACATCAACTGCTAACAAACACTGTAATTTTCGCTTTAGCAACCATGGCAACAAAAACAATAACTTTAATTGCATTCAATGCTTGTAGTTGCATCCACAAATTCCGCCTAACTATTTGAACAACAATGGCTAATTAAAGTGTTAACTGACTGTCATCACTGGTTCATGTCTGTTGGCTTGTTTGCTTGGTTGGATGGACAAAGTTTTATGCGGGCCAGTGTGCCAATTATGTTTATTTGATAATGAACTAATTAGCATTGCAAGTTTACTGAAATAGTTTTCAGCAATTACCACTACGGAGCTATGTATGTAAGTGGGTTGAGAATTTTAAGATTTATTCAAATGTTGAAAATTAGTCATTTCGGCCTAAAGTTTTCATGTAAACTGAAACGAAATTGCGGTTTTTCTCGTTGTTTCGTCATTTAGGCCAAACCGACTAAAGATTTGGATTAAGGGCGTTAAAATACAAAAAAAAAATAAAAGTGGGTCTCATCAAAAGTACAGAAAACTTTTTTTGTGCCGGTTTTTTGTTCTCAATTCATTTTATGTATTTATAGCCAGTTTTAGGCAAGCCATTTAAATGAAAAGTGTTTTTTTTTTTAATTTAAATTCAAAACTGACAGAAGAGAAAAAATCATTTTTTAATTAAATTGCTGGTTAAAGCGGCAGTTACTTTCGAAAAATCTTTATCTTCTACAAAAGTTGAGTTTTTTTTACCAGCCAAAGTTTTTTATTTCCCTTTCGCATATTCTCATTCAGAAATTTTCATATTTTCACATTCACATTTATGCGATACGCATTGCATTCTGTCCACTTCGCTGCATCTATGTACTTTTACTTACTCACTCATCCAATTCAATTTATGTTACATATACGCCATGCATGGTGGACTGCTTACATACATATGAACACAGAGTATTCATTTCGAGCGCCGACGGTCAATCGATTAAATCACTCACTGTAAATTATAGGATTTTACGCACTCAAACACAGACAGAGAAACAAGAAAATCGAGTAATGGTTATGAATTTTTATGAAAAGCTGTTGCTGGCGTAGCAGACATTCGGAGTTAACTTCGTGTGAGACATATTTTTACAGACATACATACATACATACATACATACATACTTATGTGCAGAGATACACACATGCACGCAAATTTTCAGATTCAGTAAAGGCAGAAATGCTGTGAATAAAAGCACAACTTTACAACTTAATACCGTTATAAGAATTTCGACAGCACCATGTGGCCCATAGCTGCGCAGCGTTACGCCACATTCAAAGAAGCCATTCACACGATTATTACCTGCGAAACGAACAATGAAGAACAGCAAAAAAGAAGAAAGAGAGAAAATAAAACTTTCATACAGTCACCGGGGCAAAAGTAGGCGGTTGGTTTAAATAAACAACGCGAAAGTGCAGCCAAGGAAGAGAAGAAGTCTTACGTCTAGTTGCCGGCAAGGAATCGGCGGAAAAAGGAAAAGACGGCGGAACTTTTTATTATATTGCAATATTTTTTTTTTGTGCTGCCCTTTTTGCTAAAAAAATATCTACGTGCAGTTCACAGCTGCTGCAGCAAGGGCGTTCAGTCAACTTTTTAGCCCGTAGCCCTCAACCTTCAGTCGTGGCTGCTGCAACGCTGTCATCATTAATGTCAACTTGTGGCAAATACTATGGCCTGCCAGCGCGCACATGGCGGCACTTAAACTTATTTATTAGCGCTTGCACATTTGTGCGACAGCCAACGAAGGATTTGCAAAGCAATCTGTGCGCAACTTAATTAGCAGTGCAAGACATTAAAATGTGCAACAGCCGCAAAAAACGCCCACGCCGAATGAATGCACCAACACGGCGGTTGAAGGTAATAGACAGGAAGCGATTGTTAATAGACTTGGGTGTACGTTTGTCATGTCTCGCTCTCTCTCTCTCTCTCTCTCTCCCTCTCTCGCTCTCTTACTCAATTAAGCAATTTGTGGCAACATCAGTGAATCGCTTTTAAAGTCAACTTCCGTTTGCTTCCGTCGCAGTCGCGCGGCTTAATTAAGGCAGCAACGGAAATGACGTTGGTAGTTAAAGAAGACAAGGCGGGTTTCGTGAATCCTGTGTGTATGCGTGGGCGTGTGTTAGATAAATTTATTGTTTTATTTTTTACTGTTTTTATGTGGATAGCTTAAATTAAATTGCAAGGAGAGAATTATCTTATTAGATTACACCCTAATCCCTGGGTTCAGTAGCAGTGCTGAGGATATCGCAGTTTAAAAAAAAAAAATTGAACAAGCTACGATTTCCTATTTAAACAGCTACTTCCAGATTCCGTTGCCTGCCAATTGTTGGACACTCATGGAAGATGAACTGCAAAGTCTTCTTCCTTTAAATCTCCTGCAAATTTTATTTGTGTTCAGAGCTAAATTAAAGACGAAACAGCGGCGCTTAACAATTTTCCCATTAATACCCTAACTAGTCACCTAGGATAGCTTACTAGCAGCGCTAAAGAACATCGATGTCCTCTCGGTACCTAATCTGCGTAAGCAGTAAGTTCAACGAGTTTTCGTTTAATTGCTATTTAGTATATTTTTGGCCACATGCATATCTCAATCTCAACGGGAATTCCCCATCCAATTCCCTTTACAACATTTTGTAAAGTTGTGTCTTTCGATCGCCCTCACCTGTAAGCATTTTGCGCTTTTGAAAGTGCGTCTATTTCCACAGGCTCTTCTGAAGAAATGATGACAGAGCCGAATGAGCGCATGAAAAGTTCCGCCTGCCTTCGTCAAGAAAAGAACATTAAACGTCCTTCTGACATAAGAATATATTATATCTAGATTTGGTTGTTTATACTGAGTAAAGGAGTCGTGGATGGCGCCAAGTGATTTATCGTAAGCATTTCTTATGAACCCTCCTTTCTTTGAACTCATTCAATATCGTCCTTTTGAATGAGACTCTGAGTTAAAGAACCCCTGTACAGGATTTTCCTTAGCCAAGTTGTATTGCTGAAGCTTCCGATTCCAATAGTTTCTCATTTTTATCATCTTTATCCTCGTTTCCCCCACTCGTTTTCTAAAAATGGCAGATCAGGGGTTACAACAAGACTCCTTCTTTTGGTCCCGCTTAGGGTACAAGCCTGTTGTAAACGGGAAATATTTTAAAAGGCGATCGCTCATACTTTCCAGATGATTTATGCAGAAGCATCCTTCAAAAATTTATTAATAGAGATAGTGAGGCCTATAAAACTTAGCAAGTATCGGCCAGCAGTACATTGAGGCTAAGAAATGGAGAAAAGCTTCTGGAAGAATTATATACTTTAAACTTACTTGCTTGCCTAAATTAGATCTTTCTCACGAAGTTATTTTTAGGTCATTAGAGAGTTAAGTGTCTCATAGGTTATACTAAATTCAGGTGAGATTTAGAATTTTTTATTTCAATTAAGCTTTTATTTGAGCTTAATATTCCGAATTGTTTTCATCACTCTACACAAATTCCACTCAAGGTGTAAAATTTTTCAGCATACCACAGAATGGGTATCACTTTAAAAATATACATTGCGCATAATTTAGCGTTTTGAATATCAATCAATTTGCATACTGAATAAATAAATATTTGTGTGGCGCTTAGACTACGCTGCTATTTTAGGCAAGGCAAGCCAGCAAGCAGGCAGTGGCTTCTTGCCAGAAACTTAAATTTGCTAAAATTGAATAAATTTGGTAAGAAATTTTTGGTTATCGGCAAGTGCCCCTACAGGGAAAGTTGGCAAGAAGTGTACATATGTAACTTAAGAATATGAAAGGCCCTTGTGATGGGCATGTATGTAGTATGTACATATGTGTGTAGGCCACAAGGCCTTCGCTTTGCATACCGCCTGTTGCAGTCTCACTAGCAACTTTCTGAATTCTATGCAGTTACGGTTTTTTTGCATTTTAGCGACGATGTGAGTGAGGTAGGGCCTTTCTATATTAAGGTAACGATATGTATGTATGTATGTATGCTTGTTTGCTTGCCAGTCAAAGAGGATGCTTGACGTTTCACAACTGTTGCAACAACTTCCGTTTCCTGTTGCCCTCCATTTACACGCACGTCATACACCGACACGCCCAAAGCTATACATTTCACTAGTCCTTGCTGCTCCCAAAGCGGCATGTAGGAAGTGTTTATTTACATAAAGCAATTTGGACAACTTTCTGCTGCGCACATTGCCGCTGCCACAGCCACAGCCATTGCCAATTTAGTGGCACAATACTACCCATAAGAGGTGCAGCCGCAAGCAGCGTAGGAGCTGCCAACTAATAGCACCGCGGAGATTTTTTTGCCGGTTTGTTGGTTTGTGTTGCCTTTGGTACCGGCGTTGCTTGGTTATGCGACTAGCAGTTCGGTTAATGGCAGTTATTAGTGTCAAAGGATGTAAACGCACAAGAAAATTTGCGCAAAACCCAGAAGAATGATAGAAAAAGCAATATGAAAGGAAAAGTAAACAAGAATTGTTGAACAGTGTCACGTCTTTCGGCTGTCTTACGTTGCGAAAGCGAGGGCAATTGTTGGATCGTGTTAACAAATATGCACGAAGAAACGAAAGCAAAATAAAAAAAATTAAAAGTAAGCTGTATTAACAACAACAACTGCAGTTAAATCGACAAGTCAAAATGGAATTTTTGCAGAAGACCCATGAAATTAAAAATAGTAGTATATGGATTTTATTTGCAGTTATTGCCTTATATTTGATGCAAAAAATTTAGTCTTGGCCCTTCCGAATATTGTTCCACGACCAAGTGCCAATTAACTGTGAACTTGTCTCCCATCTTTGAAAAATCGTCTGCCCCAGCCTCTGCTCAACACAGAACCACAATTACTATCATACTTAAAGATTACCATATTTTGGTGGAAATAATTTAATGATCCAATTTACTTTTTATTATTTCCTCACTGTTAAACTGCGACTACGGAAACGCAAATAGAAAGTTGTTGCATTACTGCACTTCCGGGTGGACAAACGAGCGCGGCAAAGGCGAGCGAAAACTTTGACATCAAGCGGAGGGTAGTACGAGGCGTACATAAAAGGCGCGAGGTGACAGAGCAAGACCAAGCAAGGGCAAAGGCAAGCAGGCAGAAGATGCGCAAATAAAACTTTTGCACTCAAAATGGGAAAAGGGAGTAGTAACTTTGTTGCTTATTAAAATCATATTTTCGTGTATGTATGTATATGTAGGTAAAAGTTTATTTGCGAAGTGCAATAAATGCATAATTTTACCGCTATGCAAATAGTGCAAAATTTTTCTTACAAAAACTGAGTGTTTGTATAAGGAAAATATGGAGATATTTTATAAGCAATGATGTTTACTGCAGGCATTTTCATTGCCAAGTTGCAACTCTTCCTTTTGTACTTCTGGATTTTTCTACTACTTCTACTACCAACAAAAAAGGAGAAAATATGCATTTACTCCTGCTGTGTAATAACGAAATCAACCTTCGCCAAAGTATTTACAGAGATTTGTAAAATAATTACCACTTCTTCAAAATACATTACGTAAAATTTGCTGGGATTGGGAGGATAAACATAGGACAAAATACAAATACATTTCGTCCTTTCATAAAATTTCCGCTAGAAATGTCAATTGTTATCCTATCACATCAGTTAACGAACTAGCCATCTTCTAGATCACGCTGTGGCTACAGTCAAACTATTTATAGAAATGGGCTCATTTAGCCTTTCTTATATTGTCCGTTGTGTTATCACCTAGTTGATTTTTCCTGGAATAGTAACTGAAGGTAATTCAAATGAAGCTGTTAGGAAAGGAGCTAGGTGCCCAAAATAAAGTTCCAGATGCTTTATGTTTAATAGGAAATGCTGGGCACTTTCTTCGCTACCTTCTAGTTTTATTATATGGGAGTCACATTCTCTCTGCATGTTTGACTATGGGCCAGTGGCCCGTTTTTTACAACAACAATTTTAAATATTTCTATCTTTGATCTATTAGGCAGGTCTTGTGTCTTCGTCCTGTTATAGTCAGGTCAGAGTTCCTTGGCTATTTTGGAAGTCATTATATCTGATCACCTTGGCCTTGCCAGTCTAAGAAACTAACTTCTCTTTGAACGAGTCCGTGGGGGCATCCCAGTGCAACGGCCGCGGATTTCTCCAAGGAGGCTTCTGCCTTCTAACGCCATCCGGCTCTGCGAGTTTGGAAGGTGAGAGGTTCCTTATAGCATACAAGATGTTTTACAAGCGAGTCCAACAACCTGCTGCTTGTTGAACCTGAAGCGGTTGGAACCGGATCGAAGCACGGGAAGTAAGATTTGACTAGTGTCTGCAAGGAATCTTTGACTGATTTTGTCGACACAACATTATCTTTGTCAACAGGGCAGCTGAGAGGCATTCAATTTCTGTTATCCTCTAACAGTTGCGGCACTGCACAGAAGACGTACTCTAGGCGCTCTACGAACCGAGTATGAGACCATCTGTCTAGGAGTAGTTCAAAGATTTACACAGAGACTCCTATGACCTCCCTGCCCGAAAAAATGAACTTAAGGATGATTTGCTTAGCGAATTCATCAGACATGCAGTTTCTTGCAATGCATCTGTGTTCTGGGAACCAAGTCAGCTTGATTTGAAAATAATCCGAGGCAATTGGGCGAGACCTTTGGCATTCTCCGACCAGTTCCGATCGAACCATGAGCGATATAAGAGCCCTGACCGTAGAATCCCTCATAGAACACAACTTCTCCAAATCTGATCTACAGTTTTGATCGATCCGTGAAGAATTTAATTGGACCTATTTATTCAAACCTCAGGGGAATATGTATAGAGAAGGAAACAGGTGGAGTCAGCCTCGGCACACTTTTGAACCGTATCTTCGGGTATGAAGCTTAATTTTCAATGACTGCCGAGTGCTCTTGCACTGGTTGGGAGTTTTAAGCAGAGCCTTTTAATTTACGTGGGCACATATTTTTTATTTTTTTTTCACTTTTATATTTTTATTTATTTTTTTTGTTTTTATGTATGTTACCGCATAACTTTGGACCACGTCAACAGATTTCGATAATTATTTTTGCATCGGAAAGGGAGTGTCTCAGAGGTGGTCCCATACTAAACTGGTTTAGATCCGATCATTGGACCATATTTTTATATGAGAATTGAAGTCGGTTTTGTTTTTTGCTTCAAAATTACTTGTTTATATTCCTGCTTTGTAAAGTCACTTTCTTTGTTGTGGCTGTTTTGTGTAATGTAATTATATCCTCGCTTTTCACTTATTTTCTATGTGTGTGGACAGGCACATTCAATTATGCCTGAGTATGAGTTTTCCACAGTCTGCTATTTAGCGATATTGATTATTTTTCCCTTATGAAGGCACTTCGTCCCAACAAGTTATAACAACACCGATACAATGCAGTTTAATTGGCAGTTTTTGAGGTGGAAAAGAAATTCGTTGAAAAGATAATTTCTGTTTGTAAGATAAAGGTTATCTCGAAAGAACATTTTTTCCAAAATTGTTTTAGACTTTGGCCAACTTTATTAAATTTTCTTTCCTAATAAAAGCATCGTTTATTAAATTTTCACTATAAAATATTTTCAACTATTTCTTTTCAGTCATTATCCTGTTCGAAGGTGACATGCATGAGCAGCGTTATGGCGCTTGGGACGGCGCCAGTAGAAGCGCGCAAACCCGATGTGGTATTGGAACATGCCAAGGATTTTTTGGACCAATATTTCACATCGATAAAGAGGTAGGCTACGGTAATACGAGTGTAAATTAATACTGAGTATTTAGGAAATTTTTTATAAGTCTTTCAAATCTATAAGCCTATAAGTAGTAGAAATTATGTTTGAGTTGCTGGTCAGCTTAAGATTAGACACATAGATAAATGCGCGGGTAAGTCAGAACACGAGACACTGCGACCTAGAAATTCTTTTGTATAACTAATGAATCCTAAAAG
The DNA here is from genome assembly GCF_013731165.1 of Rhagoletis pomonella. Lineage (NCBI taxonomy): Eukaryota > Metazoa > Arthropoda > Insecta > Diptera > Tephritidae > Rhagoletis > Rhagoletis pomonella. The sequence continues at coordinate 76,426,499 of NW_023458560.1, forward strand.
GGCCTTGGTAGTCGAATTCCTTATTTCTAACGTTTTGGTCAATGAAGCTTTAAAGCAAGTTTATGTTTGTTTAGTCAAGGCTGGAAATTCACAAAAAATTTGTTCGTAAGCTTCCTCGTCCTCAAGGCATTCCCACCCTCTGGCCCTGAAAGAATACTGACACGAATAGAAGTGTGGAACAACAAGGGATTTTGACAATGTGATGAACCCACAAGCTACAACAACAAAAACCAAATTCCCAAATCCCTTTTCGCTAAGACATTTCTTCAGATTTGAAAATAGGAAATGGTCAGAGGGACAGATTAGCAGGTTGTCAAATAAAAATAAAATAACACAGCTTGCTAAAAAAGGGCAGTGCTCTACTAACATATGGTAGTTGTTAGTTGATATTAGTTTAAGGTACTTGTATACACTACGATCAGACGAGAGAGAGATTGCCATGTGATATTTATTTCGAGCTCCGTCTACATTCATACTTTCATTTTTACAATATTTATAAATTTTTTCCATTCTATTAATTTTCAGGGCTTCAAGTGTGGCTCATGAAACGCGCTGGAAACAGGTGCGCCAGAGTATCGAATCCAATGGCTCTTATCAACTTACCGAAACAGAATTGATTTATGGCGCGAAATTGGCCTGGCGCAACTCATCGCGATGCATTGGCCGCATACAATGGTCTAAATTGCAGGTAAAAGCAAAAACTCATCAAAATTCATTTATATTATATGTCACTAAAATATTTAAAATCTTTACGAGCGTTTTTATTATGCGTTTACAAATTTTTGTTACGAGAGCATTTAGTGTCGGTGAATTAAACAAATTCATAATTAAATTATTTGATGAATGAAAACTGGTAGGCGATTCGTAGCAGATGGGCGAGGTGAAGTGTTTGACATGTTAACACGCACAGCTGACAAAACACAGACGTTGAATGTACACACAGATACGCAAGCATTTAAAATACGCGCCGTCGAGCAGCAGCCGTTTGCGGCCATTGATAACTGAATGAAAAATTTCATTAAAAAGTTTACTTTCTGTATGTGCAACTAGTTATTTCGCGCTTCTGAACCAGCGGCAGTGTACTCGAAATAAATGAGTTGTGTATAAATGCATAAATATTTAGACCACAGCTGCCAAAAGTTTAGAATATACCAACATTCGTCATTTATACATTAGGATGCACCTGAATCTATACAAAAAATATTAAAAATTATTTATTTTATTTTAAGATTTTCGCAAAAACATTTTACAGAGATATTAAGATTTACGTGATTTGAAGATCTCCAAAAATCTCATTATTTTGATTCCGTTGATAAAGTGTTCAATCATTTTTATGCAGACCTTATATGTTTCAACTCTCCAATTACCTCAAGCTATTTTTTGGGGAAAAAATTTTTAAACTAGTTTTATTTATAAAAAATTAAATTCTTGGAGATCTTTTCAATCGGTCGTAAATCTTAATATTTTTCCGAAATACTTTGGCTTCCGTCTTTAAATAAATAAATACATTTTATAATTCGGTGGAATAACCGCAACTTCTTTTTTGAGGAGGCACGCTAATATACATATTTATGTATGTTCGTATATATATATATTTGATTGTGGACTTTGATGCGAGCATATTTGATTTATGTATCTCCGTTTATGCTTTGTACACAGTACGTCAAGCTTTTGAATGTATGTCTGTTTGCTTTTGTAAACATAAACTATAAACTTGGGCAAAAAGTTTGGTCAACTTTGATCTTGATTCAAAGTCGAGAAAAATTCGTACAATAAATTGTTGTAGAAAAAATGCAACAAATATATGTTTGTAAAATTATATTAAACGCATGGAATTGAAAACAGAAACCAAACATGAAACGAAATGCAAAAGTTTAAATTGACTTAAATATTCAAAGATGTCTCGCTCCGGAAGCACACTCTGCAAGAAAATGCTCTAAAGCTCCCTTTTATGTATGCATGTAAATACATATGTATGTATGTGTGTAATTCGGATTTTTGGAGAAAGGGATAATATCTATGTCAAAAAAATTAAATGTAGAAGGTATCACAGCCAAGATAGCAAGAAAAGAAAAACTCGGTCCGTACAACATTTTTTCTCTGTGGGTTTCAATTGGAAACAATCGCATAATAGCTGAGAGATATAATCCTTCTTTCGTTTCACACTCATGTGTCCCATAGCGAGCAAGATGTTAAGACATCCTCGACTTTTCGGAATACAAGCTTTAAAAAGCTTATGGTTTGGTATGATGAAGAGCGGGTTAGGGCCACAAATCCTCTAGCAGCGCGTTCAGCGGTTGGAGGGGATTCAGCTCTTTTGGCATTGTTCCAGCGTGTGCGTGTCTGCTTTAGTCTCCAGTTTTAGTATTTTCTGCTTTTAGTGTCCTTTCCTAAATCAAATCAGTGTACTAGGGCCCGTCAAATTTTCTTAAGCACCCTTCATACCCTGGCATTAAAATTAATGTTCCCCAGAACATTAAGGGATTTGTGGTATTAAAGGAGAGCAATCTTTGAAGGGAACTATTTACATATCGCCTTTAGAATATATTGACATTCGTAACTTGTCTAAATTGTTATTTCTCGCACCGCTTCAAAGATTGCATTGAGCTCGCCGTTGAACACTATGGCATCTTTGCCTAGAGGGAGGAGTGGGTTAGGGTCGTTTACATGCAAGTCCGTGTACCTGGTTTATTTTCCGCATTGCTGTTTTGCTATCTTGTTATAAGGATTTTTTTTTGTCTTTTATGTAGCCGTGGTTTTATGTATGAAGAACCCAAGATATTGGACTTCATCTTTTAAGGGAATCTCAGTGCCATTTATTGTAATTGAAGGAAACTTTACGTTGTGCGGAAATATAACGCTCTTGTTTGGATTAAACGACAGCTGTTCTTGCCTGAGCCAGTTTAAAAGTGATCATAGGGCATCCTGCATCAAGTCCCTAAAGGCCCTTTCGTGTTTAACTTTGATAATTACGGATATCTCAACCATAAAGCCTCTTGCATTGAAAGTCTGAAAGACTCTTTATAACAACGCATGACGAGCTCTACATAGCCTAGTTCTGCTATGATCCGCATTTGGCTCAACATATTGTGGGCTTGTGCCCTGGTTTGAAAGCACTAGTTCTAGTGTCTTTAAGTGCGTAGTCCTCAACATTGTGCAAAACTCGCGAAAATTCAGCAAATTTTCATTCAAAATTTCAACGTTTTAATCAAATTTTTCAGATTTTTTTTGAGTATGCAGTTTTGCAGCCCATTAAATTCTAGTTCAGAGCTAGTCGAAAATCGCATTGATTATTGAGGTTTTTTTTTGTTGAAGATGTTTTGCATTTTTTTATATATGTAAAGTACTTTCGAAGAAAAATTTTTGTATGTAACTGACTGCGCGAAAAAAATATCAAAAATCAGCGGTAATTCCTAGCTACTTAAAACTTGTACTTTATTATAATAGAATTGATTGGGCGAAAGTTTAAAATTTGCACGAAAATTTGCTGAATTTGCGCAAGTTTTGCACAAAGTTTAAGAATTATATTTTTATGCGTTTTGTTGTGGAATGAACCATATTTTTATACAAAATTGGCGGAGAAATATTATAATAACAATTGTTGCATATATTGTGAAATATTTGCTGTGCCAATACTTTGTTTCGGCAGTGTATGTATGTATGTCAAAATGCTAACGTCCGTAGCATTGATTTCATAATAGATTTTTAAGCAAGACAACTGAAAGCAAAACCCACATTCGACATTCGTCTGGCCGGTTAAGCATTTTCCTTTTCCTTTATCATTCTGTTCTTATATTTTCCTCTTTTCCTCCATTACTCCCCATTACACACTACCTAGGCGCGACCATCGTTTCGTATTTCTGTGTACATTGACACCTTTTTCAATTATTCCACTCGGCTGAATCAACACACAGTCTCAATTTCAAGTGAATTTCATGGCTATTTCCGATTCATATTTAACAGGCAGTTGATGAAAAGTTGAAAAAAAAACTGTTATTAAAATGTCGGTATCTATTGGAATATATTTACACTGAGAGAAAAAATTTAGAATAAAAAAAAGTACCAGATATAAAAAACGACGTATATGAAAGACCACCAAACCAACTCGTAACAAACTTTTGTATTTAGTATCGAAATATTCAATTCAAATACGTCCATATTAAAATTAGCCGTTTTGCAACTCACGGATTCTTTTTCATGATTAAGATACCAAAAAAAGATTTATTTCTATGCTGTCTGCTATGGGATTAGAACTCTGATCCTCTAGAAATTGGCAAATGTCGCAAGCATCTTTGCGCACACAGCTACAGGCAGACATGTAAATGCGTTTTCAAATAATGAGTTTGAGTATTATTTTTAAATACGAATATTTTAAAACGATAATCAAATAAAAAATATTCACTTTTACTATGCATTATTATTACTATGCAGTGAATTCATAACATTTTTCTTAATATTGCAACGCGTTTTTTTCACTCAGTGTATGTACATATGTTGTTAGGGCTGTTTCTCATCTCTGTGTGTATGTATTGTTGACAGTTTTTTGCACTGCATAAAAAAAAACAAAAATGGCCACCGTCTCCAAAGGGTTAAATTCAGACACAACAATGTTTTGAGTTTCAAGTGGCCACTCTATTACTTCTTGGCCATACGAATTTTACACCTACTTCTACTTTTTCCTAACTGTACAACTTTTAATGCCTCAAGTGGTGAAAGTTTTCGCCCACTTTCTCGCCGAGATAGCACATATAAATTCATATGTACATACATATTTCTTTTTTTCATACCTGCCTTAAGCGGTTTGTGATTAGACTCTTATTTACTTGAGTACATTCACTTGCGCTTGAAGTGATTTCCTTAATTAAGTTCACACTTGAGCTAAATTTAAAGTGTGTCCTTGCTGATGGTGTTTAGAGCAACATTTACTACTGTGTTTTGTTTTTATTCGAGTGGTCTGTGCTTCATCCCGCTTCACTTATACTCGTTCTTATACTCTAAAGTGTGGTCACTCGAAAATCATGGGGTGAAATTGAAATTTCACTCTCATAAATAGGCAAGCATGTCTGCATGAGTACCTTACCAATAAACACACAAACGGGTTCATAAATAATTTAGTGACGAGAAATAGTCTCAATATTTTTATTGCATGCAACCATTTTAATACCAATATTTTCAGAATTTTTTTTTAATGGATATTAGCATTATTACTTTATACATTCATAAAATTTGGGCTTTCCTGAATATGTGTAAAATGCAAATGTAAACTGCTTTTTATCAAATTAATTTTGCTTAAAATTTTGTATATGTATATACATACATACATTCATTTCCGACCACTTGTTGCTCGAATTATAGCAGATTGTACGACCGCAAAATTAAAATTTTATTCAAATATGCAAAGAGATGCATATGCATATGCATATTTAGGGTGGTCCAAAAATACACGTGAAAAAGTAAGGTCGGAATCTGTATGCTCTCACCCCCTAGGATTGTTCTATACCGAAAAAATATACCCATATTTCTTATTTTTATTTTAAAATAAAAAAATATTCAGAGGTCGCTCAAAGCGCCCAAATTTTCCATGGGGAAAACACAACTTTTCGTAGAAATGGTATAGAATTCTTAAAAATCTATATTTTTCTATCGGATAGCTCGGTTTCTCTGTAACAGATTCCCAATACTAATAGACTTTCAATAATAATACTCAATTGTTTATTTAACCATTTTTTTTATCGAAACTATAATTTATAGGTCCGCCAAAAACCCACAAACACCTTGAAAAATTCAATGGGGGGACCAATTAAAAATCGTTAGTACAAAAAATGGTTAGATAAACAATTGGGTATTATTATTGAAAGTCTCCTGAAGATAACCAGAGTTTTGCGATCAAAAAAATAAATGACACAACTATACAAATTCTAGCAATATAAACAAAAGTTTTGGTGGTATGTTAAATTTGCTCCTTTTGTAATTGAAAGTTTTCTAATGAAAAATATTCCGACGAATTGATAACCTTCTACTTTTTGTGAAGTCGATTAAAAATATTTTTATTCAACGGAGTTGTAGTAGGCAGAAAAGCCCACTTTCACTCACTAAGCCATACATGCGTGATAAATAATATAATAGGGCTATTCGCGATTCGGTGCATAAGAGCTGACAAATTTATGCAATTGCAGAAATATGCCATGGATTGTGAGTGACCTTTATTAAACTGTCATGGTAAAGCCTTTGCAAAACAATTTTTGTGCATCAGCTTTGGTTTTCTTTATGAATGCAATGCATAGCATTTTTATGCTATGGATTTTCGGTATTGCAAATTTGCCAAGCCATGACAAATGCAAATGCGTGTATTTTGTTTGTGTATTGCAAATAATTTGCAATACAAATTTGCAATGCAATGATGCTAGGCCATTTGCACCGGATCGCGAATAGCCCTAATGTATTTCTTATGAGTTCTCGATTATAATACTGCTAACTATGTAATCAGCATTCTAATGTATTCAAAAAGTTCAAACAATTTTATATTCAAACACATTAATTTCTCGATACTAGGTAATGCAAAATTGAAAGCCCCACTTTTCTTAGGACATCGCCCTGGGGAAAAAATGCCTTATCGAATGTGAAAAATGTTGTTTTACGGATTATTTTTTCGATTACTATACATAACAAGGGTTGCCTGTGATTTACCTTATTCCTGCGATTTGTTATCGATATTAACCGATTTTGTTATCGATATTAACCGATTTTGTTATCGATATTCATCGATTTTGTTATCGATAATTATCGATTTTGTTATCGATATTTATCGACTTTGTTAGCGATATATTTATCAATTTTGTTATCGATATTTATCGATTTTGTTATCGATATATATCGATTTTTTTCGATATTTATCGATTTTTTTCGATATTTATCGATTTTGTTATCGATATTTATAGATTTTGTTATCGATATTTATCGATTTTGTTATCGATATTTATCGATTTTGTTATCGATATTTATCGAATTTGTTATCGATATTTATCGATTTTGTTATCGATATTTAGAGTGGTAGAGGTAGGGATCTACATTGATAGATAAAAAGCGAAAAAATATGACCTTAAGCAAAAGCAGATGTGTGTATGTATAGATAGATAAGTAACGTAAGTTTCACTTCTACAGTGTGGCCCAGGCGCACTTGCTTTTTTTAAGGAGAATGAAACTGTACAAAGTTAATTTTTGTGATGAATTTTGAAATTCACAGCACAGCAGTCAATCGGTAAGGTGCAGACGCAAAAAAAGCATGCCGTGTGAATGTCAAATAAATTGTCGACAGGTGGTAAAGGAAAACATCAAAAGCAACGTAGAAATTTAAATGAATTCACAGCATCATCTTGCAGTAATAATAATAATAATAATAATAATAATAATAATAACGTTAGTACGTAAGGTGGCGTCGATTTGCAAAGCAAGTCGCGTTTGTTGTAAGTCAATTAAATGTGGCCGTAGCAGGCAGCATACATACATATACATATATGCACAACAGGGTGGTCTAAAAAAAAGTTAGGTAGGAATTTTAATGCCTTCACCCCAAAAATCACATTAAGGGGGCTCATAAACAATCTTTAGTATTAATAAATCGTGAAATAAATAGTTGGGTTTTATTACTGGAAATCTCTTGAAGAGAAATATATTGAAATACTATTTTTCTTATATAAAATACATAAATAACTTTGAATACTTTGAGCGATCTCTAAATATTTTTTGATTTCGACATAAAAAAAAAACAGTGGTACATATATTTTTTTTATTAGGGGTGAGAGTGCTAAAATTCCGAGTTTTTTCACAGCATTTTGGAACCACCCAAATGGACATACTTTGATACATGCAGATCTCTTCCGCATAAGCAAGAGTGTAAGTGTGTATGAATAATTTCGGTATGAAATAAAAGATTTGGCACGAATTACACGGAAAATTCACACCTATGTACAATTACACCCAAATGTCAATGTATGCAGAGTTGCAAATGTAAAAAAAAATATACGGCGACATGAAAACAGGAGTTGGAGGGACAAATATGAAAAATATATAAAAAAAACAGCGCAAGAGAGTGGGCCTAAAATTATCACTCGAAGTGCTGGAACGGTAGTTACTGTTTTCAAATGCTGAAACAGCGAGAAACGAATAAATCTGTATATTTTTACGAATAAAATTTTATTTGAATTTCAAATACATTGCGCTGTATCCGAGGCCGCAATGAGTTTTTGCTGTCTGAACTATATAGTATGTACATACATTTACGAAGGAGAGACGAAAATTGAATTTATTTTGTATCTACATACATACATACGCACATATACGCACCTTACAAGCAAACAAAAAAGTCCGCTGTATATCCCTGAGTCTATAGACTTCTTGTAAGCGATTTGGAAAAACATTTTTTTTCCGAACCTAGGGGTCGCCTTTTTAAATTTTCCGGTTACACCTAGGATTACATGTGGCAATAAATATTTTTTTTTTAATAGTTATGCTGGAATAATCAAAATATTTCTTAAGCAAAAGAATAGTGATTTTTGGTTAGCGTTTATTTACTGGAATTAGGGGTGACACGTCAGGCTGATCAGAACTGACCACGAGACGAAACCATCCTTTATATCATACTTTAATAGCCGACTGCCAATGCCAAAGATATGACGAAGGGCGACCCCAAATGGGGAAAAATTTATTGAATAAACATAAAAATTCATATACAATCGTACACAGGTTTTTTTTGTAGCTGAATCCCGAAATGGGGATCCCTTGATTCTTCAAGGTCATCTAGAAAGAATTGTACGGCATTTTCAAGTTTATTCAATGAATTTATCCCTACTTGACATTCGAGACTAAAAGACCTCGGATTCGCAATCAGCGCGTCTAAAAACAGAGGGAAACTTTTTGTTTTGTAAACATGTTGATAATAAAAAAAAAAAAAAAATAAAAATAAAAATAATTTATACGATCGTACGACTTGAAATTGTTGATCGAAATGAAATATAAATTATTTTAAAATCCAGTTTTTATTTTAAACCCCGCTATACATGAAAATACGCAAGCCCACACATTTACAGTTACTCACAGAAGTATTCGTAAAATTTTTCCTTTAATTTTCATTTAAAATATAGCTCGTTCCACAACCTCAAACATTTAAATCAATGTTGCAATATTTCTACGAAATTCGCAAAAATTCAGCGAATTTAAAAAAATGCCCATCGAAATTTCAAGTATTTTAAAATAGATTTTCTTCATGCCTTATATTGAAAAAATGTACTAAACTGTACTGAAATTAAACGTGCTATAAAACTGCGTACTCCAAATTCTGAAAAATTCGTTTAAAAAGTTTAAAATTTTGATGGGCATTTTTTGAAATTCGTTGAATTTTTGCGAATTTTGCAGAAAGACTGCATTGTTGTTTGGTTTATATGGTTTTGGTTTATACTTCTGTAACTAACTGTACATACATATGTACTTTGGCTTCAAGCTATATGCTGGCATAATAAAAATGTGGCAACAACAACTGGTAAAACAAATGTGCATTGCCTTGGCAGCCTTGAAAGTGGCTGAATGAAGGTAGTTACCAAAGCAGGGAAGAGCTTTGAACTAAGGCAAGGAAGAGCTACTGATGCAGCCGTACACATGTGTACATACGAAAAATAAGAATTTTTGCCCAAAAGCGTAAGACAAAAGTTACTACGAGTAGGAGGTGTGTAGGCTAAATTCGCCACTACACTCTGGGTGTTGGGAAAATTGAATTATGGCACAATGAAAAAGGATAAAAATAGTTGACCTTCAAGCGTGGCGCTGGCAAAATAGAAACAAATGCAAAATAGAATGAGTAAAGTAATATAAACTAGCAAAAAAAATAAAAATATGATAAATTGAGGCAACAAAATAAAACTATAAATAAGTACTACAATCTTTATATTTATCTGTGTATGTATGTATTTGTTCTGAGTTGACATCGAATAACCCTAATAAGGGGTGAATTGCATTACTATTTTCGGGCGGCAATCAAATTAAATATATGTATGTATTTCAACATTCTAATTCCATTTTCTGAACTTTATATGAACTAGCCAATATTCTTGATTACATTGCAACAATTGTCCAAACAACTTTCTACTCACATCCCTCTGGGACTTTAATCTAACTTTCTCTCTCGGCACATACATCTTTTTAACATATTTTCCGATGTTTACATATATATTTTCTTCTACTTTAAGGTATTCGATTGCCGTTATGTCACCACAACGAGCGGCATGTTCGAAGCCATTTGCAATCACATTAAATATGCAACTAACAAAGGAAATCTCAGGTGAGCCAACCAAACAAATAAATAAATATTAGTATTATCCGTTATTATTGTTTTGTTCGATTTTACTTGGTTTGCTCTCTTTGGTTGCACAATAGACTGTCTACACAATGCTTATGGAATTTAAAGCTTATACGACTAGACAGCTTTTGTTATCTTTCAAAGGCTTCATCGGAATTTGCTTTGGTTTTCGGTGGATTACGTTGAGCGTCGATTATGATTTTTGCATTTTTATGGCTTTGATTTTAAGTTTTGGCAGGCGAAATTTTGTTTTTGGTTGGTACTTAGTTAGAATTAAAATATGTGAGTTAAGTTTTTGAGCTCCTCTGGGCATTTGAATAAACACAAATGTACAACAGTGTGTGTAATACAAATAGTATTCACGGGAAGCAAAAGAACATACGAACCGCAAGTGTACGAAATGCAAGTGTAGAGTTAGACAGATACTTGAAGTTAGATATGTAGATATATGAAAGATGTAAGCACCGCGGCCTATAAAGTCTAGAGTTAGGAACCATTGTTTTTCGAATAGTAAGAGGCGTTAGATTTAGCTGTTCTTACAGGGTGTGGAGAAAAATAGTTAGATTCCTGTCTTTTACTCATTCAACAGCGGCCAAAATGACCTTGAGATCTCGTAATCCACACGCCATTTATTTATTCATTCAACCTTTGTTGAAGTACATTCACCAAACGGTGGTTGTGTGGAGTTGTCTGCCTCGTTTATTGACATTTCATAGCGAGACCTGTCTATCTCATCAGCTGGTTTGCTTCGTTCTATTTTGCCGATTTCATCTACCCAGAAAATAGCCACGCTGAGTTTTTCCAATGATGACAATGCAGCCCGGCCCCTCCGTGTAATCGCCGATGCCGCATTTTTGATCTTATTTTTCAAAAACCCACAAGTCGATCGAGTATAAAGCGGTCTTGCTCCTTGCTTTATAAATTTGAACCATCAGTGTAGATGAATATGCCATTCTGTCAGAAACTGAATGGTAGGCTGGTCCGTAAAATATTTATCTACATCATGGGACAACCCCTTTATTTTGTTCTAAGGGCGTGTGTGAATCGGTAACAACGTTCTCTGGGGAAAGCTGGCGAATAATATTTTTACACTGGTGAGACAGTTTCGCAATCTGTTGTGTGAAACGAAATCTTTTTTGACAGCAGTAAATTTTTGACAACCGCAGCATAAAATATTATAAATTGAAGTGAAATAAATATTTTCAGAAAACATCTACCATCGTTGATTGCAATTCATCAATTTAAGCTTTTAATCAATTTAATTTTAATCATTTAAAGTTTCTGAAACATTAAAGAATATTATTTACAAGAAACATTTCAAATAGTATAATACTTCTTAATTTTGCCACCAGAAACTCAATTTCCTAATATTTTATTGTTTTTCAAAATTCAATATTCAATATATTGTTTAAATCAAGGCAAATTTATATAAGGTGGTGTTACTAGCTCAGCTGATTTTGTGTATGTGTTTCGCCGCACGGCTTCTGATATCAAATTGAAAAATTTTGTTTGATTTTCTACACACACTCTTACAGATTTTGACAGTTTATGCCGCCAAAGCAAAAACAAAATACATGTAAATTTTTGTTTTTGTACTCTTGCTATCACCTTCGCCTTGGTTTAAATTGTAAATTGTAAATTTTCTCGCGGCGAACTTTGTTACCGATTCACACACGCTCTAAAAACAAAATAAAGCCATCCACAAAAATTAAACAGTTAGAAGAAGCTGTGTATACATCACTTTTCGATAGGCCTGATAGTTTCTATGAAATTAATTATTAACTCCAGATTTTTTGTGTTTTTTTTATGAAAACATTAAAAAGTTCAAGCTTTAACAGGGAAAAATAAAAGAATAACGACTGTTTTTTTTATTTCTTTGTTAATCAATTTCTAAAAAACTATTAGATCTATCGAAAAGTGATGTATATACAGCTTATGACGAATTTCATTGGCTTTGATTTGTCGTACTTCGTATTACGATTGTTCAATTGTTTCGTAATATATGCGACATTAAGTGTAATCACTTTTTTATGCTGAAAAATGTATCCATACAAAAAAAAAAAATTAAATCGATTTTCGGATAGTGGATAGTGGCGTCCAGAGAACATTTTTGCTGTAAACCATTTTATTCAGTGAAAAAATTATTAAAAATTATGTCCTGCTATTGATAGAGTTTCTTGTTAGAGAGTGTTTGGAGATACATTCGTGGTTTTGCCAAATTACCGTCAATATGGCATGCAAAATAATATGATTAAATACATTTTTTTCAATGTTGATAGTTTTGTTACCCAAATACTTCTATGTGCGTCTGGTAATGAAAAAATTTAATTTTTTTAAAACTTTTGATTCCCAAGTCTATGCATTTCTATGAATTAATTAAAAAAAAACATGTAAAATTTATTAGATTTCAAACCAAAATTTCTACGATTTTTTTTAACTTCAATTTTTTTAAACCCACAAAAATTTGTTTATAATTTTGAAATTTTCGTGGTAGTCCTTATTATGTAAGTATGTACAACAAAATATGGGGGTGTTCCACAAAAAATTAAGATGGTTATATATTTTAAGATCCACCCTACTGTATAGTGGTCCTTGTTCCGAAATTAACATAATAACACTTTTAATTTTGATTTTCCGTCTTTTTTTGGTTTGGTTCCAACATTTTGGCTATCCTAAGTCAGAGGGCGAAAATTTATAGCGGTTTCAGGGAAATATTAAGTTCAGCTACTCCTGCGAGCCGCGGAAATACCCAGGCTTGCGTGTCTATGGACTTTCCCCATGGGTTAGAATCCGATTAACGATATCTGAATATTTGAATATGCAAATAGGATCAGCCCTATTGATTAGTCCTTCAAGTGCCCTAAGGATAAAGGTGGAAAGACCAATCTGCCTGAACTGCTTTGCCTGTGATCGATTTAGATTCCTTATCTTTCTCGAAGTTTTTGGTACATACCCATATGATAAATGTATTACAAAGATGCCTCATACCAGGCCAAGACAAGAGTGCTGAAAGATGGCAGGCTTCTTTGAATAGATCTCGGCACACGTGGCCAATCGGCACACGAGGAATACTATAAATTTGGTTAGTGCTACCTCGAAAGTGGCTAGAGACCGATCAAAACCGCTGGGCCTAAAAATTCTACACAAATACACTTCGCATGCAGTTAGTATCTGGTGTAACTTTGAATAACATTATATCCATATCATAAAATCAAGTGGTCTATCGTCCCATCACCCGCAAGGGAAACTCCTTTAAAAAGATATTAATTTATTTCACTCTTATTATTCAAATATTATCATTCACATCTTCGTAAAATCTCTACCATATGTTTATGGGCCAAGCTCCGCGCACAATCACCCCACAACATCGAAACATGGCCCCACTGCTTATCGGGAAACATGTGATCCTTGAACACATTCGGCAGCTCAGCGATTAAAGTGCGCACATCTGCTATGGCACTTAGTGGATCATTTTGAGCGTAATAAAGAGCTATAGGCGCAGTTATCTTCTCTAAGGCATACAGAGGTGGCTCTGCACTGCCATAGCGCTCAATATTGCGCTCCTTACCATAGTCATATTGATAAAAATTCATCGAGTCTTTGAGTTGAAAATAATGCCTCAATTGTTTAATGCTAGCACCGCTAGAGGAATGTGCCGCAATAGCCGGCAAACGGGCCTGATGAAGAGTAAGAAGAGAATTAGCTCAAGTTGAAATCATTCAAAAATGTCACTCTAAAGCTTACTGGATTCCACATTCCATCGTGTCCGCCCAAGTAGTCGTACATGAATTTAACAAACCAGCTCTCAGTAGTCTTCGTACTGAAAAGAAATTTCCATGAGTTGTTGCGTGGTAGGATCTCAAAGGCCGAATCTTCGCGGAGAAAAGCTAAAGAGCGTATAAAAGCTTCCATCGGCGTTTTCATTTGTGACATATAGGCGACTGGCGCTAGAGCGCTCATAAGACATACCTTCGAGTTGTACTCTGGCCGCATGGAGGCCATACATAACAAAGAAAACCGTGGTGCCCTAGGCAGTTAGAGTTGTTAGCGAAAACATTTCTAAGCAAACAAAATGATCGATTAAGATAATTTACGCGGAATTACTCACCTGTGAATGGCCGAAGTAAGCTAACTGCCTGTGTGCCGTCTTCTCCAGCACATAGTCTATCATGGCGGGCAAATCATTACAGCCTATTTCATGCCAAGAGAAGTCCCAAAAGGCAGATTTTGTGGGACACCTTTCAAGATGATTGCGTGAGTAAAAATTGCCGCGCGCATTTCCCAGCCAAACATCATAGCCCTGATCGTGAAGGTAGTAGCCTGGTGTAAAGAGAAATGTTGTTGGTAAATTTCAAAGTAACTTTGCACTTCAAATTGCAAAACTAGTCCTGCCTTTGGTCCCTGTATAATCCAAGTATCCGAACTATCCAATAGGCCATGCATAAGGAACACTGGTTTGCCATGTGGTTGCGCCAATCGATGCAGTTGCAGGACATACCCGTCTGAGGTGTGAACTGTATGCTCCTCCACAGGATAATTGTATTTTCGCGCCATGCCTGTCTGGAAAAGGGAAGAATGAGGGGAATTTATATCAGCTTGATCTTCAGATCTTTTAATCGCTACTTACAAAGTCCAAAGTAGCATCTTCAATAACACTTTTGGAAAAATTTTTCTTCAGATAAGTGCTTGCATTTCTACAAATTGTATTTTTGAGTTGTAAAGTTTTCTCTGGAAGCCGAAAACATCTAACGGTTTGTACATGCTTTCTTTCGAATGCTCTGCTACTAAATTGTTTTGAAAAATTTCGCGCTTGCTTTTGGCGGTAAAGGCTAGTGAGCACACAATTTCGTTCAGCTTGTAGTTGTACCGTTATTGCTGTCAGCATTTTATCTCTGCCGATAAGAAATATGAAGATAAATGAATTGAAACAAGGCGAATCTAAAGCTGTCAGGGCGTGTTTGTCATACCCTAGAACAGTCATGTTGAGAACAAAGGTGGAAAATTGTTCGTATAAATTGGTGTATGGGTGATTTCCACACAAAGTGTACATGGCAGGAATTTTTTATATTTTTTTTAAGACTGATAAATTTATCCTCTGAAATCGTTTACTGACGTGCTTTCAGGCTCTTCAAAAATTATTTTTCTTATTTTTGCATTTTTGTAAAATATTTTCCACAATGCCACTTTTTTTTTAAAGTAAGCTAAAGTATGATGCTAAGCGCACACCAATGCGTTTGCGATACTGATAGCGTTATGTAGCTCTGATTAAAGAATAAGCGACTTTTATTTTAAAATTTATTTCATTTAATATGGGTTAGGTCACATCTGATCTCATGGTCTCACATATAAAATTGGATGATTTTTTACACAAAAAATTAATTTTTCCACGATATAGTCTATTTTGTGTACGCTTTGAAAACACGTGTTGCGTTCGATTTCTATCGCTATCGCTATCTCTATCGCTATCGCGTTGGGTGCGCAGGCTTAAAAACAGTTAGAAAAAAGTATACTTACCGATAAGAATTGTACTGATCTTTAACATTAAATGCAAATTTGCAAATCACTTTAAAACTCATTTATTAGCTAATGAAGAAATAAGCTTTTTAAATAAATAATCCTTTTGCACCCAAAAGTGACATTCTGGAAATATTAAAATTTTTTAGTTCCTAAGAGTCTTATTTCACGAAACCATAAAATCAGGGAAATCACTGAAACCCCTGAAGCAATAAACATATACTAGTAATTGTCTTATTTTAAGTGTTTTTTGCATACAAAACTGGGTGAAATTCCAGAAATATTTAGCCTAACTTTACATGGTGCATTGATAAATTCACTTAAAAACACAAAATAATTGTTTTCATTAAGACAAGCAAAACCACAAATGTTAATATCACGGCAAAATTAAAAAAAAAGTGACATTCTGGAAAATTCGGAGCGACACTATTATAATAGAAATCCACGCTTTTGTTGATAAAAATTTTCCGGCAAAAATTGAATATAACAACTAAAAGTAAGATGGTCATTCACAAAAAGTTACGCCTTTTTCATTGTTTCTTTTTTAAACTTTTTTTTCATGTTGATTATCGAATAAACTGAGCGGGGACAAATATTTTTATATGGAGTACAACAAAACGGCTTAGAAAAGCTTTAAAAAATTTAAAAAGGGGGGACAAAAAAATAGCACTTTGTTTGGAAATGACCCATATACATGAAAGAAGTGTTAATTCTGAAATTTTAATTTTTGATATTAAGTGCATGATATAATCATAATGTAATGTTTTTATCATGATTAGGTGTATTTGCATATTCTTTCAGCAGAAAACTCTCAACAATGAAATTCTAACGACTTTTTATTTTTTATATCGAAAAAAGCATTAATAAGGATAAGTACTAATAAGGTGACTGCTTTTGGGGTTTTTGTAATTGAAGTAATCGACAAACCTTTTTAAATATAAGATAAGGCATGAAATTCTGTTTAATCATTAGTAGATATGAAACTTAGCTGATCATGAAACTTGCAAAGTTTTTAGACTGGTTTTCACTATGTCATATTAGGTTTTTTCCCGTACGCAACGTAACAGTCAAGATGAGTAATAGAGAGCAAAGAAAGCGTTGTAAAATTGGAACGTATTGGATAGTAAGTGTGTTCTTCTTCCTGCCCGAAACAGCCCGCACTTCAGCTGTTCTGTGTTTACATGTACTTTTTGATTAATACAATAAAATTTGTGAAAACCAAATTCAATTTCCAAGTGTTAGCATTTAAGTGTCGATAATAAAAACTACTTGAATCAGCTAGTATTTCTCAACACTTCTGGATATTTTCGTTTATTCTCTAGTTACCGGATCCGGTCCAGGTTGGACTGGAAAGAACGTATTTTGACGCCAAAATTTCTCGACATATTTTGACACAACTCTATCTTTTTCATACAAGAAATTCTGTATAACATCAAGTCCAACTATATGCATACATATGTATGTATATATGTATACAATTATTTAGAAAATCAACAGTAGTTTAAGGGAGTAAAAGTTATGCCTTTTATTCATTTTGAACTCCATCACATTTACAAGACAGAGTTTCCTAAATAGGTAACACAACTTTATTCCACCTTTACTCTCTTTAAATTGTAATACAACAATGAATTATTTCTTACAAATACTACCACTTTAATGCCCGCTACTTGTTGGCGACTGCTTGCACGCTCGTCGATCAATTGACAAATCAGCTGTGAAGCAAATTATCATTAGAGACGCTGTCAAAATGCAAAGCTTCTATGTCAAACTTGGCAGCACTGATAGAGCTAAATGACAGTCAGCTGTCGTCAACAGCTGTCGCTGGCACTCTGTGAAGTCAAGGCACCATTTAAAATTTGAAATTCGAATAATTTGCAAAGTGCCTAATAAGGAATGTTTATTTCAATGAATACAGATCTAAAATAGTCTGCTTAATAACCTGATAATTATTGATAGATCGCGTACGCAAACTACATGCAAAAAAAGGGGAAATTGAGAGAGTAAAGTGACGGTTCACTTGGAAAAAGTTTAACTAGCAGCCAACTGCCAGCAAGAAAAATATCTGATCAAAGTCATCTGTCTGCAATTGTTAAAAATAATGAATTTTTTTATGACTTTAATAAGTTACCGATATACATACTTAACTTGTTTGTTTGGGAAAAAGCAGAATTTGATAAATTTTTTTCGTTTGCGTATCAAATTGATTTAGGCAAACTATTAATTTATATTCTTTTCATGTGTTTGTTTATGCTTTTGTGTGTAAACAAAATTGCGTTCAACTTTACTTTATATTTGCAAGTTTTTGCTGATTTTTCGTTCGATTAATTTTTAGCATATTTTCCAATTTGATAGTGAATCGTTTGTTACTCTCCTGGAAGTTTCTGCTGTATAAATTTTACTGGAGATCTATTCGAACAGACTATAATTCATATTTACAATTGTCATATGAGCGGTAAAATGAAATTACTGAATTAAAGCGCAGGAGAATTTACAGATTAATTCTTCCGGTGAATTTTTTCTTTACCCCCACTTTGTCTAATCTAATTGAGAATTATCGGGGAGAACTTGCCTATATAATTTTCATCGTACCATAAAAAAAACAAAAAGGCAAATATAGTTTATGACGAATTTAGGTATCATGCATGGAATATAACCGAGAAGTGATAATAATTTACTTTAGGAGATTCTTTGCAGATAGAAGCCTTATTTTGTTAAAGTATTTCAGACTCTTTCTCTTTCCTTCCTTTCTTGGAAAATCATCTAGAATGATTTCTTAGCGAACTTATACTGCAGCGAATTCCAATCTGAGATACATAAGCATGCATGTAACTATGTATGTCTACTGAAAATGTACTCAGTCAATTTGCTATCAGGACCTTTGGGTTAGTAATGACCCGATATGCGTTCGCGAATGCCGAAAAAGCTCACAATATCTATGTCAGCGTAGAGCCATTCTCTATTGGGTCGCAGTGGTATTACGGGAAGCAGACAAATGCGCGAGAAAGGGATCTTAAAAAAGTACATGCAACTATGTAAACGAAGCTCAAAAAAACCTGCAACCTCTTTTGCGATTCCTATCCTAACGAGTCGAAGAGATGGGTAAAACATTTGCATACATGCGTTGTATCGCGCTCGCTTTGGCCACTGCTTTATGACAAAGTACACAGAGTTTGTCAAGGCTCTCAATATCGAACTTTCGGTTTCTCATTTAATTTTTGACTTTTATTTAATTACTTCTTGGATAACAGTTATTTCTGATTTGTATTACATAAATCCAAAATAACAGTTATTCTTGACATTTTTTTTCTAAATAATCTGCTAATAACATTTATTTTTGATTTACTAGTATCGCAGTACTATCATAATATTATCATGCCTTAGATAACAGTTATTGAACACCTTTATTTATGAAACTCATCAATCAGTCAGTTACTTTCACTTTTAAACGTCATCAATGTAAACCAGTCACTCACTTTTATTTTTTAGGTCATACTTATAAATAAAAGTCAGTGACTGATTTATACTGACGACCTTTAAAAGTTAAAGTCAGTGTAACGGGTATTTGCAGATTATTTAGATAAATATCAAAAATAATTGTTATTTTGGATATATAAAATAAAAATCAAAAATAATTGTTTTTTGAATTGTTTTTGAATTGTAAAAATTTATTTTCAAATTTGTTTATCACTGAAAAAAGAAATCGATTAGTATGAATCACTTAAATAGTTGTAGAAAATTTCCTTCATAGTGAATTCTCAATGACCGTTTTCATCAATAACTGTTATTTCGGTCCCGGAATAATTCTGAATAAAATTGGTGAAATTTTGATGAAACTTTGCTGATTTTCTTTTTAGTTTTTGTGCAAAATTCTTAATTTCTAGAGGACCACACCTTCGACAACTTGAACAGCTTAAAGAAACGGTTTATTTGGCACATTAAATATTTATTTAGGTGTTACATACACATTGGTCGTATTTAATGATCGAAATTTATTCATTTCACAAAGGTTAAACATACACATTATATAAGTAACATACATTCCCAAATATGTACTTACATACATACACACAAAAATCTGTTTAGTTCAGGACAATAAATCACCGTCACTGAAGAGGCGTTTTGAAAAGTTTGCATAGTTTTTCCACTGCAAAACACAAAAAAACCTAACTGGTATGCAGGGTAAAAGGAAAGTATTGGGAAAAAGGACACGGAAAATTAGAAAAGCTTTGACATTTGCATATCTGACCAAATAAACGTCGAGGGAAAGTCAAACGAGAAAAAGTAGCAATCGAATAAAAAAGAGAAAAACTAAAGTAAATAACTACGAGATTGTGTATTCAATTTCGATTTAACACTTTGCAGGCGAAAGTGTTTGGAATTGTTACTGTAAGTTTTTTTCCTAATCTTCTGCCTTGTGATTTGCGCTTAAATGGTGGACAACACAAAAATGCCGGCACATATTTGAATAGATAAATACAAATGTAAAAATGGACACAAAATAGCGTAAATACAATCAACTAGTGACATTTGTTGGTTAATCTTTATTTTCAATAAAACTTTCTGAACTTCTGCAACAATAAAAAAAAGTTTGCAACAAATTTGGTTTCCTTTATTACATCGGTTTTTTTGCAAATGTCAACTTTTTCTTATTTATTGTATTGCTTTATTTACTGTGCTCAAAATTATATTTACCACTTTTCTCTCCTTATATTTATTTATGTATATTCTCACTTCCTTTTTGTACGTTTGTCTGCCGAGGCATTCGCTTTATCGTGTTTTGTAACGGATTTCCCTGTTTGAGATTTGCAAATTTGTTTTGTTTGTTTGTATTTGGTTCTACAGATCGGCAATTACGATATTTCCGCAGCGCACAGATGGACGTCACGATTATCGCATTTGGAATAGTCAACTCATCTCCTATGCTGGATATAAGCAGCCGGATGGTAAAATTATTGGGGATCCTATGAATGCTGAGTTTACTGAGGTGAGTCAGACAAATTTACATACATATTGTAAGAATATAGGCATGTAAGTGGTTCATGGTCCATTGCACAATTTTCTCATTACTTTTATTTTAATAAATTTTTACTATCTACTATATTTTTTTTTTAAATTGCTGCATGACTGTGGCTAGAAAGTTAAGAATGCTCTAACTACGGTAATACAGAATGTTCCCTTGGTCACGGCCCACTGGCATATGCCTGCTTTGGAGCCGTCTATGTACTATAGCTGGGTGCTCACCCGCACAATTCACTTCGTACTAGATGAACTTTAGATTGCTTTGCTACAATTCTCTATCATAAAATCTTTTCAAAAATAGAGCTCAATGTGTTCGGCATTTGTTCGGCCTCTTCGTGTGAACATTTTGGCAAGAATTTACATTACATTATACCCGTGAGATATTCTTAGGTGAATACGCCTAGACAGGAATCATATATTTTAAAAGTCTAAACCTGATGAGAGTTGTTATGGTTTCAAACGAAGACAAATATTAATATTAGGAGCAACCGACGAATATGAAGACAATACATTCCCACGACAGTCGGGGAATTTGTATGCTGTTAAAACAACAACGGAGACAAATACGGAGGCGAATTAGAAGACAAACATACGAGGGCGTACATACATGTGTACATATATGATGACGGACACGAGTACGGAGGCCAAAACCAAGACGAATGACGGAGAGGAAATGAATGAGAATACGAAGACGCATACGGAGTGTATGAATATGAAGACGAGGCTAAACCGATATGACGACGAAGACGTATGCATATTAGGGTGGTCCAAAAATGCATGTGAAAAAGAAAAGTGGCAATTTTTATGTCCTCACTCCCTGGAATTATTCTATACCGAAAAAAATATACGCCAATTTTCGTATTTTGAAATAAAAATATATTTAGAGGTCGTTCAAAGAGAAACTGAGTTTTCCAATCGAAAAATATTGATTTTCAAGAACTCTATACCATTTCTACGAAAAGTGTTTTTTCCCCATCTAAAATGCACGGAAAACTTTGAGCGCTTTTAGCGACCTCTAAATACTTTTTGATTTCAAAATAAAAATAGGGGTATATTTTTTCGAATATTTTTAGAAAAATTCTAGGGCATTAAAAATCCGAATTTACTTATTTTGGATCAGCCTAATGTACAGATATGCACCTCCCTAATGTATATATATGAACACGAAAAGTTTTTTAAGACGAATTTGCTTCTTCTAGGGGAGTTTTTATGGTTTAAAAAATCGGTTGAAGAGGACTCCAGTTCATGGTAATTTTTCCGCAGATCAAAGAGTGCCAAGGTCTTCGAGAACTTTAAAATAGAAAAACGGTCGAGTTTCGAGAGTGCCAGGCACTCCTAGTTTATTTAGTTTGGTAACTATGGGGTGGATATAAAACGGATTTGGCTGTTTCAATGGCACGGATAACGCGGAAATTTTCTACCTAAAAATTTTTTCTAAGTTATCTGTTATCAGTTGCCCCACAAGCATTTCAATGTAGACAGTTCAGAGATAAACTAAACGAAAAATTTCGTTCGTTGACGATTGTTGTAGCCGAGCGACCCGTGGGCCGATGTTGCTTAAACAATAACAACGCAATATCTTGTTCGTGCATGTTGATGCTTGCACAGATGAACGAATCGTGGTTAGATTTGAATTTTTTTACACTTCGTCTGCCAGCAGAAATCTTTGCGTTGTTTAAGTATCCAGTGTCCCTCATCGCATAACAAAGCAACCAGTCCATGTCTTGTTCTGGTAGATACTATCTCTGAACTAGTAACTTTATTTCATGGGGACACTTGCGCACGGCAGGGTATGTATGGATGTATGTATGTATGTAGATGCTCAAACGACAATGTACATATTAAAAACATTAGGGGTATTCTCTGAGTCTTGCAAAGCCCTTGCATGGTGCACGGATTGCACGGTTTGCAAAGCTGTCCCATACGAAAACCGGTTTTTACCGTGCAATCCGTGCAATCTGTGCACCATGCAAGGGCTTTGCAAGATTTAGAGAATACCCCTATTCATTCATACAAGCATAATTGCTATTCCTCTCTCAATGACACCATGTCACGTCATGACTGCTCATACGCTAAGGCATACAACTCACTTCGGTTTACATTAAATCTACACTCGTGCTAACGGACAGCTTTCAATTTATGTCCTTGTAAAACACATTTACACACATGCATACTATATACATACATATATACGAATGTACAAACATTTAATGGAAACATTTCCATCTAATCTGCAGCAGCGTTCTATGCTTCAGCTTCCGCTTGTTGTTTCTAACACCGGACAAACATAGCCGTTGGTGTTTACCTAACGCATTACGTGCAACAACAAAGAGATTTTAGATATTTATTTAAATTTAGCATAAAAGCCGTTTAGGTGCAGGCTCAAATTTGACCGAACGTTGGTCAGTTAGAGCGGTCGCGGCTTCACTGGCGAATTCGATATTTGGTATTGTTAGGAATTTTGGGTTGCCATTGACATTTTATTTGGCTTTTTGATTTGTCATCACTAACAGACATGCTCAGGTACATGTGTTTGGTTGTGTTTGGTTATGTGTGCGTATTTAGGGGTTTTGCATATTTTACAGTTGGTGCCTTTAATTCCTCCTGAACTAGTTTTTATGTGTGTTGAACTATTTATTTGAATATTTTGGCTTGCTATTTCATTTCAGGTTTGCCTCAAATTGGGCTGGAAGGGCAAGGGCACAGAATGGGATATATTGCCGTTGGTTGTGTCAGCGAATGGTCATGATCCGGACTATTTTGATTATCCACCAGAATTAATATTGGAAGTACCCTTAAGTCATCCAAAGTAAGTTTTTTTTTCTAATATTAAAAAAATAAAAAATAATAATTTCGTAAATGGAAATTTTCATGAAATGCATTTAATTTCTGTGTGTGTGTGGAAATGCGTGTTCGTGTTGGTTTAAACCCGTTGTAACGAAATGTTTTAAGTTAAGCTCATATTAGTATTCCAGATATGCATGTTCTGATATTCTATTTTAACAACATGGTTGAGCTTAGATGGGCATAGATTCATAGAAAAGCAGTCTAGTTTGATTTGACGTAGGATTCTAGAGACCACATGAGTCTGATTAGCTTTAGGCATTGAAACTTTCAAACGAAAATCAGGGCTGGAATCGTAACAGTCGTTAATGAGCAAATCGTCACGTAAACATGCATCTTTTGGATTCTAACAGTCGTGAACCTACTGCTCGTCTCGTATATCGAATTACGAAACGAAATGTGCTTGTGACGAAGAGCTTTTGCACGAGCGTTTGTTTGGTTTTTCAACTGTCAAAATTTTACTTTGCATTTGGCACTACAAAACTCACCATACCATAGTAAATTTTTTCAGCCTATGGCAGAAAAAGTATGTAGGCTTTTTAGGTTGCATAGTTTTAGGCGCAATTGTTATTCATTGCTACAATTCTACTGAAAGCAGTCCAAGCAGATGAGGAGCCCAAATCAACTTTTCAACCACTTAAGCAGGGATCACACGATTTCTACATTTGTACGTTTGGCAGTCACACGATAATGAGTGCAGCTTAGTAAAAGCTTTCCAAACAATACCACTCTGTAACGGTGAAAATGGACAAATCTTTACAAATGTACAAATCGTGTGATCCCTGCTTAAGTGGTTGAAAAGTCGATTTGGGGTTTCCGGCCTACTACAATTCCTATATATTCCATAGAGGTGTGCATATCTATGTGCAAAGAAAATATTGGATTGTAACTTTGATTAATATTACATACAGCACATAAAATCTCCAAACCACAAAAATGTGAGAAATTTGTGCAAATAAGTAGATCATTACCTTTTAAAAAAAGAAGAGATAAAAATAAAGTCAGACCATAAATATATACAAATATTAAACTTGCAGTTAAAGCTGTGCACTGCAGTCAACCTTAGTCAATTTGTGGGCTGCCTAAATAACTCAACTTAAAGATTGAAGTTATCCGCATTGAACTTAGTATCTTAACAAATCGTTTGGTTTGCCTTTTGACTCAACGCACATCGCACAGTAGCCTTTTGCAATACCGCAATAGTTGGTTTGGCGGTTTTCCAGTTGAGTCAAATAAATCGACCGCTCAGTAAAAGATAAATATTATTTGAATAATGTTTGCCTCGCAATTTCGACAGATACAGATTCATAAAGACAAATTGGTGTATGTGTGCGTATGAGCGAATTTGTTAGCTTTAGGCAAACCTAAATATTTATATATGTACATATAAAACACAATAATGATATATGCACTTGATAAATATATGTATTCGTAAATATACTGGAGCATGTGTATTTTATTTGTTTATTCGAGTAACGGTGATGTTTACACATCCATCAATTGCAATTGTTTACTGAGGAAGCATACTACTGCTATACATATTTTAGTTTACTACATATACAAATACAAATACATATGTACATACCTGTATACATACATATGTTTACTTTTCCCACCAGATTCGAGTGGTTTGTGGTTTTGGGTCTCCGCTGGTATGCCGTGCCCGCAGTCTCATCGATGCTCTTCGACGTTGGTGGCCTCCAGTTCACAGCGACTACATTCAGCGGTTGGTATATGTCAACGGAAATTGGTTGTCGGAATTTGTGTGACACAAATCGACGCAATATGTTAGAGGTGAGTGAAAGTGTTGCGAACTACTAACAAATTTAAAGGTTGACATTAGAGTTGGAAAGTCGTGTACTACATACTAGCGTGGGCCGAAAATCCGCTTTTTAGAATTTTGATTGGTAATAGCAAAAATATAGTTCATTATGCTCTACAAACAATCTATGTGAAAGATGACAATTTTTGGTCAATATTTTAGACTCGCCCAAGTCCATCAAAGTTCATTGAGCTTACCGACTTAGTTTATCTTGGCCACTATTTGACTACCTCTTGGTTCAATTTAAGGTTTAATGAGTTAATAGTGGCAAGTCATAAATGTGGCGATATCACTTCACGTTACCTTCATTTTCAATACATTCATATCCTATTTTACTCTTCTCAACCATACTGCTCGATCAGAGTATTCCGATTGTTCAAAATTGTAACATCACCATTACCGCTGCTAGGTTGACAACAAGTTTTCACCGTTGCACAGTGGTCACAATGCTCAATCTAGCTGGAAGAAAATAAAATTTTCGAAAATCTTGGAAACAACAATTTTGTTTGATTATAAGTTAGAAAGTGTCCACAGTGCATAACGGTATATTTGTTTTGTTTTAATTCGCTGAAATAGCTTCGCTTTATGCTTTGAAAAACAGGTGTTTAGTTTGTTCATACAATATTAATTGCAAAGTTGATCTTTATTTGAAAAAGTGGAGTGGTTTTCAAGTAATTTAAAAAGTGTGGATATTTTCTGTGGATAAAAATTATTAAGGTGAAGATATTAGTAATTCTTTCTGTGTATGAATATTGGTTGAATGTGGTAATTTGTTTAGATAAAAATTCGTTGTATCACATGTATCTAGCTCGTGGCAATTTTTGCAATATTAAAATTCGATTAAAGTTTTGGGTAGAACTTAATCCGACTTATGCTGTGGTTAATGAATTTTTGTCAAGGCAATTATATCAGCTTTTCAATGTTTGCATAATCAGCTGCCAGTTTTTGCCTAAACGATTTTTTTTCGCTCACAGTGGAAAATGCCGATAACAAGGAGGGAACTTTACAATGTTTGGTGTAGTACGAAACAGCAAAAAGAAAAAAGCAATGCTGTTTTAGCATATATTTTCAATTATATCGGGGTTCAAAGTGAAGAAAATAATGAATACAGTAAAGATGTGCGGCAATCTGTTTATATTTTTATATCCATTTTGAAAAAAAAGTGGACGCAGGCCCATCGAACAAAGCTTGTGTTTGAGAATTCAAATAAAGTTTGGTTAGATGAGATATTTGTTGTTCCAACCAAACCTTCGACAACTTTTGAAGAAGAATTATTAGAGGAACCATCAACATCTAAGCGTGGAAGACCTTTAAAAGAATTTTTCGATCAAAGCGAGAGAGCAAAGCGAACGCACGTAGCACCTTTATTGGAGAGTTGGTCGCCAGAAGAATTAGGGTTTGCTGCTGGAGTAAGTCTCTATAAATCTGGAAAGAGAGATGCTGCAAACATTGTCAAATCTATAAGTTTGCTCCGTCAGAAGCGTCCGCAATGAAAAAAAATTAAACTTTTCTTTTAAGGAACCAGTACCTTACACTTTAAAAAGCTCAAATAGCTGCGATAGGTCCAACTCAAATTTTTGAAGAAGATGAACAAATTAATGTCACTCATAATTTTTATTTGACAATGATTGATGGGAAAATATTCTCGACAATCGCGAATTCTTCTTCACAATGTTGTGGAATTTGTGGAGCATCGCCAAAATTTATGAATAACCTGAGTGCAATAGAAACATTTGACCCAAAAGAA
Source organism: Rhagoletis pomonella (assembly GCF_013731165.1). Taxonomy (NCBI): domain Eukaryota; kingdom Metazoa; phylum Arthropoda; class Insecta; order Diptera; family Tephritidae; genus Rhagoletis; species Rhagoletis pomonella. Next base: position 76,453,793 of record NW_023458560.1, read on the forward strand.
AACCTTTATGAGTATGGCTTGTCAACATTGCACGCTTGGATAAGGTGTTTTGAATATGTTCTTCATATTGCGTACAAGCTAAATGTTCAAAGATGGCAAAGCAGAGGAGACTCCGATAAAGTAACAATAGAGGCAACAAAGAAAATTATTATTGATCGCCTGAAAAAAGAAATGGGCCTGCTGGTTGATATTCCTAAGCCGGGATGTGGCACAACGAATGACGGCAACACGGCTAGAAGATTTTTTCAACAACCAGCTTTAGCTTCCGAAATAACTGGTGTTGATGAACAATTAATAAAGAGATTTGCAGTAATTTTAAATACTATGTCCTGTGGCTTTGCTATTAATGTGGAGGCATTTCGAGATTATGCGATGCAGACAGCACAGCTGTACATACAATTGTATTCATGGTATTATATGCCATCGAGTGTTCACAAAGTTCTAGTGCATGGGGCAGACATTATTCAATATGCTGCACTGCCTATTGGAATGTTATCCGAGGAAGCCTTGGAATCTCGAAATAAGGATTTCAGGAATATCCGAGAGAATCATACAAGAAAAATGTCGCGAGAAAAAACAATGCACGATCTCTTTCATTATCTACTTTTATCATCGGATCCTCTTATATCATCTTTTTCAACCAAGCCTTCTCTTCGTTATAGCAGTACAGAGCCTTTATCTGAAGAAGTAATAGCATTACTTTCAGACGCGTCTGACGGGCTAGTTCCACACTCAGAAGTCGATTCAGAAAGTGGTGTAGATTCTGATTGAAGAATTCAAAACATAGATATTTAATATTTTTTAACACACTTAAACTATTTCTCAATAAATCATAACGTTTTATAAAGTCAAGCAAATTTTATTCTGGCTACAACTATGAGATACCCATTTTACCGATTGCTCTTATTTTTGATGAGAACATCCATTTTGATGTAAACATTCAGCATGCAAAGTTTCTCATCGATACATCTTCGCAAAACCAAGATATGATTTTTTTCCCGCTAGATTGAGCGTTTGGACCACTGTGCGTTGTCTTTATTCCTCATTATGCCTCTGGTATTTCTTTTGCCATACAATTTTCAGCTTAATTGCTCAATAAATCAAAATAAATACACAACTTATACGATTTGCTATAATAAAATATTCGCTTTATTGTTTTTTTTCTCATTTTCCTTACAGACAATTGCGTTGAAGATGAATCTGGATACACGCACACCCACCTCCTTGTGGAAGGATAAGGCTGTGGTTGAGGCAAATATAGCAGTGTTGCATTCATATCAGAGCCATAACATTACAATTGTGGATCATCATACGGCCAGTGAGAGTTTTATGAAACACTTTGAGAATGAATCAAAATTACGGTAAGCCATATTTAGAAGCCACTTTAGCTGCGTAAACCAATTGCTTTTTTATTGAGTTATTGCTTTTGTTATTAGGATACATTTATTTTTGAATACCCACAGGGAGTGAAGAAAATGGTTGCAAGTTCGTAATTTATTTGTGTCTAAATATGTAGATTCGCTGTTTTTTTTATCAATGCATGTTTTGTTTTGAACCATCAAGATTGCCGAGGCTTCGTGCTTATAGATTTCCGAATATAAGTCCCTCCCCGTTCTTATTGAAAACATAAATATACAATTTTACGACAAATTCTTTCTTTGATGAGAAAATTCTATCGAATTAATTATTACAAAACCACATTACTACCCAAAGGCTAACACCCAAATGAATAAAAAATAAAGAAGATTTTAACTGCTTTATAAATCGACTATGAATTGGGCCATTAGGTGTTGTAAATACAAAAAGGCTCTAAATCACGGCCTATATTACGTTTACGATAAAAATATCTTATTCATACTGATGATTTGTGGCAGATGTCTAAACTCGATGAGCGAAATACTCGCAATCACATTTAGAGGTCTATTCTGCGCTGGTAACAATAATTTTGTAACTGGTAAATGAATTTTTAAACCCTTTTCGCTTTCTTAGCACTCTTGTAACCGGTAAATTTTGTTACGAACTCATAAGTTGGTAACAAAATTTTGCATCGTGAAATATGCAATGCGAGCGCTTTTCCACAATTCTTCAAAGCTGAATTGCCAACGCACCTAGAATCGCGATGACAAGAAGTGGTAACATTTTTTTGGTAATCAAATTTTCTGGTTACAAAATCAGCGGTAACGTACAGATTAGACCTATTAAAGATATTTATTATTAGTCAGGAGGGAAGAAAGAAGGAGAGTAAATCCAAAGCAGACCAACTTGGTAGTTTTTACAAGAAAGTACAATAAGTATACCTTTTTGGTCAACACCAATGGTAGAAAATATTACCAAAAATGTGGCAGTTATTAGGAGCGGTAAACTCACGTGGGGGGCGAGAGTGGATCAGAGGGTCAAGAAGGCCTTCAAGGCTTGGTAACACATGGGGCTTTTCTTCTTGACATTTAGGAATTCTTCAAGAGGTCGGAGAATGTAAAGAGCTTGCGTAACTGTGTATGTATGTGTAACTGCGACATAGTTGCGAAGAATACGGTTGAGAAATCTCCACTGAGACATTTTAAAATTTCAAGTCATCCACATCCCAGTCGGCGGAATGAGAAGCGTTTCTACACGAACACCTTCAGGAAGGGATTTTTCAATAACTTATTCTTTTTGGAAGCTTTATTAGAGGATATTCCAATAGCGCTGCCATTCGTAGACAGACGAGAAGGTGGTGCGTTTACTGCAAAGTTAAATTCAAACTGTTTTATTATTATTTCATGTAAATTTTTCTCTTCTAAGGGAAGCTGAATCATAAGGCCTGCAAACTCTGGCCATGCCATACAAAATTAAAAAGAGTAAAGAATCGAGCACGGAGGGCCTATTACTTCAAAATATACGAACTAAAGGCTCCCAAAAGGCCTATTTTTTCTAATTTTGCCGACTGGGATCTATGAAGTAGTGCCGATATCAAATGATTTTTGAACTTTAATAAAATTTCAAGTAGGTTGTTAGAACATTTTACATTGATGGTGACGCCTCTCATTTAAAAAAAATTTCTCTTTGAAAATGTCAATGTAAGGGATACAAAATGCATTCAAGTAAAGGGATCCGATGTCGTATATGGCGTATTAAGAACTTTTTCACTTCGATATATCCTTCGTTTTCATGCTCTTTCCGGCTGGGTGCACAAATTCATTACAGTTGTTGTTTTTCTTTCTAAATTTTTTACGTTGCTTCATAAAACCATTGCAAGTGCATACTATGTTCATATATACATACATATGTATGTATGTGCGTAAACATTTGATGCGCATTTTTATGTGCGTCCTTTTTGAATTTATGTGTATACTCGTACGTGTTCCATTTGACGTTTCACCTGACATGTGATGGCTCTGATTCAATGCAATAACATAAACATCAAACTGTGATTACTTTGTTTTGTTGCTTGCTGATTTTTATTAGTTTCAATATTCCGCTTCGCAACATAAACTTTCGCTTACTGAATTTGTTTGTTTTCATTTCCGGATTCCAAAAAAAGACAGCAACAAGACAATAATACAATTTGCGTTTCCATTCCGCTAACTCGCAGTAATCATTTTCCATTGTTATTACTTTGTTTTGCACTAATGTCTATATACTAATATATACTGAAAGAAAAAAAAAATGTCTCTGACGTGAATCGATGCGCGGTTTTGTTATGGTAGTTCAAAGTAATAAATGGGTAAGGCTTCCTCAAGTGGGCAGCGAATTTACCAACATTAATATTTTTCAATGATATTCAGGCAGCGCCGAGTTTTGTAGTCGAACAGTGCACTGTGTAATTTTTGTTGCAAATTTCCAAATAGTTTCTTTTTAATC
>NW_023458560.1:76462632-76477358 GCF_013731165.1 Rhagoletis pomonella
TGTTAAATATTTAACGCAACCCTCTGCGGCAGAGAAATTTTTAATTCTTTTATCTAACATGTGGCAACTCCTTTCATGGAACTAAAGATATGTTGCACACCCGAAGGACAAGGCCTTTGATGTGATACCTCATTTTTACAAATCGCACGAACGATACAGATTTTATGGCTTGGTGTTAAATATTTAACGCAACCATCTCCGAACTCGATTAAGAAGTTTCACTTCAAAAATTACAAGAACTGTATAAAAACTTAATTAGTTTTTGTGTGCATTGATCAACAGTAGAAATTTTTTCATCCATTGGTATATTAGCCCACTATATATGTATGTATGCATGAGTACTTTTTGCCAGCTCGGGGCCTAGGTAACAGTAGATTTGTTTCGAGGGTTTTGTTGGATTTATTGATTTAATTATAAGAAAAGGGAATATAACACTGTTCGGTTTTCTTTTTGCAATTTAAGTTGGTGATCGCAGAGCAGAATTTAAAACATTAAAATTGATTTAAATGCAAAAGGCCCGTCTGGGAATTTTCGGCTACAAAGAATCTGAATTTGCAATTTATTTTCACCAAAACCGGCCGCTGAGTGTGCTTTGGTGCAAAAAACAAATGTTGTTTAGAAACATTGTTGGAACTTTTTCTTCATGTTTATTGCATCTAAGCGCACCCTGGCGACCGTTTTTGGTAACAATAAATTGCATGTTCAGATTCGAACACGCGTCTGGTGTTTTATACTTAATTCCACAATAAAAATAAATTTTTCTGTTTTTAATTTGCATGAGGATCCAAGAAATCCAAGAAACCAAAATCATGAAAATATATGGGAAATCCTTCTGGATTTCGAAAGACTTCGCGAAATCTCAGATTTCAGTGCAATGGGAATGTAGTAGTGAATGAAAACAGAAATGACAATTCAGAGGCTAAATGCACAAACAGAAATCAAATTCGCTCCTCTGTTGCTGCTACCTTTTCAGTATGCTTTCGTAATTCCAAATGATCGAATTATGTACCAAGGAGCCTTAAGGCTTAAACGATACTTATGATTCATAAGCTATGAAAAAAAATATTTCAAAAAGATCGAGGCAAGTCATAGCGCAAAATTCACCGAAAACGCGTCAGTTCTTCATTCTTGTCAGCCTTGTCACCAGCACTTATAAAAGTGAGCCTTTTGGGAAGCTCATAAAACTCCCAACTACTTATGTGCTTAAGTACAACCCTGAGTGAGTAATGCCATTTCAATTTAATAACATGTAGAGTATGTGTAGTTATTAAATTGCTTCCAAAGAATAAATTGAATAAAATCACACGTCAGAACGCTGTTGCATATTAAACATCCGCATACCTCTTAAATTTCATCAACATCCGTTGACGCTGAAATTCTGAAGCGAACAGAAAAACTTGTTTAAGTCGACATAAGCAACATTTGAAAATTTCAAGTTGATTAAGTTAGAACTCAAAATTGTTGCTAGCAAATGATAAACTGCTTGCAAAAATATCAATATTATTGATATGAATTTACACAAATCAAAACCAATATATAAAATATACTTTCCACTCTAACAGCTCGCTGGTTTTACGATCAAATCACACTTAAGCGGTTCCTTCTTGCCATCACAGAATTTACACATAAATTTGCGCGTTACATCTGATTCATACATACATGCGTAGATATGTATATCTTTATGATAAGTAATACAATTGCCAACTGTCTCACAATGACACATTTTAAAACAGTCAATATTTTTCATTCTCAATTTAATCCGATAAGCTGCATGTGACTTCCGCATTAAAAGGATTCCCAGTACCGGCGCGGCGGCAGCAAACAAAAATAATTCAAAACAAGTAAGAGCAGCGCTGTCTTCGGCTATGCCGAAGTCTTCATACCTTTCATGAACATCTGCAAATTTTACTTTGACAGATTACTGCTTTTGAATACATCTGCATACATCGATAGAGGAGTTACATACTTATATAAAAAATCGCATCTAAACAATCAGAGGTATGGAAGATATACTTTATATGACACCAATCTAAGTGATTTTCACCGCTATGTGATCGGTATGTAAACCGGTAACACAATTTATTGGGTTTAGTTTCGTACATAAAGGAGATATATGGCAAAAACTGGTATCTTAACAATCAGTGCTATAGGAGATAAAGCTTATAAAGCATAGATTTTGACGATTTTCTCAGTAGACTTTGTATTATTATTTATAAAATATCTTACGAAATTTATCGGTTTTAGCTGTTCAAATAAAGGAGTTTTACAGTAAAATCCCATATCTGAACAATCAGATGTATGTATATATGTTGTAGTCATCCGATCCTTGTTATTTCCGTTGTAAGTATTCTGTTAATAATGAGTGAAAATGGTGCGAAATTTCATGTTCCTAGCTGCATAAATGGAGGAGTTATGATAAAAGACCTCATATCTGAACAATCAGTTGTATGGGGGCTGCAGGTTATAGTGACCCGATCTTTGTTATTTTCACTGTAAGTCTTCTGTTGATAATGAGTGAAAACAGCGCGAAATTTCATGGTCCTAGCTACAGAAATGGATGAATTATAACGAAAAATCTCATATCTGAACAATCAGTTGTATGTGAGCTATAGGTTATAGTTACCCGATCTTTTTAATTTTCACTGTAAGTTTTCTGTTGATAATTATTGAAAACAGTGCGGAATTTCATGTTCCTAGCTATATAAATGGAGGAGTTATAACGCAAAATTTTATATCTGAACAATCAGTTGTATGGGAGCTATAGGTTATAGTGACCCGATCTTTGTAATCACTGTAAGTATTCTGTTGATAATGGGTGCAAGTATTGCAAAATTTCATGTTCGCAGCTGCATAAATGGAGAAGTTATAATGAAAAATCTCATATCTGAACAATCAGTTGTATGGGAGCTATATGTTATAGTGGTCCGATTTTTCCGGTTCCGACAAATGATTAATACATTATAAAAATACACCCACCTACCAAATTTGATCCGGATATCTCGAAAACTGAGAGACTAGATTGCATACAAACAGACAGACGGACAGACGGACATGGCTAAATCAACTCAGCTCGACGTTCTGATCATATAAGTATACATTTTCATGGGTCTATCTCTTTTTGTTCTGGTACTTACAAACATCGGACCAAAGTTATAATACCATTTCATGCTCATGAAAGGTATAACAAATAAAATTTGTGGACTGAATAAATGTCTTACTCCTTGCCGCAACAAGCATAAGGACATGTGTATATATGTATGTGTATATTTATGTATGTATGCATATGTAAATCGCTTACAATAAAGAGCGTGTGCATGTTTGTACCCTGCAGGAAATGTATCTAACTATAAGCTAACTATAAGTTGGTTAGTAAGGAGCTAAAAGTCACTTATTATCTGTATATTTTCTTTGACGAAAGCTAACTATATTTCTATGGCGATGGTCGCGAATTAGTCAAGGGTGGTTACCTCTGCATTTGATGTAACCAACTTGTAACTAAAATATCAATAGGAAAAACAAAATATTTTCTTTATTTATTTATTTATTTATTTTATTACATTTCAGATTTGTTTACATATTCTGCTGTAGGTGGTCCCATGATAAAAACATTACAAGGTAAATTCATTCTCTCATTTCGTCGGCCATAATTTTTTTCTGACGTTTGCCAACATTTTAAAATCATATAAAACTGAAAATAAAAAAAATTTATTGTTCACAATTGTTGTTGTTTGAGATTGAAAATGAGAATGTGTGTGTGAGTTTGAGTTTTGATTTTAAAATTATATTGTTGGCAAACGTCAGACTGCCTCTCAATGGTTTTACCTTTTTATGTTTTTATCATGGGTGGTCCCATATTCGAACTCCGTCAGACATAACTTCAAAATGACAATATGAAATTTCGATCGTCCTTTTATTAGTCCTCAATTCGAAAAAGTATTTGCGAAGTGCAGGATATTTAAATAGAAGCGCGTTTAAGGATATCAATCTCCTGCATTACTTGTCAACTAGTTTCAAGTGAGCTTTTTGTAGCTAACTACAAATTATATATTTTATAGAAATCCTGCAAAAAATCTAATTTTTTTCTGCAGTGCATGTATAGACATGCGTGCATGTAAATTAAATACTTATATACGCATAATAAAAAAGTTAAAGGATAATCCAACTGGAAGTCTATATGCCATTCAACCAAATGTGAGGGCATGCTTTACAAAAAAAAGAACATTACCCCTACTTTTTCTTATGTATGCATCTGTGTGTGGAAGTGTTTTGTGCTTGTTTGTGTAGGCAACGAACACAACCACCAATTACTAGTGGCAACCAACCCACAGCAAACAAGTAGGCGGTTTTTTGCTATCGCTCGATTTTGCATGCACATACATGTGTACATATCGCCGCTTTCTTCAAAAGTGTATCAACTCAAAATTCACTATTTATCAGAAAGCCTCAAAAAATACTTCTTTATGTAATCTTAATCATTTGAGGAAGGTGGGCTTGATTGTTATCCTTATCAAGAATTCACAAGAAAATATGTATTGTTTCAAATTTTACTGTAAGGTAAGCATTTTCAATGCATAATATCAAAAACCTTAAATTTTGAGTTAACGCGGATTCGAAGAACTTGCGATATATGTACGCCGATACGAATTTATGTCGCAATAGTCGTCAATCTCGTTTCATTGCTGTCATTTCCTAGCAATAATAGTTTTACAAATAGGAGCAGCTTGCTGCTACACACACGCTTTTGCTAAACTCTTCATATAGGTTCCAGGTACTATATACACCTATGTATGTATGCCATTCACATCCATATGTACATATGTTCGTAGTACATTTATCAGCTCACTTACCTGGCAATTTGTTTGAAATTGAATTTACGTCTTGGTTTCTTGCTCTTGCCCTCGCCACGCCCCTTCTTCCACACATGCGTACGCCAAGCCGGATCTTGATACTCAAACGATGGCTTCAAATAATACAAAGCCATTTCCTGATGGAAGACAGGCGTTATCGAGCCAGACATCGGCGGCACAATCCATATCCAATCGGCTGGACAGCCATTGCTGCAAAGAAATGCAAATACATGCGATTGTATTTGTGCAAATATATATATAGCAAAGCAAAGAAAGCAACTTGAAAATATCTACAAAAACAAAAGAAAAATTGCTGCATTAAGCTCAATGAAATTCAATGTAATTCTGTTGGGGATCGAGGTATGCACGGAAGTGAAAACTGCAATTAAGATGTGTGTACCATTTGTGTGGAAGAGTGCATGTATGTATGTGCTATGTAAAAGAAAAGTATGAAAACTGCCGGTTTTGTTTAGAAGTCCTTTCGTGATGGCGGGTTGGGTATTTCATTGAAATAAAACAAGAAATGGAAATCAGCGGTGATCGTAATCAAGGCAATCGAATGCTTGAATGGTTACAACTACACAAGTCTCCTGTAAACTTTGAATAAGACTGAAAAATTGAAAAAAAAAACACTAAGATTTCAAAAGCTCTATTGTGCTCGGTTTGTAATAAACGGGGAATGGTTTTTCAGAACCTAAAAACCGAAATGCACTAAAAAACGCAAAAAAGTCAATAAAAAATAGCACTAAAAACACAAAAATTGGCAGAAAACGCTTTTTATTTAAGAAACCCCAAAAATGATATTTTTTTTAAATCTAGTTTCATACGAGTAATATTCACATGTCCTTAAATGTTACTATAGTGGCTCAATTATAGTTTCCTACATCTACTTTAGAGAGCATTTTTTATAAGCTTTCCGATAACAATATAGATTTTAGTTAAAAAAAAATTTTTATTTCTATGAATATTTTTGCTTTGCCAAAGCTTCAATTTGAATTTTTTTAAACTAAAGCTTGACTTTGCAATAATTGGCTGACAGAAATTACAGCATTTTCAGCGCGCTGTAGAATAAACTTTTTTTAATATTTCTTTTAGGTTCATGGAGAAAGGGCATTATCTTTCACAGGGCATGGGGCGGCATTTTAAATAAATCCAGTCCTGGCGACGAGCCGGGTTTCATTAGTATTTATTTTCTGAAATACAGCCATTCAAGGGTATAACCGCAGCTGGATTTTCAAAAGTCTTTATCCTTATGAACAGTGTTGCCAGAAATAAATATCCCTTTAGGGCTAGAACCTCCGGAAAAAATGGCTAACTAAAAAATTTTAGAGCTAAGAAAAGGGCTAGTTTCATTATTCATCGATTTAAGATTTTTTTTAAAGTTCTCATTCTAAACAAACATTCTTAGCATAAAACTCGTAAAAAGAAAACATAGAAAATAGATACATTACGAGTCCATTGATTACATTAGTTTACACGAAGAAAGGACTTCGCTGAAAAATATTATTTTATACTTATTTAGGGGCGCTAAGCACGAAAGTAAGTCTCATTTACTTTCCCAAAGAAGCATCTTCGAGATATAAAAAACTCCAGAAAAGCAAATGGATACCTTTCGAAAGATATATTTAACCTCATTGCGCCGACATATTTTTTGTCAATTGGTGTAGTACTTTTTGAGTTTCAGGCCTTTAAATTCGAAAGATAAGGAAATTTTCAAGCCCTTTCGAAAATTGTTTATTTTTATGCATTACTTTCAGTTGATAAACTGTTTGAAACATGGAAAAACATTTCCACATAAACCGTAGAAATGTTTAAATTTGATAAAACAAAACAGTATAACATCAAATTTATTCAAAAATTCATTGCTACTATCTTGATCAAAAACATATTAAAATATCCTTCTACCATATTCCGATGAAATAAATAATCGTAGTAGTGAACTAAATTCGAAGTGAACGTTTTTTGTAAAAACATTAATTTTTCTGAACATTTAAAGTCCAAGTCCAAAACTATTATAAGAGGAAATATAAAATGTCAATTAATAATTCATAAAAGTTTCTCAGGGTCGGACCTAGTTTCTGACATATCGGTGAAAATATGTCAAACCCCATAGTTACAACGCATTACATCGCATATGTGCATCGTTATTTTTACAAAGTTTCATATTCGACTGCCTTGAAATCAGAAGTGTATAATTTAAAATTTTCTTACACATGGATTTTTTCAGTTAAATTTTATCAAAATTGTTATAAATTTCAATGTGTTTTTTAGTTTTATTAAAAAACAGCGTTTAACATTCTTATGTGCATTCATTACACTCGTATGCAGTATCGAAGATTCCGTTTGAACGTGACGAGCCACCTTCTCCAATAATGCTATTTTTTTGCTTGACTTAATATACCTCCCTACCAAGTTCCAGTCCTCTACCGTTAATACATGCAGAGATATGCAGTATGAAAAACTCCATTTGTATGGGAGGAGCCACGCCCAGATTACAAAATTTCATGTTGATCGGTTGAGTTGTTAAAGCGTGAAAGCATAACCAACAAGCAAACTCACTTTCGAATTTAATTAATTTAAGGATAAACTCAATATTAATGGAATGAGTTACAGCAGAAAAACTTTTCATTGCTAAACTTCCCTTACCGAATAAACCTTTGATCAAGAAAAAAAATGTTTGCGAATTTTCAATGAGAATCGCGACTTTTTATGAGTAATTAATATTCATATCGGCAAACAACTCGTAAAGAAGATCAGTCAGTGTTTCTTTTCTTCTTTTTTTTTGCATTACGCCTATTGTTCCGTCAACGCATTTGAGCGGTTGATAAGCCTTATCAACTTGTTTTTAAATTGTATACAAAAACAAGCACATGATCACCAAATATGGCAAGTACTTAATAGAAAAACATTTTTTTGTTTATATTTTTTTTGTTAAATTTATGGTCGACTTGTCACGTCGCATCGCACAAAAGTCAAAAGTGACAATTTAGCTGGACAAAAATCGAAAATTGCGGTGATATTTAATATCTACAAAAATACCTTTGAACGTTCCTTAATGTTTGACTAACTAAGGGACAGTATTTTATAACTAATGCTGAATGCATATCGTGCGCTCAGGCACCTCGATCAGGCATACGCGATAGCCCTGTATTAATTATAGTATGTTTGCATGTAACTTTTTAAAATTATTTGTATATTAAAGAAGAACTTTTGCAAGTAAGTTTTTATATTTTCAATAGTTTACGTATAACAGTTTTTAAATTGTAGTTATTTAAAAAAGTTCTATAAAATTAACTAGAAAATAATTATTCCGTAAATGATAAAAAGTACAAAAGTAAAAGTATTTTTGATTTGTTTAGAAAGCCCTCTCAAAAATCAAGCTGTTCCGTTGAAGCAATTTAGTAGTAATTTTATTTTGTTAACAGCTACAAAATAATCTATTAGCATCAGCTGATTGACAAATAAAAAATTATAAAAATGCAAAATCGAAACGATGAATCTCCAAATTTTTAATTTGCTACGAAACCTCCATGTTGTCCAAGTACAATATTTATCTGTTACTATTATTTATTTCATGTAAATATCAAAATGTAAACATCATGTTTCAAATCAAAGTGGATAAAACCGTTTTTCGCAGGGGTCAGTAAATTTATATTTTTATTAATGCCGTTATTTTTGCATAAATAGTTTTAAACCATCATATAATTCTAGTTTCCAACACCCCAAATCAATTTCATTAGTTAATTATTTTTGTCCAGCTAAATCGTCACTTTTGCCTTGTTTGTGTCGTTTAACAGTCAAGAGGAGTATTAAAAGCCATAAAATAAGTCATTGTGTTTTCCAAACAAGGAGGCAATTTTTTGCAAACGAGAATCAACCAGAAGAGCGTCTAAAAATAAACTGATAATTATGACATTTTACTATCGTTTAGTCGCGGATCAAACTACTCGAACAAAGAGAGTGCCAGTGTCACTAATTGGTTCAATGGTTTTCCCGTTTGCGGTTTCTTAGGTTGAAAAGATAATCTCGTTGAAATACTGTAGATAGCACTTTATATTTAAATAGTTGATGGTTTTGAAGTAAAATTATCTTTCGCAATAACTTATAAGCAAACTCAATATTGAACTATTTACCGTGAATATTTTACTCTAACAAGGCATTCAGGTCTCTTCTCACTTTACTGCGTACAATTAATTCAATCAACATTTCACGTTCCATTCACAAAATAGCTAAATCATTAAATAAGTCAAATACAAAACACCTTAGAATTTGTTAAAAAAGAGCATACTAATTAAATTTATTAAGCGCTGATTAAAAATTGTATTTTAATACTAATATAATATTTTATTTTATTGCACCAAAATCAAACTAATTCCAAGCAATTATAATCGCATCGTTAAAAAACCAAAGCTCATTGCTTATACTTTTTTTTAAGATTTTGAAAGCTCGTGTTGAACTATGGAACTCTTTTAGACTTATCTCATAAATAATGACAACAAATCGAATACTGATTTGTTTACTTTCTTCACCCTAGAACACACACCCAGAAAATACCACGTAAACACACACCCGGGATACGTTTGTACCTGGGACCTTATTTTGCGGTTTTTTTAATGCTTATTCAACCGATTTCTATTATTTTTTTTTTAAATGTATATTTTAATATATAACAAGTATCTTGTCTTTTGTTTCATTCGAATATTCCTGTTGGTTCCAGCGATATGGGCAAATAAAGTCAGGACATGCAACAGTGGATTTTTGTTTTTGTTGTTGTCCTGATAAATGCAAAACAAAATAATATAATTTATAATAATATACTTGTAGAGTAACAACGAATACACATTTTGGTTTTTATTTCATTGAAATATTCTACCTGATTCAAAAGATATGTGCAAAAAGGTCGCGCAAGGTATGGGTACGTAGGTAGCAAATACACTGGTATAACTGGTTTTTGTATTTTATATGCAGCTGCAAGGGTTGTTTTCACACGAGGTGTTGTTATAAATGCTGCCTGTTGATATTTTCATTATTGTTTTGGTGCTCAAAAGTGTAAGAAGTGAAAATATAAGTGAAAATAAATATAACTGAAACTATAAATAACTGGATACGAAATGACTTCAAGAAGAAACGAATATTTATCAAGTGCAGCATATAGAAGGTAAAAAATGTAAAATAAGCAACAATGTAAACATATACTAATTTTTTTTATTATGCAGGCTAACTGAGGAACAGCGAGAATCATATATACAATCTTTATTTGATGAAATTTGTGACGATGACGCTACCTATGACTTTGACTCAGAAGATGAAGAAGAAATTCAAATCAATGACATTGAAATTGCTGATGACGATGCTGAAGTTTCGCAAAGTGCCGCAGAAGTATTACCTGATTATGCGGACTATGAGGATGATGAAGAAGAAGAAGTAGAAGAAAATAATGAATTACCTGCTAGTGCCGAAAAATTTGTTGCACGTGATGGTACTGAGTGGATGAAAGAACCAAATGTAAGTCGTCAGGTACTCAGACAAAATATTATAAGAGAACGTTCTGGACCAGCTAGATGCACTGAAATGTTGTCAATAGAGCAAACATTCAAATGTTTCATGAACGTTGAAATGGCTGATATAATTATGCGCCACACAAATAAGTTAGCAAAAGAAACTTATAATGCTTACAACAATGCGCATCCAAACACAACTCCTAAGTCATGGACGCCTGTGTCAATAACAGAGCTGTATGCATTTTTTGGCATACTTATTATGACTGGTGCGAACCATAGCAATGGAGAACATGTTCGAGATTTATGGAGCGTCAAAAACTATCCTTTATATCGCGCCACAATGGGAGTCAACCGTTTCTGTTCGATATTGCGGTTCCTAAGATTTGACGATAAAAACACTCGTGCAACACGCTTACTAACTGATAAAGCAGCACCGATCAGTGAGTTGTGGACGATGATGAACAATAAATCTTGCTGCACATTACACGGTTTACGCAGTACATACCGTCAAAACCTGCAAAATATGGTATCAAGGTTTGGTGGATTTGCGATGCCACAAATGCATATCCACTACATGGACAAATATATACTGGCCAAGCAGAAACTGGTAGGGAAACGAACCAAGGCGAACGAGTGGTGAAGGATTTGTCTGCCAAATACCAAGGAAGTGGCCGAAACATTACAATGGACAATTTGTTTACGACCTTGCCAGTTGCAGAACTGCTTCTCACCTGGAAACTCACGATCGTTGGAACTTTGCGCAAAAACAAATCATATATTCCTCAAGAAATGAAACAGAACAAAAACAGGACAATTGGTTCAACGACATTTGGCTTCAAAAATAATGTGACAATGTGCTCTTATGTTCCCAAAAAAAATAAAGCAGTAATTTTGCTTTCGACCATGCATAATGATGCTGAAATAGCTGACAGTGGGAAACCTGAAATAATTGAATATTATAATCGTACCAAAGGTGGTGTTGAGCGAATGGACCAAATGTTTGCGGAATATCCAACACAAAGGCAAACAAAACGATGGCCACTAGCGATGTTCTTCAACATGTTGGACATTACAGCTCTTGCAGCCTACATTGTCTACGATTTGAATAACCCTATGTTGCCTTGGAGAAGAAACAACAAGCGTAAGCAGATCCTGCGCAGCTTGGCTGAAGCATTGTGTATGCCCATTATTGAAGCCAGAGCCATAAATCGTCAAGTGACGCGAAATTTTTCGACTAAAATTGCTATTGAAGCATATTTCAACCGACCGGTGGAATCAATGGTGTCAACAGCAGCATCAACATCTGCCGCAGCGCGCACGCCAAAACCTGTGTCCGGATCTTGCTATTTATGTTACGCACAAGAGGAAAAACGCCGTAGAAAAACCAGAAAGCTGTGCGACAAATGTAAGAAGCCAATGTGTCTTGAACATTCGGTCACATCAACAAATTGCTCTATTTGCCATGATTTTCCTTAGATATAAGATGCATTTTTATAATTTTTATAATAAAAGTCAATAATATAATGTGTGAAATGAATATTTTTAATTTTTCAAATAAAAAAATAATATAAAAAATGTTTTTTTTTATTGTTATGAGGATTTTTACTATTGGGGTACAAACGTATCCCGGGTGTGTGTTTACGTATATAATGTGTTTGGAAGGCTGTAGCTCCTGAACCAATGGTCCGATCTGGTTCAAATTTTGAATTTGAACTCAAAACTAAATAATCTTCCTAGATCCGAAGTTAGCGGTATAGAGGTATAGCGGTTCAAAAGTTACAACACTTCAAAGTTGAAAGTGGATACATTTGTACCCGGGTGTGTGTTCTAGGGTTCAAAACGTCGACACTTAATACACATGTCTAAAGAGTGGTCCCATAATCGCTGAATGACGACGTAAATAATTAGTGAAGTTTACGTAGCAACCAATTAGTTTGAGAACAGCTTCACTGGAGAAGCTGGAAAGGAAATATGTGCTACTCTTCGCTAGGTTACAGTTTCGGCGCACCCTGTATGATCTTATGCAGGGGTACTTAATCTTAGTCAGATATTGGCTAACTAGCATTTACTTGCTATAACTGCTGAAAATACAGAACTTATCTTATTCACCAGGGGGTACGAAGTACCAGCTTTTCTCAATACAGCTCTCTGACAGAGTCAAGTATTGCAAGCGAGGCGACCTTGTTGAAAAGAGCGAGGCTTTCCGGACCATGCCCACCCTAATGTTATAGCTATGATTAGAGTCGTACCCGTAGAAGAGCACTTCGTACTTGAAGAAAAATTTTAATACTCCTCTACATATGTATATTCCTTTATGGCATAGTATCAGCATTTCAAACTGAGGTCAAATAAACATATTCAGGGTTGAAATAGTACGGTAGAATTGAAGGAGCTGTGTTCTTTCAGGAAATCATCGTTTATCTCTAGTGTAGGTTTCCAGATATCTGCAGCGTGTTTTAATCCGAGGAAGTCGCTATAAAGTGGCCGCCGATTGGGTACTGTTTGACGTGGTAAAAATATAGGCAAAAAAACAAAGTTATTTTAAAGACAAATTTCTTAAACAAAGCTCTTTCTTTTTTTAGCTCACAAAAGGGGAAACCAAAATTGATTACACTTGAATTGATTGTAGTGAAGAGGAAGATCGAAGCTTTATTCCTTAGTGCAGAATTTTTTCTCTGTAAAATACACTACTCAAATAAATTAGGGAAGGTTTAAAAAAAAAAACAGAAATTAGGGCTAAATATAGAGGCTATCTTATCATATGGCCGGCCTGACTGAAACATTTTTTCAAGCCCTTGGACCAAAAAAAAACAAATTTACAGAATTACTTTTCCGCGTTAGCTGTCAGAGCTGCATGCGAACCGTAGCTCCTAGAAATTTTTGGACAACTTTAAGGGCTGGTTTCTCCAACTAAACTTAACTTATTTTAGCCATTTTTTTTTACTTAGTCAAGAATAAGCTGATTAAAACGTAGACTAATTTTTGGCTTACCCAAGACGGTGAAAATGAATAAGTTCAAAAAATGGCTAAACTAAGTTAACTTGAGTTGAAGAAATCAGCCCTAAAGCTTCAAAGGCATTTTCAAAGTCTCAGTACGACCATTTTCCACCGAAATAAAGCCTGTCAAAAATAACCGAAAAATTCGTCTGGATTCTTTTTCTCCTTTAATTTTTTTTGTGTACTGTATTTATCTGCCTACCTCGGTAGGTAAGGCCAAGCAAACATTTTTATTCTTTACTATCGGAGCCGGATAAATTTTCGTGGTGGTGTAGTGGTAATAGTCAAGTATAAGGCTTATCTACAGCTTACTTCGTGACACAATGGAGTGGGGGAGCGTTTGCACTTATTGCAGAGTCAATAGGAGCATTCCACAAGTTGGTGTTCTCTCTCCCCTGCTCTAGATTGCGGTTGTAAACGACCTTCTAGATGAACTGGAAAAAGTGGGCTATCGGGTGATTGCCCATGTACACCCTTTTTGATCTGGCTCAAGGTTACCTGAACCAGTGGCAGCTGTCGTAGGAGCCTAACATTGAAGAAAGAGTAGGAAACGAGTCGGTTGCCTTGTACTGCTGTAGGGGAGCTATCGGTAAAAGGTGGGTCTCTCGCCCAAATTAATTCATTAGCTCTAGGAAACTATATTTAGCTGTAGCAAATGTTTTATACGGCACTTTAAAACACGTTATCTCTCAAGGGCTATTGCAATTGGTATTCATGCGGTGAGACTAGGAATTTCAACTGATCCTTTTGTATCAGCTGTCAAGAGGAAGATGAAGTGGAATCATCTCCACACTTTCTTTTAGACTGTCCAACCTTCGCTAGGCTAAGATGGAGGTGTTTTGGCTCGCACTTCTGAAGAAACTCTGAGCTCTCAGAGATCGAAATTAGCCGCATTCGAAATTTCGACTCGACTCGCGGTGTTAACTTAACCCAACTTAAGCTGTACTTCTTTGAGCTATGAAATAGTTGGTCACATTAAGTATACAGGACCAGAATTCTTTTCCATGGAACAATACTATTTTTCATTCAATTTTGCTTGTAATCGAGTCTACTCTTGACCAACTCAACAAAACCAGCTGAGGCGCCGCCACCGAATGCGAAATTTTTCCGAAAAACAAAACAATTAAAAGTCTATGTCTTTTATTTGCGAAAAATAGTCCTCTTTGTTAATTAGTTGCCACTGCGGGTTATCGTTTTAAGGCCAACAACAGTCACATGTGCGAATGATAAGAAGTGTAATGAATAACAGCCACTTACAGTGAGAGCACCGAACAATATGAACGTCCAAAAAAAATGAGCTACAAAAAAATTGTCGAATTCGGGATCATTATCATTTGCAATTAGGTGCTGACATAAAACGTTGTTAAATAAAAAAAAAAAA
>NW_023458560.1:76482358-76501180 GCF_013731165.1 Rhagoletis pomonella
TTTTTTTCACTTTATTTGCAGGGCTGTGAAATTTACATCGAAATTATTTGGACGCGCATTGTCAAAACGCATCAAGGCAACTGTTTTATATGCAACCGAAACGGGCAAATCCGAACAGTATGCAAAACAGTTGTGCGAGCTATTGGGACATGCATTCAATGCACAGGTGAGTGAGTGACATCTGCCAAAGGTTTGAGAGTATATAGTATGTATGTAGTGAAGGGATAGGTAAGAACCGCCGCACGCTGGTCTGAAAAGCTAAAAAACCTGGCCATAAACAAATTAAAAATTGAGCTGGAAATTTTAAATTTGATAAGTAAGTTTCCTTGATGAGATAAGTAAAAGGTTTTGATATGATCAAAGTCCATCCATATTTTTAGATTACCATATTTTGGAAGCTATAAAAGCTAGAATACTCTAACTTAAGTGCAACTCACCACAGTCTGTCAATTCTTGCAACTACCTTGAAAGCTCTTTACTGCCTTTCGAAAGACTAATTGAAAGATCTGCTAACGAGGAGGTCCCTTCGCCTTTTTGCAAAACGTTTTTTTTTTAAATTAAATTAAAAAAATTATTTTCTTTCTAAATTAAAAAATCTAAAAATTAAAAGAAAATTAAATAAGAAAAAGAAAAAAATTAAACCAGAAAAGAAAAAACTAGTATGTACTTAAAAACTTAATGAAATTCTGTAACATTTTTTTATTTTTAATACAAAATCTACAAATTTGATTAAAAACGCCAATAAATGAAATAATATCCTTAAAATTAAAGTGAATAAAATACGTTTCTCAAAATTTAACGATATTAAAAAAATATAATAATATAATAATAAAATTTAAATTAAATTAAAAAAAGAAAAAATTATTGTAAAAAAATTCGCTGACCGAGCTATCGAGCTGGAATGTCTCGAAAGGAACACCAGTCTTTTGTTCATTCGAGCAAAATGATATACAAGTGATTTTTGTTTATTAAAACAGCTTTACACCACGAGTGGTAGATGAGGGAGCTTTTTTTAAACTTTTGTACTATCATAACTATCTAATAATTAAGCAGGGACCAGTAATGATTCCACTAGCAATTCTGAATTGATGGCGTTAGATGACAGTGGGGCCGCTGAAGCAACTGTAAAGCGGTAAAAGCGCTTCATGGGAAGTATTTGTGGCGTAAGGGACGTGTCAGCCCTGGCCTACTCATCTATCTCACATTTACCTGGTATATCGCTGTTGCTAGGAACCGGACTAACTATTGCGACTGTTTTAGAGGTAGTCTAGAATAATTCTAAAGATTCAATAGCAGTCTGAGGCTGATGCTTGTTGCAGGTTAAAAAGCTTGAAGCTCACTGCAGTCGAAAGTAAAAATTAGAGCGAAAGTTTCTGCGATTATACACCATTTATTTTCGTGTCTACTCCTCATTCGCTCTACGAAGGAAATTGTGCGGTAAATCTATTTTCCAAATCGACACTTGGTGCCGTGTAGATTGAAGACTTCTTTTTAGCACGTTACATGTCTAGTATTTTCAGAAGACATAATTTTTTACCTCTCCAGTTTGCCAGTGCCCTTTTTATGACTGTATGGCAACTTGCCTGTTGTTTACCAAAAAAAAAAAGTTCACATAATGAGATTAAACACAATTTCAAGGGCCTTTATTGGGGCCCCTTTGTACCATACCGAGTTTTTACCCAGTCGTGGATTTCTCTAGCAAAGAGCTTGCTCTTCGAGCACTGTCAGTCATTCGGGCTATATTTTATTACTAAAACCGCATCGTTTCTCCTATGAAATTTAAAATTTTCCTTAATAAGGCTGCAGCTGGATACCAACACTCACTATGGTTTATTTGGTCGCTAATAATCTCCGAAAAAATACCTGGTACGCCTAACATTACGTAACATCTACTTACATGCCCCTCATGCACATTGCATCTGTTAATTTTCCATGTTGTATACCTTTAGGCCCCACTGATTTTTATTCACAGAATTTTGGTGACGTAAGTTTAGCGTAGTCATTGTCGGAATTCCATTGCCAGTTGAATTCACGCCAACGATATATGTGTACGTGTCAGGCAGTACGGCTCTGTTAATTCACAGTTGTTGTATTAAAGACTTCTTCTCACTTTTATTCTCACATAAATACCTATCATCAGCTAACCCGCTTCATTTCAGACCTACTGCATGTCAGACTACGACATATCATCAATTGAGCACGAGGCTTTACTTATTGTGGTAGCATCAACATTCGGAAATGGTGATCCACCAGAGAATGGAGAGGTATGTAGCGCACAGGAGAGTTGACAACGGGAAATATGGTAATAAATATTTAGCTTCTTATATGGCTCTATAATCATTTCACGGTTTATGGTCATACCAAGCGGCGTAATGGAAAAGTTAAATGAGGAAAGCAAATATTAAAAAAAAAAACTTAATTCAAAACCGTATATGTGATGGCCGGAATGCACACGAAATAAAGGCCAATAAAGGAAAGAGCATATAAAAAGGCACAAGTAGCAAAACGCCTTAATTTGATTTGTTTGTAATAGACTCTGTCTATTTGCTATTTACTTTATCTATCTATCATTTGCTTCGCTTATCCGAAATTAACTTTCCTTGCGCTCTTGTGTACATACCTACATACATACGTACGTAAACCCAATGTACCACAGGGCGTATGCGTAACCAAGCAAGCGTGTCGTCTGTGGCTAATGAGGCTACAAAGTGGAACTTGGTAGCAATCGTTTTTCACGCTCAATCAAACATTACGATTCGCTCATTTCCTGATTTAATGAATGAGAATGTCATTGGACACTGCACCATTAAGCTGTGCGGGGGCGTGCGTGCGCCGCCGCATATGCCATTGTTTTGTATGTAATTTGTTTTTCTACTAATTCCATTATTTTCAAATTATTTCTTACTTCTTTCTATGTGTGCAGCTTTTCTCGCAAGAACTCTACGCAATGCGTGTGCAGGAGACCAGTGGTGATGGTCAGGATTCCAGGTAAGTGCTTGGGAAAATTGTGGGGTGGACAAATAATTTTTTTTTTTTTGTGAAAACGGTGAACAGCAGAACTGAAATTTAATATTTAATATCCTTTCTCCCCAGCAGAAGAAAACTAAATGTTTAGTTTCGGTTTTCCTGCTGCGAATGTTCGTTAATTTTTTTCAGATTCCATAATTTGTAGAACATTTTTAATATGCCACCTCGTTTGTGCTCTGAATTTTAAAATATGGTCATTAGTGGGGTGCATAATTTCATTTAGCATTGAATTCCAAGCCATGTTCTTCGTTAGTATTTTCGTTTCTCTTTTCCGTGCTGTTACGCACACACTCTTGTTGTGCCTTGTTTGCGTTTTTCAATATTTTCACGTCCCGCAAACTTTTAGCTCAGCCATGTTTTGTACGCACGAAAGCCAATACAATAAATGTCTGCTCAATAAAATTTGAAGAACTATGTACTACCTGCACACATACACACACATGCCTGCATACGCAATGTCGTACACAAGGAATTCCGCCGCATTAATTTTTGAACACCACAAATGGGAAAAATTCAATTTCGCTACACAAAGCATTCTGAAAAGGGCCAGCTGTGCTGCCAGCCACATAACACAAACCACAAAGATATGAGTTTCAATGCACGCGGTAAGTTCGTTCAAACATCTGTGGCGTGGGTGCGCCTAAAATTAAGCAAAATACGCAAGCCTGCTTAGTATAATTTATTATCGGTAGCCAAAAAAAAAAAAATATATAAATAATTCATGTAGGCTGAAAAATTGTTGTCCGAATTACAGACAAAATAATTTAAATTACATATCGTTTTGCTGGTTTTACGGAAATTTATTGGCAAGCGACAGTAAAATGACGCTGATTTATAGCATACTTTGCGGCGCTTTAAAATTTACTAAAAAATAAACACGATGCCAACACAAGACAAGAAAGCAGTGCACATCTTTTCTTCGCGCACTCGAGTAAATATTTTCACAGACACCACTTTTATGTATTGACATATTAATTTCACTAACGAGCGGCTGTGCTGCTTTCCATAACAATGCCTACTTTGCGGTGCTCAAGTATATGCTTGCTTACACAAATTTTATTCATGTTCGGGGACTTACATATGTATAGTATATGTACATAAGTACACTACACATGCACATTCTGTCACTATCAATATCCTATTTGTACATGAACATCTTTGTACGTATGTATATGGGTATTTTCTGAAAAGAGTCAACCAAAAGCACAAAAACATAAAAATCCACCGAGACTAAATTTAATGAAGCTAATCGATTGCTCCGTATTTCGTATGCTAAAATCTTATGCTAGTCGGTTCATTACATTGCAAAATATAAACGATTCGCTAACTATTCCTTAAATTATATTACTTGTAGGAAACATCCTTTCCGAAAAGCTTCCTAATGAAGGTAGAAATTAATGAAAATAAATGTATGCAATAGTTTAGAACACACCATGTTTTTTTTAAGGCCCATACTAAAACTTATGTAGTAAGTTGTGACCAACAGCCCTATTCCCTCATCGTGACATCGTATGACTATTGTCATAATTAGTGGGTATAAAACATTGCTCCGTCATTGTCGCGAGCTCAGTTGATCATAACAATAAAAATGACAGTTGTCATAATTAGAGCGCTTAAAATCAATTTGCGGCATAGTTTTAGGCGTAGCAGTAAAGACAATAGTCAGCCGTTAAGTTTTGTCATTGGCGTGGGAATAGGGCTCTAATGGTCAAATGTTTTACTTTTGAGGTAAGAAAAATAGTGGTAACGTTTACCTTAATTGCTAAAATTTTAATATGAAAGCTAGTTTTGGTTACCCTCTCTACTGTATACAAAATTTACCCGGAAAACGGAAGGTTGGCCTAATGCAAGAACATTAATATGTGGAAAGTCAGCAAAACATCCTAGGCGGCGTTCATATTTCTAGAATATAGATATTAGGTCGCTGACATAGAATATATGTTTCGGTTGTTTTTTAATAGTTTGCGAATTAGTATCAGTTTTGCAAAATTTTCGATTTATTAAATCGGAAACCGATATTTTCCAGGAAATTTTGAGAAAATTTATTTGTATTATAGAATATGGAAGCTTAAACTTAGGAAAAATAAGAGAAATATAAATAAGAGCTCTTGTGCTTACACCAACTTTATATAATTCAAATTTTTAAATTATAATTTTTGTATTATAGTAAAAACGTAACAGCAATAACAGCAATACGGTTTGATTTTAGTTTGGCATAAATTACGGATGGAGGAAATACCAATATAATATCTATAATATATTGAGCCCTAATCGCCAAATTAACGTAAGCGGAATTTTTTTCAAAATTTTCTTTTTGATGTAGAAATATTCCTAGAGCATCTTGATGCAATTCTGCATCAAAAAGAAATTGTGAAAAAAATGCCGCTTACGTTATTTTGGCGGTTAGGGCGCGATATTATGGCGGAACAATTTGATTTATCAGTAGTTTTTCAGCGAAAATTTTGCTTCAATTGTTTAAATGACTTATAAACAAATGCGAAAAAGTGCAATAGGCGTTCTTATCTACTCAACGAAGCTGTGTGAAGTGCATTATTGAATGATCTGCTATCCATTTTCTGGATCCTTGAAATATCATTGGAAAATTTTTGTGAGGGTTTGAATTCATACCGTTTAAAAATTAATTTTCCTAAGACGGGTGTAAGCTGGTCTAATAGATTTAATATTTTCAAAATATCTATGGCAAATAGTACACTTGTATGCATCCGTCTATACCAAAGCCTATATTTTAATAAAACACGCAAGCAATTTGTTGAATTCTTTAAGCAATGTTGCCATTTTTATTCACTGGAAAAAATGGAAACGTTCGAACGGGAACGTCTGAACGTTTTTACCCGTCTTTTGAAAACCACTGAGGAACGTCCGAACGTAAAATTTGAGGGGACCTACAAAAGAAAGTTGCTATTCATGGGAAATATATTTACTTGTGCTGAATGAATGATAATAATGGCTATTTATCACAAGAACAAACAAAAAATTCCTAATCCAAAGCCTACTACTATTTTTATGATGAAAAGAAGTTCCTCCGCCTGGATTGGCCGTAACACAGGAAATGCCCATATTTGTACGTTTATACTATAGCACAATTTCCGCGTTTCTTTGTGCCAAAAATAATTTCGTGTTATTTGTGTAAGACAAGCACCTAACATTTATAGTAGACATTGTTGAAATTTCCCATTGACACAGCTTTGACAACAAAAGCAACTTTGCAGCAAACAAATGTGTATTAACATAACACAAAAACCTAAGTGTGTATGTAAGTACATACATATGTACCAATTTGGGGAATAACACCCATAAATAATTATTTTCTGTGGATATGTATGAGTGTAGCTACATGCATATCAAGAGCATATATTCAATAGCCTCTAGCTACATTTTCCACAAAAACTAGTTGCTAATGCTAGAACCCATCTGCCCATTGCCAATGCAATAGTAAATTCTTTAGACAACTGGGCTACAAGATCACAGATGGCAGTTAAATCTTAGATGGATTTTTATATCAGATAGAGGGTATTGAATGTAATCTGTCGATGTGTAAAAAATTTGTGTATTATTTTTTCTGATAAATACTGAAACATGAGTGAGTTGGCGAATATTCACTTCATTGGTACCGAACTCTTGCCTTTTTTTCGCAAGCGATTTTAAAGGATATATACGACTTATAAGTTTCGCTTCGCCGACTTACATGGCTTGGTAAGATGAGTTGTGCTGCTCTCCCAGGTGTTCAATCGGTGGCCAAGGCCTCTTCAGAAGTGTATTGCCGACACAATGCATTTGGTGGTGCAGGAATGCTAGTAGTTTTTATCCGCCTTTCCTTTTGAAGGTCGAGCACTCGTCTATAAGTTTGGTTAGTCTCCTTATAGTTCGTTCGGTTGACGTGCGAGACCTTTCTCACTCAAACCGCAAGCTAGTTTTCATTAATCGCAGTAAAATTCATCGCACGACGACTGGTGGCTTGTTTTATTTTGGTGTGGTTTTCTTTTCTACCAAAAAATGTTTCTCCGTGGCCTCTACGCAAAAAAAACTTAGAACAGGGCAAGAAAAGGTAGAATTTTTTTTAGAAAAGAAACGCCATTAAAGACATGAACACGCACAGTACAAGACAAATAAGTTTGTTCATGAATCATGTTCTTGTCGATCTCAAAGAAAAAGTCTTTAATTTTCCAAATGTCCATAAAATATGTATTTACTGCTGATAATAATGCCGCGGGCTTATATTGAAATCCACAGCTGTCAAATTTGAAATAGGCATAAATGAGAAAATCATATGGTTCTTTCTTGAGCCCATGGAAAAGTTAAATACATACATACATACATATTTACGTGTGTATATGTAGAAATTCAAAAAGGAAAATCCATCACATACAGTTGTACATATTTACTTACTGACATTGGACGTGAGCACTCTATATGTATGTGTATGTGTGCACACTTTCAAGTATTTACTTGCTCAACCAAGTGCCGAATTTGCCACAATCACAATCATTTAAGCGTCAAATCTATGCCCAAATACCCTGTAGGGCAACACCGAACTAGTCAACCAAATTTCTAGTTCCGTACTAGATCTTTATCGCCAAAAACGAACCAGTCCGATAGTAACTAGATCCCTACCAGTTCAAAAGCAGCCAATTGTGGTACTTAAAAAAATAGTTTATTTTACTTTTTCAAACCACAAATTTGTATTAACATTTTAACCTCTTGAGACCTTCTGAACAATCGACTACAGCCAAAGGTATGTAAACGTGTTTTCTAATTGAAACACCGTAGGACATCGCTGTGTTAAATTCACCAGTTCGGCACTGGTGCATTTCTCCACAGGTATGTATGTATATATGCACCTAAAATGTATTTGAGTGTTAAATATACATATGTACATACTCGTCAACTTAAAAAGTTAGCGAAATTACATTTCGTGAGTGTGCAATGATTTAAGTCGGTTAAGAAAAGCAGCGCAATACACTTTCGTTCCACTTCGAGTGCTCCTCGAAAACTCATCTCCGACTCGTTTGCCGAGCCCTGTCATTGTGTACGTTCTTCAATTCGAGCGCGTATTCGACATAGTCGTTAAACTTTTCAATTGGTTGCGCGTGTGATTACATTTACTGGTTAGTATCAGAAATTTAGTTGCTTTATTGTATATTGCGGTAACTTTTGAAAAAAAAATCACTTACGCACACTCATGCCCATACACGGCGACAACACATGTATTTGGTGAGTTCCTTCACACGCGTTGCCGTGGTAGGATGGTTTTTACCACCTGTGTTTGTTTGTATGTATGTCTACACACAAATATGTCCACTCATTCGAAGAGCTTTTAACCCTTAACTTGCTCGTTAAACAACTTTGTTCGCCACTTTTCTACAAATTTTTCTACGTTCTTTCTTTGCTCCTTCGCCTTGCAATTGTATCCATTTAGCTCAATTTGTAACTGGTTTGCATCAGCTTTTTTGTGCTTTGCACAGCGTGACTTTTAACTTCTATTTTTAATGTTAATGGTTTTTCACTTTTCTGAGTTGATTACTTTCAATTTCACATCAATGTGCTCCAGGCTTTTTTTTTGCTACTCAGCAACACTTTTTTAATGAGTCATACCAGGTTTTAGTACAATATTTCGTTTATAATGGCTAAAAGTTTCGATTTGTGTTGCTATTTAGTTTAGTTAATTAAAAGTTTTTCTTTAGTAAAGTCCGCTTAATTGAGAAAACGACAAAGGGGTAATGAAATGATTTCATATTAATTTTGAATAAAAAATGTTTTCTTTATTACAAAATAATATAGTAGAATCATAAATATTATACTATCAATACAGTGAGCTATTAATCATACATCGCATTTCGCAAGATTTCGGGTTTTTTTGCAATTTTTCTGGGAACGAAGTCTTTAATGAAACAATAGATTTTTTATTTTTTTTTTTAAATCCTACTACTAAGTAAAATAAATGTTAAATTTTGTGAGTGTTGCTCTTTAGCGCAAAAAGGGACTGACATATTTCAATGAAATTTGGTGCACAGATAGGTTATAACCTAGATTAACATAGTATAGAGAATTTCTTCAAGCGAATTGCCAGCTTTTCAAAAGCTAAAATTATTTAAGTAATAGTTTATATAAACTATTGCAACACTTTGGGTGTCAAAAGAAAGGAATTCTTAAACGGTTTATTTCGAAATAGCTTGAATAGGGTTGCCACCAGTTAAAAATATTAAAACCGATTTAATTAACATGTTAAAAGAAATGTTTTGTTTATCTACAGTGGGGAGTAGAAATGAGTACATGGTGATTTTTGTTAAATATTTGAAAGGTTTTAAGAGTTGAATTTCTTTTTTGTTAATTTTCATAACCAAGTCTATAGAAATCAAACTTTCAAACTTCATAGAGAGCTTAGAAAAATTTAAAAAAATTTCATAAAAATTCCGAGCTTTTTAATCTGATTTGAATATGTAGTTTTGTGGCCCATTAAATTTTAGTATAATGAAATGTAAGTTTTAAGCGCAAATGCGAAAGACTGTTTGCAAAGGAAATTAAAAAAACATCAACGCCAGTCTTTATAAATTTCACTTGTTATATGAAAAAAACTCAAAAGCTGTAAGCACAAAAAAAAACTTGCATTTTATTATAAACTGCATACTAAACAAGTAAGAAAGTCTAAGTTCGGGCGGAGCCGAACATTAAATACCCGGCGCAAGTATTAAATATATGTTTTCCACCTTTCCGAAAGCTACCGCTACATGATAAGCCGGGGTGTATACATACATTTTAAGTAAATTAGCGTCCTTAAATTTCGAAATATTGCAGTTTCAAGCATATCTGAAATTTACCGTTATATGAAAAGCGGCCTCAATTTTAGTCCGATTTCAACAATTTTCAACGGTTTGCTTTTATGTGGCAAGCACAATAACCATACCGAGCTTGGTAAAAATTGCTAGAACGGTTAGCGAGATACATATATGTGATCACAAGTGGGCGGTGCTACGCCCATTTTCCAAAATTTTGTCATAAACGTATTTCTTGGTAAAGAATTGTTGCAATCATCAATTTTGAATAAATTAGCTTCAATATTTACTGATTTATCGAAGATTTTGTATTTCTCGAAATTACCGTTATATGGGATGTGGGCGTGGTTATTGTCCGATTTTAGAAATTTTCGGCCAGTTGGTATGCTGTATCAGGACCAACAACTGTGCCAAGTTTGGAAGAAATTGGTGTAGCGGTTACCAAGATATACACATGTAACCATAAGTGGGCGTGGCTACGCCCATTTGCCAAAATTTTGTAATATTCTTATTTTTCGTCTAAAACTCATTGTAAATATAAATTTTGAGTGAATTATCTTCAGTAGTTACTAAAATATCACAGTTTTCGTTTTTCTGAAAATTACCGTTATATGGGAGGTAGGCGTGGTTATTGTCCGATTTTTAAAATTTTCAGCCATTTAGTAAGCTGTACTAAGGCCAACAACTGTGCTAAGTTTGGAAGAAATTGGTGCAGCGGTTACCAAGATATACACATGAAACCATAAGTGGGCGTGGCTACGCCCATTTTCCAAAAATTTATAATATTCATGTTTTCCGTCTGAAACTCATTGTAAGTATCAATTTTGAGTGAATTAGCTTCAGTAGTTACTAAAATATCGCAGTTTTCGTATTTCTTAAAATTACCGTTATATGGGAGGTAGGCGTGGTTATTATCCGATTTCGCCCATTTTCAATACCATCTGTCCCACGCCCAAAAGAAGTTCACGTACCAAGTTTCGTTAAGATATCTCAATTTTTACTCGAGTTATCGTGTGCACAGACGGACGGACAGACAGTCACCGCTTAATCGATTTCTCTTTTCATTCTGATCATTTATGTATACATTTGTCTATATCTATCTCGATTTGTTTTGCCTGTTACAAACAACCGTTATGTGAACAAAGTTATAATACCCTTGTGCACAAATGCGCTCGGGTATAAAAAAAAACGATTAAAGAGCTCAAAAATTTTAATGAAAATGCGTTACATTTTTATAAGCTCTGTATAAAGATTGAAAGTTTGATTTATATGGCTTTGATTAAAGCATATATTTTTATGAAAAAAAATTTAACTTTAAAAAATTTGCAAATATTTAACAAAATTCACATTTACTAATTTCTGCTCCCCACGGTATGTATTTAACTTCAAAGATTTAAGAAAGCATTACTTTGAAAATGGGTTTTAATAGGGTTGCCAACTGTATTGTGGTTCCAAAATAAAAAGTTTAAATAAATTGTGTCCATGGGAATCAAATAGACAAATGGTCCAAAAAAATTGAGTATAGAAAACATATTTGAGGAGGGTTGCCCCCCTTTTGGAAGTTCGAAATCAATTTTATTAAGAAACAAACCGAAATATTTGAATGTGTGTCAAACGAGAGAGGGTTAACTAAGCTTATTTCTAAAATGATTTTGAAGCTTTAGTTCAAAGGAAGCATATGGTAAATATATATATGGTAACCGCTTCTTCAGCAATGAAATCAATTAATATTTTAAATCAATTCAATGTAGCTAAATGCTAGCTTTTGATAATTCGAAGCATCCACTTTGATTGGATTTAGGGAGACTCAGTCCTTCTTAGTTATAAGCGGCTTTCTGCACACGCATTAACGTACTATGGCAAAATAAGGCGAAATTATATAAATTTAAGCAAATCTATTGTTCGCGGTACACAAAAGCAACAAAACGCTAATCTCTGCATGGCATGCAATTAGATTGATTAGGAACTACACGAACAAATTTGCATTTAATTATTTATAAATATGTACATATTTATGTATGTACTTACACTAGGCGACAAATGAAGGTGTACACCTTGGCTATTTAATATAATTTTCACAATTATTTTCATAAACAAATTTTTGCATTAATTATTTATGAGAATATAGTTCATTCTATAATATAAACCATATAAGTCAAAGTTTCACAATTTATATAAAGCTCGCAAAAATTCAAAACATTTTCATAAAAATTTTCGCTTTTTTTTCAAAATTTCTTGAAAATTTCAGGTTACCATCGTGTTGATTTTTATGATCTATTTTTTTGGAGACTGCTTTTGCGGTTTTTTTTTATATCATAAGTGCAATTTACAAAAACTTGTGTTGATTTCTTGATATTTTTTTGCTAACTGTCTCCCACATTTTATTTCATAAGAAATTCATGCTTATATGTAAAAAAGGGCAAAAATCCGTCACAAAAAAAAAATCTCTAAAAGCAACGGGATATTTTAGCCGTTTGAAACTTGCACCTCATTATATTAAAATTGACATACTGCATACTTGAAAAATTTTCTAACAATTCTGAATAAAAAGTTGAAAATTTTGATTTTTTTTTTTTTTGAATTCTTGGGAACTTTATATAAAGTGTGAAACTATGATTTTACATAGTTTATATTCTAAAATGAACCGTATTTTCTTAAACAATTAACGCAAAATATTTTCCATGGAAATAATTGTGAATTTTATATTTGAACAAGGAGTACACTTTCATTTGTCGGCCTAGTGTATGTCCATTAGTCTGGATGGCAGGAAGTGTTGAGATGCTAGTGGTTAGCCCGCCACTTGCGCTTATATTCAGTAGATGAATTAAATGTAATTCCTAAGCAAATACAGATGAGCTCGAATGAATAATTTAGGTAGGCTATTTCTTGTTTAAAGCTTGGCCTACATCAATTCATCGCGGAAAGATATTAATAAAAAAAAAGCACCTTTACCTTTACAATACATCTAATCACAATAAGTTAAAATAATTTCCGCGCCTTGAAATCAAAGATTACATTTCAAAATAAATTTTGTTTTACTCAGCAAAACACTTGTTTACAGCTTGCTTAAGTAATTATAAATTGCCAAGACACTTGTGCTCTATTCCGCAATTCAACGCGCTCGAAAATGCATTTCAACTTAATTACAAGTGAAAGCAACTAATAGACAGAGTGCGAGCAAGGTTTGCTTTTTCCGCTCACTCGCTTTCATAATAGCACTTTACTTAACACGTATAAGTTTACGCGCTTATGCACCAGTAAATAACTCTATGCCCGCCAAAGTGGACGTTTAAATGGGCCCGGGAGAGAGCGACACCCTAAGCGCATCAAACTGAAAGGATCCTAGGCCAAGCCAAGCCAAGCAAAGCAAAGCAATCCAGGATTGTTTTTTCTTTTTCTTTTTTAATTGCAGTTGAAACAAATAATTACTACTACAATTTCAAAGGGCAGCACGAGTGAGATCATGGGTAGAGTAGGTGGCTTGACAGAAAGCAGAGAAGGCGCACAACTGTCTGTTACTGTAGCCTGTGATTTAAATTTTTTGGATTTTTGTTCAAAAAAATTAACAAACAATAATTATTTTTTGATAGGTATTTTTCAGTAAAAAATTACTGTTAAATTTGACTTTTATTTTTCGATTGAAAATAAAAAGTTAAAATTTAATGGCTATTTCATCTAAATATACCCATTGGAAAATTCGACATGGTAGCGATGTTATCGATAAAAAAAATAACGATTATTTATCGAATTATTGAAAAAACATAACAATTATAGCCCCTGGTAAAAAAATTAAGACAAACATCCATAATCGGAGGAGAACGTGAAAATAGTTTGAAATTTGCTTTTTTAGTTATCATTTCAGACTTGTTGGGGCTGTCAGGGTGTCAGTATGTTATTTACCCCTAATTTATTAACTTGGAACCTAGGTTCGATCCCTGGTCTGTACAACATTTAAATTAGAACGCTTCTCATAAAATCCATTTTCCGTTAGAAGGCGGCATACAACTTTTGGTCCCTCCATGCTTGCCTAACAAAAATTAAGAAGCACACCACAAATTCGAGGAGAATATGGGCCAAACACTTCGCAAAAGTGCAAGCGCCTAAGTGTTATTATTGCTAAAACTTAGATGGAAATAATCCAAATAATCCACTGTACCATAGTTTATCACGTACATATTTAGCAGCAACAGTACCGCACTCAATGACTCTCCAGCGAAATGCGCGCAGCAATGAAGATTTTTCTTTAATTATACTTCAAAAACGGCCGCACGTCAACGCTTAGCGGGGGTTTGTTAAGCTTGTTGAATCTGCTTCGCTTATTGTTTTCCAGAGTTGTTATTTTTTGTCAGATTTTGTTGTGTTGTGTTATGCTTTTGTTTCGCACATTTGTACCAGCGATGATAAAGTTGCCACAGTTGTGCTTTTTTGGTAAAATTTGAAAATGTAGCGCAGTGTATGTATATTTCTATTGCTTTTATATTTACGTTGGTTAAAAATTTCTACTTCTTTAAACAAATGCTTTCTTCCTTCTCTACTTTATAAAAACTTCGACTAAATTTGCTAAAAACTAAACGTAGAAATAGATTAAATGTAAAAGCCCTCGCTTCATTAATAAAAGCCAAAGATTATAAAAAATTTTAAAAGTTTTTATCATGATATAAAAAAAACATAGAGATTCTTTAAACCTAAATGTGACTAACGATCTCACCGAAAGTGAAATGCTTAACTACTTTTTATTCTACTTTTAATACTTACATATGTATATATACCACTTCTATTTCATGTGAATGTGAAATCCCCCGCTCGCCAGTTCGGCTATATAAAAGGTTGTAGACGAACATACTTCGGTTTCCCCATAAGGTTAACATCACAATCCAAATGTTTTTTCGAATTCAGGTTTAGCGACTTAGGTGGTTATTGCTTATGACCGTAGATATATGTATATTTTTACAAGATTTTTATTTAAAAGGTGTTCAATAAATGTACATATACGTATTTGTTTTAAACATTCTTGTTTTTGTCAAAGCATTTAAAATTCTTTGTTGGTACATTTTTATTTGATTTGGTACATTTTTTCTGACGTGTGGTACAATTCGGAAAAATTCATTTTTCATCCCTGATTTGTAAACGTCGATATTAGGAATGGTAATCTCGGGATCCCAGCCTTTTTGAGGTCCCAAAAATCTCGGGATTTTCGGGATTTGTAATTTGCACTGATGGCAATAATAGAAACTCCTTTTCTTGGTCAGTGTTGGTTATATTTCTTTTGTTTTTACGTAATAATTAATATTTTTTTTTAAATATCTAGCACATTATACATATCACACAGTACGATAGTCAATTTTATACACAAAACTCAATATATTCGCGAAACCATGGGCAAAATATAGTAAAATTGCGTTTTTAGTTTTTCACTCTGACGTCAGTAATTCGAAAATGATTTTAAAAATTCAGTGAAATGTGCTTAGAGAAGAGGTATGAAAATAAAATTAAAGAAGAAATTCTGTAGAATTTAAACAGATTCAAGTTTCTGGTGCAGAAGGGCTGGTAAATATTGAAAATGTCCTTTTAAAATTTTATACTTGAAATTTCGCAATATTTGTTTTTGAAAAAATTATATATTAAGGACCTATAAACTCTATAACATCCTCCAATTTCGTCCTTATAACTTTATCAGCCTCAAAAGTTACCTATTTGTCCTTGTGACTCTAAAAAAAATTAATTTTTTTTTATTCTAAAGAAATTTCCTCTTTCATTTGGTACCCATATTTTTATTCTACATCGCATTGAATTTTTTAAATAATTTTTGGAATTAACCATATCTTTGAAATTACAAAATCCTAGTGAAATAAATCCTGACGTGAGAGAGAAAAAATAAAAACTCCACTTTAAATAAAAAGTAGGTTTCAAACCAATTTATTTATTATTTATTTTATGGTAGGAGAGCTTCTCAAACAATATAGAAAAAAAATTTTCGATTTAGGTTGTTGAAAAGTAATGAATATCTAAAGCTCGGGACTAATCCCGGCTCCCCGGGATTGTGACAAAGACATACCGAAGATCCCGGGATCGTAAAAAGCTAAAAAATTAACATCCCTAGTACATATGTACATATCTGGTATGTATGTACACAGTTACAGTTCCATCTACTGCCTTTTGTTATTGCGCTTTGTTTTATTTTATTTTTTCAAACTTATTTTCCTCAACGTGGTTCCAATACATAGCGTTAAATGTTGAATGTTCATAGTAGGTACTTAGTAATACACTGACGTACATATGTATACATATGTACATACAGATATTTACCCAGCCAGCAAGAAAACGTATGTTTTACGAACATTATATTTGATGAGGGATAAAACAAAAAAATTTAAATGTGAAAGAGGCTTGTAGTAATTCTTCAGCAGCAGAAAAAACTTTCATTAGTTTATAATTACGTTTACGACTGTTCGCAGGCGCTCCACAATTTCAAGCGAAAAAGTGCCGGAAAACGAATCGTAAACGGCTAATCATAAACGAATTTTTATCCGGGTTTTCTTCGAGAAGATATTCCATTACGTTGATTTTGCTGGCTGGGTATGTATGAAAACGCAATGGTTCGCTGCTTTTTGCAATTGTGAGCTCCGCTTTGCTCTTTTAGTCTCTGATAGATTGGCCTTCTTATGCTCCTTTACAAAGTATTCTCCAATGCCCACCCAGTCACGTAAGCCCCCACTTTTTTCAAATCCACAATGGATTAGTGCATGAGTCTGGCGGAAAAATAAGTATGTATGTATGTACTTAAGTTGCCACTTCATTCTTAGTTAAGGGCACTGTTTCCCTAATGACACTTGAGCGGGATTCCGTGGTGTGGTTTTTTGAATGAGAATTTTTCGGCCAATTGGGTGGTTTCCCTGAATATTTTTCTTATATGGAAGTAAATAGACATATTGGGCTTTTAAGAATGTGCGAGCTTCAAATAAGAAAAAAATCTTTATCGGGACCATCTTCTTTGCTTAGAGCATCGAACTTATAATCTATAGCGGTTTAAAGATTGCATGAGCTTACAGGACTTTGCAGGTTCAAAGGACACCTGACTAAACTAAGAATTTGCTCACATGAGCGACGACATACACTCAGACACCAGGGCAGCGCTCCTGGAAGAATACGAGGTAGCCTTAACCTTTACGCTGAAAAGTCCAGGTTTAGAAGGACTTGGTATTTCCATTTGGCGCCAGTTGGCAGAAGATTGAAACGACTGGCATGCTTTTTTGGACTCGCTCAAAATCGCTTAGGCGCCAATAAAGAAGACGAAGTAGGAAGCGCAACATTACTGGAAAAATGTGGAAGGTAATAGTTAGACTTACTCTTTCATATCGAAAATATGAACAAGGACAACTGAAGCGCTCCTAAACTTTCACCCTGCGAGACACAATGCAAAAATTGTTACAGGCTTTCTTATTGGTCTCTGCCGGATAATGAAGTGCCTGCCAAAGCTGGCAGTCGTTTACTCTTACTAATGCAAGTTCTCCAAATGTATATGTACAAGTACATAAATCGTACATAAATCGTATCAAATGTGAACTCCATAGATAATACGTTTTTAATGAATCTAAAGAGTCCAAGAGTCAGGCAGCTACTTAAGGCAACTACTAATTCGTTTTTTCATTCTTTACTAAATGTAAGATTTTAACGAAGGATAGATCTAAACAGAGTTGCATTGAGGATCCTACCTACATATCTCCCAAACCAATTTTGTCCTTTCCCTGGATCAGAATTCGCAGTCTAGGATCGAACCGCGTCATCTGCATAGAAAACCACAGCCAACTCCTTCGAATTAGTTTCTCCATCTGCTATCTTACGACTATAAAACAAAGAATACTCTTGATAGCCATAAGTTTGAGTGATTATAGACATTCTGGGCTGGATGGAAGTCCTTAGAGAAAGCGCTCTCAAAGTCAACAAATACAAAGCTTTACTTTCGTTTGACATACAAACGAAATAATTATATTTTTTGCACTTGTCATTAGTTAGTTGTTAGATCATTTTAGTTAACATTCCGAAATAAAAAACCACTGTAATACAAGCACTAGTATATATTTTTCTTTCCAACATTTCTTATAATTTCCCTCTTCTGGAGTACTTCCTTCATAATACATCTATTCAATATTTCTTGTATTCTTCTATGTGCAATTATTTTTGTTCCTCCTTCCTTTCTCATTATTCACTACTTGCCAAATTGTTATTCGCCAGATAAATGTATTGTTGTATTATCCTGTCAGCGCGTGCTTTTTCGCCTTAACATTTCACTTTCAGTTCAGCAACAGCGCACACAGCAGGCTGGTATATGGCTGCTTTTATTTGCCGTTGAGATATGATGCCACGTGCTTCAGCGCTGGATTTTAGCAAACCAATTTTTTATTTCAACACATTTTTAACAACGTTTCTATTATTTGTTTTCAGTATCGGTGTCAGCTCATCAAAATCGTTCATGAAGGCGAGCTCTCGCCAGGATTTAATTAAGTTGCCATTGCAGCAAGTGAAGAAAATCGACCGCTGGGATTCGTTGCGTGGCTCTACGTCAGATACTTTTACAGAGGAGAATTTCGGACCATTGTCGAATGTAAGGTAAGTGAAAGAAATATAAATATGTATTGACACATAGTAAGTTACATACTAAGTAGTACGACTTTGAAATGAAAGAATGGAGATGACCGATAGTGTACCTATGAATTATTAGCCGACCAAGCTTCAATTCAATTGTTGGCACTATTATGGCGAGATATCATCTTTCGCAATACGTAATATGCTTGTAACGGGTGATTTTTTTGAGGTTAGGATTTTCATGCATTAGTATTTGACAGATCACGTGGGATTTCAGACATGGTGTCAAAGAGAAAGATGCTCAGTATGCTTTGACATTTCATCATGAATAGACTTACTAACGAGCAACGCTTGCAAATCATTGAATTTTATTACCTAGAAAAGTTGGCAGAAAATCCGCTTTTTTATCGACAAATTTTGT
>NW_023458560.1:76501280-76504567 GCF_013731165.1 Rhagoletis pomonella
TATATATATATATATATATATATATGTATATAAGAATACGGTAGAGAAATCTCCACTGAGACATTTCAGCATTAAAATTTCAAGTCACCCACATCCCAGTCGGCGGAATGAGAAGCGTTTCTACACGAACACCTTCAGGAAGGGATTTTTCAATAACACTCTCTTTTTGGAAGCTTTATTAGAGGATATTCCAATAGCGCTGCCATTCGTAGACAGACGAGAAGGTGGTGCGTTTACTGCAAAGTTAAATTCAAACTGTTTTATTATTAGTTCATGTAAATTTTTCTCTTCTAAGGGAAGCTGAATCAGAAGGCCTGCAAACTCTGACCATGCCATATAAAATGAAAAAGAGTAAAGAATCGAGCACGGAAGGCCTATTACTTCAAAAAATATACGAACTAAAGGCCTATTTTTTCTAATTTTGCCGACTGGGATCTATCGAATAGTGCCGATATCAAATGATTTTTGCACTTTTATAAAATTTCATGTAGGTTGTTAGAACATTTTACATTGATGGTGACGCCTCTCATTAAAAAAAAAATTTCTTTTTGAAAATGTCAATGTAAGGAATCCGATATATATGGCGTATTAAGAACATTTTCCAATTCGATATATCCTTCGTTTTCATGCTCTTTCCGGCTGGGTGCACAAATTCATTAAAGTTTTTGTTTTTCATTCTAAATTTTTTACGTTGCTTCATAAAACCATTGCAAGTGCATAGATACTATGTTCATACATTTGATGCGCATTTTTTATGTGCGTCCTTTTTGAATTTATGTGTATACTCGTACGTGTTCCATTTGACGTTTCACCTGACATGTGATGGCTCTGATTCAATGCAATAACATAAACATCAAACTGTGATTACTTTGTTTTGTTGTTTGCTGATTTTTATTAGTTTCAATATTCCACTTCGCAACATAAACTTTTGCTTACTGAATTCGTTTGTTTTCATTTCCGGATTGCAAAAAAAGACAGCAACAAGACAATAATACAATTTGCGTTTCCATTCCGCTAACTCGCAGTAATCATTTTCCATTGTTATTACTTTGTTTTTGCACTAACGTCTATATACTATATACTGAAAGAAAAAAAAAATGGCTCTGACGTGAATCGATGCGCGGTTTTTTTATGGTAGTTCAAAGTAATAAATGGGTAAGGCTTCCTCAAGTGGGCACCGAATTTACCAACATTAATATTTTTCAATGACATTCAGGCAGCGCCGAGTTTTGTAGTCGAACAGTACACTGTGTAATTTTTGTTGCAAATTTCCAAATAGTTTCTTTTTAATCAACAATTGAAAATTTTGGCAGTGTTTTGGAAATTTTTATTTTTCTTTGAAAGTAAGAGTCCGAATGAAGAAACTTTTTGGGTGCAGGTTTAAGAAACATTAAACTATACAAAGAAATTATTTGCGTTATAAAATTTTTTTTTTTTGCTTTTCAATCAATTTTTTATGAAAAATTGAATTTTTAAGCAATTTATGCGCCTCGTGGACGAAAATTTTTAACAACAACTTATGTAATAAACATTTCTGCATTTATCTATGAAAAAAAAATGCGTGCATTTCGATATAGTTTGGTCGGAATGAATTTTTATATGCAAGCGTGCGTGCCCAAATCAACATGTAGCCGATTCACAAATTTAATAAGCTGCTACAACAACAAAAAACGTGTAAGATTTTCGTTCAAGTTTTCTTTTATTTTTAACCGACTTCAAAAAAAGGAGGTTATCAATTCGTCGGAATATTTATTTTTATTTTACTTTGGACCACGTTAACCGATTTCTATACTTATTTAAGGAAATATAATACCTCCGAGATGATCCCATACTAATTTGGGTTGGATCTGTTAATTAGATTATGAAGAAAATAACGGTAAACTTAAATTTTTATATGAGAATCGAAGTCGGTTTTGTTTTCTTTTGCTTAAAAATTACTTGTTTAACGGTGATTTCGTTTCTTCTAAAAAATGTTGTCCTTCCCCGATGAAAGATGTATTTGATATTACGCTCAACCCTGTAAAAGGACATATTATTGCCTTGTTGTCCTTGTCATGTATTTCATATTATATTCATATTATTGTCGTCTTAAACGACCATATGATTTTCAGTGCAATTTTCTCCCCTGACAAAGCTTCAAAGCGCAGAGAATGTATCTTTTTTCTTACATGAGTGTGATATTTTAAGAAACGAACACAAAATTTTCTCACCCTTTGCCTTTAATTTAGAATGGAACACGAAAAGAGAAAGGGGCAATCAATAGGCGATAGTTTTTGGTAGAAACAAAATCACCATAAGTGCAGTAGAAAATTTTCCAGTACTCAGAAATAAAATTTATGAAAATGTTCAGTTCCATTTTCAACCAGTAATTTGAAAAGAAATTTATCTAAGAAAAGCTTTTATTAGTGGTAAAAAAAAAGAAAAATTGTATCCCCCTGCCAACTAATGGCAAAATATTTTTTGGCGGTATTTTTCCATATAAATAATAAATTTTCTAAATATGAAACAAATTGGGTCATAAAGACGGGTTTTTTCAAATATCTCGACTCCTGCGCCACCTACCGGACTAATTTCTCTTTCGTATTGCACTGTCATCGGGTTCGAGCTTAGTTTGAAGATTCAAATTGATTGCAATATTTGATGACATTTGATTTGATAAAAGAATTGTAAGCGGTAGAAATTATAGCAGCTATTTCGGAGATCACCACATCTTACGGGGTGTGCTTAGCTTATTGGTTAACGTTCTGACTTTGCACATTGATGACGCGGGTTCGATACCTGTTGAATCTAGGTAAAAAAGAAGCCCGATGAGGAGATGTGGTGATCTCTTTGTTGCTTAGACTTTGTTGCTTTTCCATTTTTCCTATCAAACACAATCCTGGTACAAAGCCCAATAACAATGCATATATTTAAACTACTAATATTTTGCAGGCTTGTTGTTGACTTCATGATACAATATGTTTTCGCTATTACCAAGCGATTTGAGAAAAATTAGATTTTCGACCCGCCCTAGTTGGCATATAACATCAGAGGCTTCGTACTTTAAACCAAGGCAATATTTATATAAGACATTGACCGTAAAATGTTCCTAGCCTTCCTCAAAGTTTTGCATAAATTATAGCGATCCCAAAAGTTCAATATGCATGTAAATACATATGTACGTACGAGTATGTACTCGTAGCACTTATTATCAATCAATTAAAATATTCCACAAACAAATTTCTGGAGGAGAAAGTTGAAATTGGACTGAAATACGAGCAGCAGAATTATTATTATTTTTTTTTTTT
>NW_023458560.1:76504667-76509890 GCF_013731165.1 Rhagoletis pomonella
AAAAAAACGCATTTCAAATGAAAGTGCATCGAAAGGGTGTTACAATTGAATTTTTTTTTGTTCATAAACAAATACTAGTTAAATAATGTTTTTATTTATAAGAATATATGCGCGCATGCATATTCCAAAATATACGAAATTTTTTCTGAATTATTTGGAATTGTGACTAAAGTTGCTTCATATTGAAAAAAAATTATATTCCTATAAAAAAAAACACATAATCAGCCTAATCAAGAGTTTAGTGTTCGCATGAAATCGTTCACTTTTGGCTTAGGTGTATTCACTAGGGGCGGTTGAAAAGAAACAAACAATAAAGCTGAATTTATGTATTTCTTTTCATTATGAAGCTACTCGGTGTGTCGAGAAATTTTCGAAAGTTATGAAATTATGCATTAAAAAAGCAATTCAAGCTTCTACTTGTAACTTCTTTTGTGCAAACTGACATGTCTTCTTTTCCAGAGCTCGTGGCCTATTTGATGTGCATTCAGTTACTGATTGATTATTGTATTTACACGCATATCAAAGCAATCATTTAGGTAAATGCTTCATTGCCGAATGTTGCAGAAGTTGATCGGGCGATACTAATTTCCCCGTTGTTTACTCACTTTGGCATTTCTTTAATTGTTATGATGTCTGCGTTATTTTCCAAAATATTTCCATTTCGAGAGTTGTGTGCTTGCAACATTTGCTTAAGGCTATTAGGGACTTTAAATGGGTCATGCAAAAGTACAAATACGAAAATGGAATGTTGCTTTACAATACGTTTAATTCGCTTAAAACTTTGCCGTTTTCCTAGGCTAAGTAGTAGCGAAACTAAAGGACTTCAAGCACGTACTATATTTTTTTGTTTCTATGTAACTTTTGTAAAGTAGTTTTGCGAAAATCTGCACTTTAAGCCTTACACATTGCAGTTAAATACCAATAACAATAAAATCAACAAAAACAACAACGCAATAACAGCAAAAGCAATTGAGGTAATAGCGTAAGCAAACAAAAGTCAGGGAGTCCGCTAGGCAATCGCAACAACAGCAGCAATGAAAGTAACTCAAGCAAATTGGCCCTGCAGCTATGGCTTGCAAAAATTTCAAACTTGTTCTTTTTTTATATTATGTAAAGTTTTCAAGTATGCACATATGTTTCTATGTGTGTGTTTGTATTTTGATATTGAATTTATTCCCTTCCATGTGAAAGTTTGTGCGCTGCAGTATGTCGAAACATCAATAAAAGCACAGCAGATTCAAAGGAGTACAAATAGGCAGCAACTCCTAAAAGTGCGCCTCTCTGTTCACGCTAAAAGTCCACTCCTACTTTGACGACTCCGGCGAGTTGGCGGCAGCACGGCAACACTACAAAATTTTAGTCTATGGCGGAAGGAGGAAATAGGAGAGTCAGATTTGTTACAACTCTAATTTTTGAGCAAAATTAATTTTCGAAACATTTTTCCGCTGCTGACAGAAATTTACAGGAAACTACCCAGCCAGCAGAAAAACGTACCTTTTGCCGACAGTGCAATTTTCGTATCCGGAAACATTCAGAAAACGATTTCCATTTTTATTCATTTTTCGTATCCGAAAAATATCATCATGTCATTTCAAAATAATTTTTAAAATATTTGTTCAAACTGAGCATTTGAAAAGTAGCTGAATGTGCATAGGAGCGTGCTACTTTTGTTAGCTTTCACCAGGTCCTAGGTTCGAATGCCGTCAAAAGCAACATATTAATTGCTGAATTTTAAAATTATTTTTTGTTTAGTTTCCTATGAAAAAGGTTTTGTCTATTTCATAATAAAATCGTTTTCAATGAAATATTGAATCAGACAAATTTCAGGAAATAGTTTTCTGTGCATATGCTTCAGATGAACGCTTAGTGGGAGAAGGAGATCTGAAAAACGACCGAGAACTGAATCGGAAAACGGATGAAATATTTATCAGGATTTTATAAGAAATTGTTCCCATTTTCGGATACGTTTCTGGATATTTTGCTTGTTGGGTAAACATTTCCATATTTCATTTTCCTGTTCACAGAGATACCTCGGTGTAAAGATGTAATTTAAAATTTTTAAATAATTATTTTTGTATTGCTTGCTAATTTACTAATTTGTATGATATCGGTTTGTAAATATAAACACTGAGTGAATTAACGAATAAATTTAAAACCTGTTAAACATGTTTTGTGGTTGCTGTGAATCACTTTATTTAGGGTTGTGTTCTTACACTCTCCCAAAACTCTTATGGTCTCATTCATACAAAATAGATTTAAAGAGCTTGCTGAAACAAATTTTCGATTTGTGAAGCATTTTTTATTTAGGGAGTTCACAAGTCGTGTTATTTGTCATATTTGCTCTTTTGTACTATTTTTTTAGAACAGTTGTAAAATGAAACTTGTGAGCATCCCATACTTTTTCGTATGCTATTGTACAATATTTTAACAATTATATTTCACAAAATCAAAATTATTAAAACAACTTTAGGAAGGGCATTATACCAGAATAAGCGAGAAAAGCAAATTAATGGCTGCGATTTGCG
The DNA here is from genome assembly GCF_013731165.1 of Rhagoletis pomonella. NCBI lineage: Eukaryota > Metazoa > Arthropoda > Insecta > Diptera > Tephritidae > Rhagoletis > Rhagoletis pomonella. The sequence goes on from NW_023458560.1 coordinate 76,507,193, forward strand.
AGAAGTACGCGCAGGACGCAATGATGGAAGGAAGTGAGTCGTCAAATAAGTCATTTATGAATTTTTTTAATTTATTTGGTGCATTTTTGTTAGGCGATGAAGATGAGGAGGAAGATATCGATGAAACTTTTAGGTTGAATATGCTTGTATTGTTGGCAATTCGCGAAGTGTCCATTAGGACTTTGGTTTTCCCTGGACACGCTTAGTTTTGCACTGAATTAAAAAAGATCTTTAATAAGTTAAATATGTTATAAATTAAAGTTAACTTACTCCACTGCCATGAGATGACTCCATTTTTTTATTTAAAATTTGAATATTTTATTGTACTCAGACAAGGAAAAATGTAAATAAATAGAAATGTCTGATCCAATAGCACTCACAAACTTTTACACTTTTAAAACTGTTCTAAAAAAATAGTATAAAAGAGCAAATATGACAAATAGCACGACTTGTGAACTCCCTAATTCTTTATGAATATGGGTTATATGGGAAGAAAATCGGTACATAGTTTCGATACTTTCGCTGGTCCAATATATCATTTTGTGAGCAAATTTTCATGTGAATTTGTCCAAAAATAAAGTTGTGTTCCATTCTGAATTGACCATCCGATATTGATTTGATGAGAGAGTTGACAAAAAATAAGCGAAACCAAAATTCTCATCAAAAGTGCTCACGCATTAGCTTGGTTTCCATCTGTAATTGGACTACCGTCAAGATCCAATTTACTGTCGCATTAGCTTTACCTAACTACAGAATTCGACAAAAAGCGTAACATAGAAACCCTTAGTACGAAGCAACGGGGAATGTTTCGGGACTTATTCGGTACTACGATGATGCATCCGAATTGGACATCAAAGCTCGAGAAGCCAAGGACTATAAAATTTTATCCGCAAACCACAAAATTTCAACGTCTTCAGAACCTACGACTAAACAGGAAGCTGTTAAGTAATTATGGACACGGTTAAGGACAAGCAGCTCAAACAAATTAAACTTTGTCGCTCTAACGCTACCACAGACCCGTTTACTCTTCACTTGGTACATGGGCTGGAACATAGCGACATACCAGGCTATGAGATGGCGAGCGAGCTTGTAAGGAGAAGCACTTCGATTCAACTTTCGCCACATTGGAAGATGTTGGAAATGCCTCTCGCTGCCAGAAAGGTCAAAATAATACTCCTTCTCTGAAAACTGTGCAATGTGGAATTATTTCGACACCTGCAACGCACCGGCTCTTTCGCCAAATGCAGAAATTTACCTAAAGGATATACTAAAATTCCTACGAATTCATAAATTGAAAAAAATGAAGAATGCACTTGAATTTTTTTCTGCCTTCAAGCCAAAGATGGCGAACTTTTGCGCTCGCAGGTATTTCCTGTACATTTACCTTTTTGCTAGCCCACTGTCTACTCGCTTACAAAGCATTACACATTACGCTTGTGCGCTCACATTTGATGCCAAAATATTTGCTGCCAGTACAGCGTGCGTGCTAAATTTGCCAACAATGTCAGCTTGTTTCTGATTGTTATCCATAATGTTGGCCTCATTTTCGTTGCTGTTTAAGTCAGCACTGATTTTTCATTGCTCTCTCGTTGCTGCTACTGCCGCCGTTGCTCTTTTACACACACACACACATACACACGCCCTCTATTCAAATGTATTGTTGTTTTCCCCTTTTGCTATTGTTGCGAGCTATTATTTCCGCATCCTGCATCCCTGCCACATTATAATGCATTTATGTCTATGAGGATGTGTATGCATGTGTGTGTGCGTGCTACTGCTAGTGATGCATTTCACTTTTGCCTTCTGTTGCTGTCATTAATGTTGATGAATTTAATTTTTCACATTTTCACTCTGATTTCATTACAAAAATATTACTAAGGGGCGCGCGCGCGTGCGTGTACGCATTTAAAACGCTCACGTTCAACAATTACGCTTAATTGCTTTTAATGAATATAAATGTTGGTGTGCGTGTGTGCGTGTATGCAGCCGGGAAGGTGCTTTGTATGAGGTATCAACAAACCAAGCCTCCGCCACCTATTTTCACATTTCACCTATCGTTTGCATCAAACAATGTTCAGCCAGTGAGTTTCATGCGCCTTTACTCGTATCGCTACTCTTTGTTAATTTTTTTTATTTTAAATTTTTGATGCTATCACTTTACTGTTATGATGCCGGAAATGATTATTTAATTACGCAACTCATTGCATTGCTATTTCGTTTACTGGCTGCCAGCAATCGTTTAAGGCAGCGAAATTGCATTTTTCACTTTTACAGTGACAATGAGTTGCAATTACCGTTACGAAATTCACACCTTAGCAACGTTTGCAAATGGCTTGACGCATCGCATAAATTCATAATAATATACATAAAGTGTCAATTATATTTACACACACATACGCGGTTTGATGAAACGAGCAAAATGTGAAAAGTATATTACAATTAACTCATTTTTTATTAATTTTTAAAACTTGCTCAAAACTTATTTCAACAATTCTATGTCGATACATACATATGTATATGTATGGAGGCGACAAAAGTAGCTCTTAAGACCAACCAACAGCTACATGGAAGACGATAAGTTGGAATCACTTCAGCATCTACTTTTAGCTGTCCAGTTTAGGCGGACATAAGATTTAAACAAATTTCTATTCCACTTTAAGTGCCGGTTCCTCAACGTCTGATTAACACTAACTGCAGG
>NW_023458560.1:76509990-76514052 GCF_013731165.1 Rhagoletis pomonella
TGTCCCATGTATGAGGCTAAATATTTAGTAAATTGCTTAAGGCAGATCAGTTGGGAAGATATAACTAACGCGTCGGTGAGATGGGATACCTATGGAATTCTAAGTGCAAATTGGAATTATGAAATTGACGGCAATTTTGTATTGGAGGATCCTAGCGAGGCAATAGGTGGAAACCGGATTAATCGTGTGCCAATCATTACTGGCGTCACCCAAGATGAACTCGATTTCGACTCACAGTGTAAGTGCACACTTCCATGAATGACGTTCTCGATTTTATTATTTAGCTTAAAAATCTGTTATTCACGGCTGAGATTTTTTTTTGTAAATTTTATTAGAAATATTAAAACATAGCTATTAAAAAATTAATAATTATTTTTTCTGTTTTTAACCAACTTCAAAAAAATGAGGATTTTATATATTCGTCGGAGTATTTTTTTACTTCCCACAATGCAGATTCCAAAGAGCCGTGAGGCTATTAATCTTATCAGGCCATCTAGTCTGCGTTAGGCATTCGCCATGCCAATTCAGATTATAATACTATTTAAGTCATTATTGATGGATGAGCGAACAGAAGAAGGTCTGAGGTACATACATACATATTTTCGTGGTTTTCTATTTCTATTTTAAAGCTATAAAAAAGTTTAAAGTTGAGTTTTTGGAGTAATTTATGTCGCTATTAAAAACTTTTTGTAATAATGTTATCCACCTTTATATTTAATTACGGAGTTCTTTCGCTTTTTACGAATTGTAGTTCGAAAACAAGGGCGGTCTACTTTATTCCAACAGTTTTAGGGTGCGTTCACATAGAAAGCCGAGTGGCGCCGAGCGAAGCAAGGCGGAACAAAGCGAAGCTGCTGATGGTCACACTGAATGAAGCGAAGCGCAGCTTTTCTCACGGACTCTGCTGCAAAGATACCACATAACGTCAATGAAAAGCGGCAAAAATATTTGCTCAATTTTGTTCAAAAGATTCGTTGTAAAATTCATTTTGATTTGAATATATTGATATCTTGTTTGCAGCAGCGTCATGAAACATAAAATATTAATTAAATAGAAAATATTAATTGAATTAAAATATTAATTCAATAGAAAATTCAAAATCAAAACCTGCTTTGCTTTCAGCTCCAAAACGCTAATGAAAAACCTTGCTGTATAAACACTTTCATATAGCTACAGCAATTTGAAAGCTTCACTCAGCTCGAAAAGGCTTCGCTCGGCTCGGCTCCGCTTTCTTAGTGGACGTACCCTTACCCATCAAATCCCACCACTGTTTAAAAAATATAAAGCGCCAAATTTTCCTAACGATAACCGAATGTAATGAAAAATACTACTAATTTTCACCAAAAAGGGGGGAACTTTAACCCTGTGAGGAAAACATTGCGATGCGATGGAGCAAAACATTCCTGGGATTTGACCACCACTTATGAATTTTGAAATTCTGAATTATGACACTCCTTATATAGTGACAGAAAGCCAATTTTCGTAAGGGTTATAATCCTTAAGCGTGGCCGAAGGCTGCCTACGCAGAAAGAAGTTCTTTGCAAAAATACTTCCGCTGCTCTTTTCCAGGAACACAGAAGGAAGATTTCTACATAGTAACGGCACATATTAAACAATTGCTTGTATCCACACCGTGGAACCTCAGCAAACGTGTCGCCTAGTAAGTAATGATTATCAGTTATACATATGTTGTTATCAGTGTTGCCAGAAGTTTTCAGCGATCCAACTAAATGGACAAAAAAGAGCTTAAAACAGCTAAATAAAAAATGGCTGGGGCTAAAAAAACGCTAAAAGTATTCAAATGTTTTATTAGTTAAAAAAAAATAAAAAATAGTTACGTATTTCTTACAATACAATACAATACAATAACAAATTAAATGTCATTTCCATGACTTCCTATAGGGCTAATAGTTTCTGAAAAATTAATTAATCATTCCAGCCATTTTTATTTTTTAACGAAAAAATGAAAAAAAATCAAACTTTAACAGAAGGAATATTTAAAAAATAACAGGTTCTGTGCCAAATTTTTGCATGTTCTGTTACAAAAAAAAAAAAATCAAATTACTAATGAAGAAAATCGATGAGGAAATAAGAAATAGTGTGGGGTCAAATGAAAATACGCAAAGATTTTTTGTACATGAATGTGCATACATCATGAAAATTTTATACAAAATTCCTTAGACGCAGAACACCGAACACCGCCGCCGCCGCGACGATATTTTCGTAATTCGGCGGTGGTGCGCGAAGAATGACAAAAACACGGCGGCGGCAGCGGCGTGGCTCGGCGGCGTAAACCTCTAGTACCTCCGAGGTAGTCCCATTCTAATTTGGTTTAGATCCGATTATTGGACTATGAAGAAATTAACGGTAATCTTAAAGTTTTACACGAGAATTGGAGTCGGTTTTGTTTTTTGCTAAAAAATTACTTGTTTATTTAAGCAATAATCCTCGAGGGTCTCGTGCAAATCGATAAATTGTTTAAGTGATGATTTCACTAAGTAGAAAATTTTAAAAGATAAGTGATAATTATTTTACCATTTCTTACCAGCAGTTTACCAAAACTGATTAGATGATTTCTGCATACTCCTTCTTTAACAGTCTCATTAAAAATTGGTCAAGCTCCCAGACAACTTATAGATAAGAGGGGCTTTTGAAGGGTCCTATCCCAGACGTAGCTTTCAGCAGGAAAGAGAACTTACCTTCGTGGCGAAGGTCGCTTTGCCTTGATCAAGGCTTACGCCTCTTGCATCCTTGGTTTTATCAAACAGTATCACACTCGCATCAAACAAGCACTCCTAAAATCCTGCACCTTAAATGCTAAACAATAAATGCTTTATACTTGTTCCTCATTTTATGACCCGAAAATCAGTATGTGCGACTTTTCTAGGAACATCTTGAATATTCAGTACAATTGGGAGTAACTAGTCATCCCAAATTGTGTTCTTTTTTGCAGTTATACAAAACAACACCGATCTGAAATCGACATGAACTTTGGTCTTTATGCAAAAGAGTTCTTTGAATTCAATAGCACCGGCAACGATAATGAGCGTGCGAAGAGTATACGTCAGTTTTATTACAATGAATCCAGCATAAACCAATATAATCTCCTCTGTCTCGGTCAAATCCTATCGGATGCTCTTATCGGACATGGCGTGTATAGATTGGTACAGTTGGCAAAAGATCACACGAATGTCTGTTATTACCGTTTTGACTACGTTGGTGAAAAGTCTTGGTTTCCGGATAGTGCTGGAATGTCACAAGGTAAGTACAGAAAGTAGGAAGAAATATTAACTACATGGGGATGATCTTAATTATATTTTGAAACGCAGATACCTAGAAATTAACGACAATTCCACAGATATGTTGATGGTTGAACGCATAACTAATTTGGTTGCCTCATTCACCGCAAATGGGTGAGTAAAACTCAGCTTGACCAAGTGAAATTTTCCAATACAAACTCCTTTTCCCCCCAGCTCACCACCACTTATAGAGAACGTTACTTGGTCGCCATATACTGCCAATAATACCGTTGTTATGTACATCAACTCGAATTCATCTACGGGCGATCCCTTCTATGTGGACCGCTATGCTTTGTGGGATAAATTGTTTCCGCTTGCGGAAAGTAGTGCTGGTATACAGTTTCCTGCTGTAGTGCTGCTGGCATTTGCAGCTGCATGGAATATTTTATTTTGAACTATTTTAAGCAACGCGTTTTACGTATAAATTTGGTGAACGACTTTAATGAAACTTTGAATAAAAAACCAGCATGTTCTTTCTTTATGATGTAAGTTTTGAGACAAAAATTGCATGTTTGCTATTAGAACTAAATTTTAAGTTATACTAGATTAACTTGCGTTTGCCCCTTACAAACTGCATTTCCCTTTAGTCTTATCATTACGGATCTACGCTAAAATTTAATGGCGTATATTTTTGTGGAGTCCTTTAACCGAAAAAGTTGCTTTTAATTTTTCGTGTTGCGACTTTTCCAGTCTAACTCAAAATCATTGTATAGGCTCATGATACAAAAAACAAGGTAGTTTCAATAAACAACTTTTTGATTAA
>NW_023458560.1:76514152-76517631 GCF_013731165.1 Rhagoletis pomonella
TGCTACTAGTATTTGCTGCTGCATGGAACATTTTTCTTTAAACTACAGTCTTGTGTAGTATATTAATACCACCCAGCAAAATCCTAACGGTTAGTTTTAAAATTTGAAAATATTTTAACTCAAATTGATTGCATATAATGGCTGTAGTCTTTGCTAAATTAAGAATTATTTTCGAGCTGAGATTTTAAGCTTTCCGTTAACTACAACAACATAAATGAATAGAGCTTTCACTACGAAATTAAATCACAACTTTAGAAGCAGATAAAAACAAAATAAGGCTACATAACTGCGTTTTTTTTTTAAGAAAATATCGTTAATGATCTTCACTAACTCAACCAAAAGCAACCAATCACATGATTTAAATTGACTGGACAATTGTTCAGGTTAATTATCTTCGTAGCAGGTAAATTTAATTGAATAAAGAGACTTCACTTCGGTAAAATTAATGTAGTTTTTTCGAAATATCTGAGGCAAGTGTGAAAAACTAAGGATATGTTCGGAATCAGTGGACTAAAAATGCCCAAAATATACTACTCGCTTTTTGTCTTTAGTACAAAGGGGCTTGGCACATTGCATTTGCGTGAAACTTTTAATCAGCTTTATCTTCGGAGCCTTGAGTCATGTGAAATTGATATTTGGTGTGGAGCAGTTGTTCGTGGACTACTGTAGCTAACGAGGGATGCGAGTTTCCAAGAGGGTGTGGCACCTGTCATAGAAGGCATACGTGCAGAGAATTATAACTTTGTGTCCATAAGTTAGTTTAAAAATCGGAGCACCTTCCAGTCTTCTTTCGTTATCTTAGCTATCTAACTTATAATGGAACAAGATAGATAGTATAGAAAGTGATGGCCAATTAGGTCTTTAGGTTACCGGATCACTGCGCTGTCATCCAAGCATAGGTGGCCGCAATAAAAGCAGGCTTCGGATTGGTTGCTCCCTAGTGTAACACCTTTTAAGATGGTGAATATTTATTCCGACAGCCAAGCAGCTATCAAGGCTCTTGACTCCTTGACGGTGCGTTCGAGAACGGTGAAAGGGTGTCTGACTTCCTTATCGACCACATCGGATTACTTCACTGTTAAGCTTATTTGGATTCCAGGGCACAGCGAAATCGCTGGAAAGTTCATGGCCGATGAGCTGGTGTTTTGTCAGCTCAGCGAGTGCTGTGCGAAGACCTTGGAATGCGAGGTGGCAAAATCCTCCTGGCCACGCGTAGGCTGGTGGCGGTCTGGGGAGCTCTTAAGATTAAGCAAGTTACATCTCTCGCTATTGCTGGGAGTGCTAACTGGTCATTGCGCGATGAGCTTTCGGGAATGGACATCAGCCGCTTGAAGAGCTTAGCTGCAGCACGGAGCACTTCTCTCACAAAAAGCCATGTATCGTCATTCTCCCTTACCTTTCCATTCTTTTCCTACCCCTGCGTCCTTTTCCCTCTTCCCTCTTCTGGGCAGCAAAACGTACAGCACAGTCGTGTCTAAGTGGGCCTCCATCTACGGAGGCAACCTTATAACCTAAGGTAGGGTGGTCTATCATGAGCTTCCGATCACCGTCAAGTTTAGGTTTCCTAACTTCAGTAGCGTTTTTGTGGCATAAGTGGCTGTCATTAAAGAAGCAGTAGATATGCTACAAGAGGAAGTGACGTCAAAAAGGAGGCAGGCATCCAATCAAGAGCCGGTGGAAGCGGATCGAAGCGCACTTGCCGCTTCTCGTTAGCTCTTGAACAGGTGACCCTCATGATAAGCCAGCCATCGATGGGCTAGAGCTAGCACATGCGCAATTACAAGATTCTTCGGGTGGATCTGCTTCTAATGACTGCATATCCACAGATCTTGCTTTTGGTGGGTGTCTCAACAAGTCACTGTCCGATCGGAATTCACGTGCTGAGGCTAAAAATCACATATCATCGCTAATGCCCCAACTTATTAGAAGAAGAAGAGGTGCTATTATAGTATACATGTATTTTTACGTGCCGTTACTTAGCTTTAAAACGTATTATATTTAAATTTCGGCCGATTTGAATTAGAAGGATTTGTAGCAAAAAGGCAACATTCGCCGCAAGCGTAAAATCCTATGCAAAATGCTTCTTGAAAATAAAAAAATGAAATTTTTTTACGTCAGATTAGGATGCAAAATGGAACCACCATAAGAACCCAAAACGAAAAAAAAAAAATTGGATACAGCCCAGTGAACGCGATATATATTTATTTTATTTTGTTTTATTATGCATTAAGCAATTTTATTTTTTCTGAATTTTTTACACTACTAAAGTAATGTCAAAAAATCACATAAATAACATTTTACAACAAAGTGAACCACCTTCTTACAACAGACACTTTTCAACACAATCTAATCTATTTAGGTCGATAAATTTGCAATCAAGCCGTCAGTTAGTGCTCGTCCACCGCAATGTTAGCTACAATTTTAATTTGCCACTTTTTGCTATTTACCGCGCAGCTTGCACACCAACAAGCAGTCGCAGCGCAGGAAGCACCTCTCATAGAAATTTCGCTTGGCAAGATTCGTGGCAGTGTTCTGACCTCGCGTAAAGGACGTGAAATCTACGCCTACCGCGGTATATATTATGCGGAAGCGCCGACCGGATCGAGAAGATTTGCGTCACCTGAACCGGTGCAACCATGGAACGATACTCTGGATGCCCTAGCAGATGGTCCTACATGCCCACAACCTTTTGGAGATCAGCAAATGGACGAAAACTGTTTGTCCTTGAACGTTTTCACGACGAATGAGACGACATCAAATCCAGTGATCGTTTGGATACACGGTGGTGCCAATAGAGAAGGAAATGCCAACAGTGAATATACCAGCGGGCCGCATTACTTGCTCGATGAGGATATAGTGCTGGTCACAGTTTTCTTCCGTGTGGGCGCATTCGGATTCTTAAGTACAGGTACCGTAGATGCTCCTGGAAATTACGGTTATTTAGATCAACTATTGGCACTCAAGTGGGTGAACGAACATATTCAGAATTTTGGTGGGGATCCAAAAAGGGTCACACTCCTCGGTCAGAGTGCTGGAGGTTTTGCAGTAACTTTGCATATGGCATCGCCGTTATCGGCTGGTCTCTTCCACGGTGCAATCGCAGTGAGTGGTAGTGCGACAAGTCACTACGCTATAGACAATGCTTATTGGAGTCGAAAGCTGGCACATGAGCTCGGGTGTCCCAAGTACGAGACCAAATATTTACTGAATTGCTTGAGGCAGGTTAGTTGGGAAGAGATAGTTAATACGACGGTGAGGTGGGAGAACTATGGAATGGCAAATGTAAAGTGGAACTATGAAATCGATGGAAAATTTCTCGTGGAGCACCCTAGTGAGGCGATACGTGGTAACCGGTTCAATCGTGTACCTATCATCACTGGCATCACTCGAGATGAATTCGATGTAATGCCACAAGGTGAGCACGCTTCTCAGTTCAAACAAGATTATGAAAATTAAATCAATTTATATAATTTTGAAGC
>NW_023458560.1:76517731-76533230 GCF_013731165.1 Rhagoletis pomonella
TTAATCAAAAAGTTGTTTATTGAAACTACCTTGTTTTTTGTATCATGCTTGTAAGTATATACGATGCTCAAAATGCTCAAAAAATTCAACAAATTTTCATCAACATTTAAAACTTTTTTCCCATAAGTGTTAAATTCTTTTTTAAGTATACAGTTTCATAGCCCATTCAATTTTAGTGAAACAATGTCCAAACTTCAAGTGGCTAATGATCACCTTTAATTCTTAGTTCTTATAAAACGATGCTTAAAGATTGGTTTGTTCCGTACAATAGCTAAAGAGTGCTTACCCAAAACGCCTTCTTCACTTGGCCAAAGCTGGGAACCGCAGAAGAAGTGCTCTACAATATTCGTGGGAGAATATTCCTAGTATCGAAGAGTGCCTACCAAATAGCCAATGACCGATTACATAAGCCGTGACCACCGTTCTACAAGTACAATTCTCTAGTCAAAACCTGTTGGCCTCTTTAATAATGTTATTTCGAATCGCTAACTTACAAGTTGCCATTGGTTTCCCAATTTTGCCTCTTTTCGCGCAGTGGGAGATTGGTACCTTTATTGGCTAGCTCATCGAGCCTACAATTTCCATCTTCGCTACGACATCAGTGGTCCGTAATTCCGACGTATAATTGCAGTCCAAATTCTTTAGAGAAAACTCCGTAGCCAATTGTCTAGCTTGGGTTCATCCGTGTAAAAATTGTATTCCCCCCTTCTTCATAATCTTGATGTTTGCCATTCTCTTCTGAACGGTATGCTCGTCTTAGTCGATTGCTTGGTTATAACTACCAAGAGTGTGAAGTATAGAGGCGTGGCCGAACCGCTGATCTTTCCATAACACCATACTTTCTAGTCTGAGCGCCGAAGCAGCGGCCACGTATTTGGGGTGGTACTTAAAATACCTGAAATGCATAAAAACGCTGTTCTTTGGACCTTACTAAGTAGTTTTGGGTGGCTTGCCTTTTGCGTTGATGACCACAATAATAGTGTTGATCTGACTTCAGAGGTGTAAAGACAATTTGTAATGCGAGGTGTTAACCTCCATTTGTTTCCGACCGCTTGTTTGCATGTTATGCATTGTTGGTCTTCCTAACTTTTTCCTCTATATGAGTTCTCCATCAAAGGAATCTCAACAGTCTTAAAAATTAGCGGGCAGATTGTGTGGAGCCTGTATTTCCTCGTTTCCTACACTCAGTTCAGCTTCTAAGCGTGGCCATATTAGAGCGAAAAATGTTTTTCAGCGTTTTAGCATATTTACCTTTCATGGAAATTTCCATGCCTTCAGCATGAGAAGTGATGTGGCAAACCCCTCTTTCTTGGGCTATCAAGAAGGAGTTTCCTTCCAATTTTCAGAGAAGAGGGTAAGGAAGGAACACTTCTTGAGGGGTGCCTCTGCTTACCTTTCTGCTGTGTGTGGTGTTGCCAAACCTTATTAAGACGTTCTGCATTTCCAGTAAGAAAAACATTGGGCAGAATGTATAAAAACGAATCAATTGCTTTTCTTTTTAAACGTCATAGATTGCACTTAAATTTATTTGAAAAAATCTACTTAAAGGTCTGAAATAGCCATGTATAATAGCGCAATTTTTATGGCGCTAGCTCAGTAACTCCGGCGCTGTCTATGGTGCCAACGCACTAACTCAGCGTAATAGCGCAGTCTGGTGATTTGAACACGGCGCCATCTGAGTGTCACCACTATACTCATCGTCATACAGTGTCATACACAACACAGTGGTGTCATGTCTATTATTTCATTAGTTTTTGGGCGCTAAACAACGCTTGTACCGCCAGCCGAAATTAATTGCTAACATTGTAGTAAATGCCACGATATTTTCATCATTCTTTAAGGGAAAAGCTTTAGATTTGCCAAGATACATAAGTTTCTGGCGCTCTCACCTCTCAAAAGCAAAAATAAAGTACAGGCATGTAATTTTTCAAAGAATTAAGGCGAATTGTGTGTGTGTCCCATGGGTTTCTTGGTCCTAATGGCGTTAGCGCTTCTTATTTATTGGCGTTGGCGCGGCAACTGCGGTGTTAACGAAATAGTCTAGTCTGAAATTTTAAGAAAAAGCATTTGCTTAGTTTTATGCAAACGACCGTTGTTTTTGGAATATCGTCAGAATTTCACTGCTAATTTTATACTTGCTACTACGTCTACTACAAAAGGCGATCTAATTCTTCCTCTTTCTCCCTACTATTCTATCACAAGTTACAGAAAGTTTTATTATTGAATCATGGCATGGCCGTACCTTTTAATTGCCGGCTATGCTTACCGTACACTGAGCCAAAAGCACAATGGTTTTTTCAGTCAACTTATGGCTTGATATGGTGATTCAAGTTGAACATTTGAGAACAACTTCATATCTAAGGCAGTGGCTGAACGTGCAGAGGTGCTTGCTGTTATTTGTTGGCTTCCAGCAGTATTGAAACCGTCAGCGCGATACATAATTTTTATTTTTTATCACGAAAAAACATCTGTGAAGTGCAGAACCAAATTAAACGACGAAGAAAATTGATTCAAGTTGAACATGTAAAGACCAATTAATAAAGCGGCTGTAGCTGAGTGTGTAGAGATGCTTGCTGTTATTTGCTGATCCCGTCAGAGGCAACGTGTTAATATGATTATAAAAATTTTGTTTTGGATCTCCGAATTATGAAAAAGCACCTGTGAAGTGCAGAGCATAAACATATTTAAACGAAATAAATCGACAACCAAAAGTTTGGTTAATATTGCCAAATAATTGTTGAAAACATCAACCAAGGCATTGTTAATTTGTTGTTTTTTTGCTCGGTGTAGCTGTATGTATGTATACAATGTGAAGATTCGTAGTCGGTGGTATATTGTAGCTCGTCAAATGCTAAGATCTTTCCGTAACAACTACGGAATGCTCCGGCAGTTAGGTTAGACGACCGCATCCGCGGCTGAAGGCACACTTACAGCGCTCTTACACGATATGCTTTTGCATATTTAGGTAAGTCGTGTACGTTGCACGGATTGCACGAAATGCAAAAATACTCTTCCAAATTCGGAAGAGTACGAAAGCACCGCATGAACCAAAAATACAAGATCGCGCACTTTTCTTAGTAGCCGTTATAATCGAATTTAGGAAAAAAGCAGCGCGATTTTGACAGCCGTTTGTTTACATTCGTTCGTTTTTTATAATTTGGTGGTGGCTTTTTACTGCAATTTTCTTCATTTTCGTTTGTGACAATGTGTGTGCACAAAAGGTAGAGAACTATTTAATACAACATTATTTATAGAAGAATTTTCATAATAAATATGATTATTCATGCGTTTAACAATCACGCGGTTTTCAGCGTTCTCTTCATTGTTTACTTCTTACAACAAAGATGGCGTCGAGATTTTAACAGCTAGAAAATAACTTTTTTCTTTCTTTCCTTAAGGCGTCGTGATCTTGTGTCTTTCGTCCATGAGAGCACCCCATTGCAAAATGGTAGCATGCATATTTAGCAAGCAGCGAAATAAGATACAGCAAAAAAAAATGAAGCTAGCGAAATGAGAGAAATATGTAGCAATTCTAACAACAAAACAACTAGCACAGGGTCGCATTTATCTTGCATCCAATAGAGTGGCAGCAATCCCAAAAGAAGGAAGTGTCAATGGTATTTTATTTTGCGATCGCATCTTTCTTCTGGCGTGTCCAAAGATTATAGCCCACCACTTTCATTGTTGAGAGCATCCATATTCGAGTCGAAAGCAAACTTTTGTTCATTTTAACCTTGGCATATTTGCTTAAGCAAACATATCGTATATATTCTGGTTCACGTTGCAAATCTCGATTAAATATGGCATGCATTGACCACGGGCTACAGTAGTCAAATTACGTCACATAGATAACTATTTGGACGACGCACAGTGGGATTTCGGAGGAAAAAAATATATATTGATGATGGTTAGATTTTGTCGCTTTTTATATTCATTATGAGCAGGGTTTTTGAGGTTAGGTTTGTGTGGGAGGTATGCGTTAATGTAAATATATTTTGCTAATTTTTTGTATGTTTACTTGTTCTATTTCTGTAAATACATGGACGAAACTTCGGAGTGCTACAATCTTCGGTGCCCTTTGCCATAAAAATATGCGGACCTAACACACTGTGCAACGTCAGAGCTACACCACAGTAGACTGTGGTTAGATTAAAACCACTCGTACATATACACATGTTATGTATATAGATTTATAGGTAGGAGTATTTCCGATATGTGAGCGACAGAGAAGATTCTTATCCTTCCTTTCTGTCGTGCGTACGAATTCATGAATTCAATTCAAAAAAATCATTTTTACGTTGACAAAACGCTTCAAAGATACAGATAAAATACGAATTTAATGACGCGTAAGGTTATTTTCAATATATTCGTACCATATTTCAATGAGAATTCAAGAAAGAAAACAAAAAACAAGTGAAAGATAAATTTCAACTGAGCAACTTCCAATGTGAGATCAATTTTAGATGATCGACTTCAGCAATTTTAAAAAAATTGGAATGGTGCGTACAGTGAAACCTCCCTTGGGCGGGCACTCACCATCAGTCAATGGGTCTAATCGGAAATCATGAAATTTTCCTATCATTTTCTATACAAAAATTTCAAATTTTTCGATGTACATATCGTCGCTGCCATGTCAAACTCTCCGATGTGCTAAACTGCCTTTTCATTTTCGATACCTTGCGCATGCGTTTAAATGATACGCAAGTTAGCAAATCCTCGAATTTCTATTTTTTTTTAGAAGCATAGGATACTGGCTTTAACAAGCTGTCGAATTCCACACTCTTTCCTAATGACAACAACAAATTTTATAATATTATCGTAACCATCATCCCTGAAAAGCTTCAAAGAGCAGGGAATGTGCTTTTTTATTATTTTATTTGTTTTTATTTTATTTTAGAAACAATGAGGAAAAAGTTGAATCAAATTTTTGAACGTTTATTATAGGTTTCAAAAAGAAGTGCCATTGAAATTGATTGTTGTGGTACACCAACTGTACATTGAATTCTTATACATGATTCCAGAAAATTATAAAAATAATAATATATTAAAAAGTTCTTAGCACCAACAGCTGACACTAAGAAAATGAAAATAAGCCACAGTACTTGCGTATTTTTTGAATTTTTTACGTTTCAAAGAATAAATAATAAGCATTCAAAGTCTAAAAAAATACATTTTTAGAACAAAAACGTGCAATGTGCAAAAATAGGACTTCGCATAAAAAGTAAGTTTCATAAATCATCTTTCATCGAAAGGGGTCAAAATCCAATGTATATTATAATTTTTTTTTATATATGAATAATTATTGGTTTCCTTTCAGAGTTTATTTGTGCTTGAATGGCTATTTTAAAATACCCTCATTTTTTTTTTTAATAGGTGGAACTCATTATCCGCTGAATCCACGATACTCTTCGTTCCCCTAATTGCAAAGAAAAAAAATGTTGTCACCATTAGGCTACTTCAATAACAAAAAAAGTTTTACGGTGATCTTAAATTTTTTTATGGTGGGAAAACAACAATAATTTACCCATAGGTAGAAGTTATAGCTACTATTTTGGAGATCACCAAATGTCTTCATCAGACTTCTTCACCGCGGTCACTGGGATATGAACCATTAGAGACGGCTTCAAGCTCAATAAAAATTGTGTGTGTAAAAATTATGTCAAATTTTATGCATAGTTCCCAGGCGGGTTTAAACAAGAAAGCGAATTCATACAAGTGGACCAATAATAACGAAAATTTTCGCAGCGGTTTAAATTATTTTGTTTTGTTTTATTCACTTATTTTTTCTTTTTGTACTACAACACTTTACCATAATTTATTCCACCTTGTCTTAATTTCATTTTGTTCTTTTTTGTTATTAATTTAATAATGTGTTTTATTTTCATTACTTTCTATTTAAATATTATTTTTTTTATTTTATGTTTTTACTTTGTTTTATTTTATTTTAGTTGACTTTGTTTTTTTTATTTTATTTTATTTTCTGCAGTTTTTGGTTTTTATAGTATTTTACCTTGTTTAGTTTGGTTTTACTGTATTCTCACGTACTAAGTACGCAAAGTTGTGTCACTACATACATATAACTACATGCGCAGGTAATCAAATATCTACCCTGTAGGATCTCAGACCAGACTTAAAGCACACCGCCAACAAGACAGTAGGTCATTGTAAGTAGTCCAAAGTTTTGTCTAAAAACAAAATAGATCTTGCCTCAGCTGCTAAGCGAATACTCTCTCTACATGCCAACAACGCACATGAAAATTCGTTTATTAAGTGCCTACAAACTTTGTTAATCAAAACTTTGTGTACTACGTTCCGACCACTTTTAGTACAATTCACCTTCATTTCATTACCCTGCTTTAATTTTTTGGTCTATCCTTAGTCTAGCTTCGGTTATACTTTTCGAAAATTTTACCAAATTTTCCTTCAGGGTATTAAATAAAGTAAATCGCCACCCCTCCTCCTTGAAATTCCCACAATGACGCAATGGCTGCAAAGACACTTGTCAGTGAACTGCAAACTATTTAGGCGGTACAACATTTAATCAACTCGTTAGTTAGTTCTCGAACATTACAATGTTCGGTACAATTTTGTTATACAGCTTTTTGCTTTTTTCCGTGCAACAAGCAGTCACAGCACAAGAAGCACCTCTCATAGAAACTTCACTTGGCAGGATTCGCGGCAGTGTACTGACTTCGCGTAAAGGACGTGATATCTATGCCTACCGCGGTATATATTATGCCGAAGCACCGACCGGATCACGGCGATTTGCGGCACCCGAGCCAGTCCAAGCATGGAACGATACATTAGATGCCTTAACGGATGGTCCGATGTGCCCACAACAGCTCACAGGCGCTTTAATGGACGAAGACTGTTTGTCTCTGAATGTTTACACCACAAATGAGACGGCATCAAATCCTGTGCTGTTTTACATACATGGTGGTGCCAATAAAGTTGGTAGTCCAAATAGTGAGAGCGCCGCTGGACCGCAGTATTTGCTCGATGAGAATGTAGTGCTAGTGAGCGTTTTCTTTCGTATCGGCCCGTTTGGGTTCCTTAGTACAGGCACCGAAGAAACGCCCGGGAATTACGCTTATTTGGATCAAGTATTGGCACTCAAGTGGGTGAACAAACATATTCAGAACTTTGGTGGAGACCCCAATAGAGTCACACTAATCGGAATGAGTGCTGGGAGCTTTGCGGTCAGTTTGCATTTGGTGTCGCCGTTGTCAGCGGGTCTCTTTCACGGTGCCATAGCAATGAGTTGCAGTACAACAAATCACCACATTATAGACAATGCATATTGGAGCCGAAAGCTCGCATATGATCTCGGCTGTCCCATGTATGAGGCTAAATATTTAGTAAATTGCTTAAGACAGATTAGTTGGGAAGAGATAGTTAACGTGACGGTGAGGTGGGATACTTATGGACTGCTAAATACAAAGTGGAACTATGCAATTGACGGCAATTTTGTGTTGGAGCATCCTAGCGAGGCGAAACAGATTTAATCGTGTGCCAATTATAACTGGCGTGACCCGAGATGAACTCGATTTCAACCCACAAAGTAAGTCCGCACTTCAGTTACACCCTCTACAAAATAAGCATTTACATTAGACCGTACCAGAAAAAAAGTTCGCCGTACACCTTCGAATCTAAAGTATATTTTTACATGGCATTTATGAAAATAAATTTGTTTTGGCCAAACGTAGGTGTCGCCTGTTTTCTTATCAAAAGTTCATTGACCTCAAGTACCTCGTTCTAGTACTTACTCACTAGATCTCAGTTCAGCCTAACGTATCACCCTAATGTCAGTTAATTAAAGGTGAACAAAAATTATTAAACTTTAACTAAGGAAATATTTCGCTTATTCCAGTAGAACCATTTATTAAAAAATGTGGGGCAACCCATGTACAAAGAAATTTTTTTGGGCATTGCCTTTTAAAAGTACTTTAAGCTCTACCCAGAATTACAGCGGTCGGCGTTAGGTGAACAGCGGAACAGTTACCGCAGTGAAGTCCTTCACAGTAGACACAATTGCGGAGCACGACGGCTTCCGTCAGTTGTGATTTTGATTTGAAAATTATTATTAAAGTTAAATATTTTTTCGTTGCGTGCATGTATGTAGATTTGCTGTCATTAAAAATGGATAAAAACATTGGCAAACTTGTGAAAATAATAAAAAATTACTACAATCAACATTGTGCCGTCCCCGCTGGGTAAAAATAGAAATAAATCTAAATCAACTGAAAAACGTCGGCGGTAAAAACGCTGCCACCGCAATTACGATCCATTCCATATGCCTTTGTGAGTTTTAGTTTTGACAGCGATTAACCGTCGACCACTTTACCGTCATCCGCTACAATTCTGGATAGAGCTTTAGACTCGACGGTGTAGGGCGAAGGTATTTTTGTTTGGTTGTAGGACCGTACATACCTATGTATATATACGTATAGTTATTTTAAAAATTGTGGGGATGATATTTTAAATTTTTTTATTTAGCAGACACATCTTTATGTGACCCGTTTGATAAATAAAATAACGGCGATCCTTCTTTATCAGTAAAATCTTATCGCGATATCTCTTCTCTACTTGAACTGCAAAATATTCGCCAATTTAAAAATGTTCTTAAAATTATTGTAGTTCTTATGATAAGGTTTCATATATTTTAAGTTAAAATAATCTAGGCTTGGGAAAATTTGTTCTAAAGCAAGTTATTTTATTTATGGATAATTTTATAAGCCGAGAGGAATTGTGTGATACTTATCTAAGGAGCTTTCGAGTATTGCACCAGATTGCGACAACTAAATCATCCACAATTGTGTTATTTTTTGCAGTAATAGAAAATGACACCGATCTGCTCGCTGATTTCAATATAAACTTTGGTCTTTATGCAAAGGAGTTCTTTGAATTCGACAGTACCGGCAACGATGATGAGCGGGCGAAGAGTTTGCGACAATTCTATTACAATGACACCATCATAAACCAAAATAATCTCCTCGGTCTCGGTCAAATCCTATCGGATGCTCTTATCGGACATGGCGTGCATAGACTGGTGCAGCTGGCAAAGGAACACACGAATGTCTATTATTACCGTTTCGATTACGTCGGTAAAAAGTCTTCGTATACAGATAGGGCTGGAAACCCGCGTGGTAAGTACAAAAGGCTCGAAGAAATATTTGACTAAAATTTTTTTTTAATGTATTAAAAAAAAACACAGGCGTCGCTCATGGGGATGACCTTCTCTATGTTTTTAAACGCAGAAACTTCGAAGTGGATTCTGAAGATATTTTTATGGTCGAACGAATGACGAACTTATATGCCTCATTCGCTGCCAATGGGTGAGTAAAATTCAGCTTGACCAAGCAAAAGTTTGCAACAAAAACTCTTTTTTTCCCCCAGCTCACCACCAGTTGTAGAGAACGTTACTTGGCTACCTTTTGCTGCCAATAATACCGTTGTCCTTTATATGAACACGACTCCATCTACGGGGAGTCCCTTCTATGTGGACCGCTATGCTTTGTGGGATACAGTGTTTCCGCTTGCGGAAAGTAGCGCTGGGATACAGCTTCCCGCCGTAGTGCTGCTGTCATTTGCAGCTGCATGGAATATTTTATTTTAAGCAATTCGTTTTAAGTAAAGATTTGTGAAATTTTTAGTCAGAGTTTGAATAACAAAAAAAAAATAGAACCTTCTTTAAGATAGATAAATTATAAATTTCATAAAAGTTTTTTCTTTCCAACAAATTTTATATCTATCTTAAGTGTTAAAAATAAGGCCGATGATATACATATGAACGTACACACTGTACATTTAAAAATATTAACGATATTTCGCAAAGAATATACAAATTCGTGTGTACATGTGAATCCATTTGTAAAGCTGGGAATTTTTCCCAACGAGCATTTGCGGCACGACGCTAGAGTTGTCGACGTCTTTCCAACCGTACTTTTTGTTATCATCCATAAGCAACTGGGCTCTTGGAATTTTGTACGGCTTAATGTGAAGCTCCTTTTTCGGAATTTGACGAACAGTTTCACGACCAATGCTAGTTTTGCGGGCAATTTTTCTTATCGAAAGCCTTGAATTTCGCAGAACTCGCTTTTTAATTATTTGGCGGTTCTTCCACATCCCCTATGATCACCTTCATGGCCAAGTTCATTCAACCGCTGAATTTCTTTGGAAACAGTATGGCGATGAACTTCGAGCAACCGAACAATTTCTCATTGTTTTATTCCTTGGCGATGCAATTCCTAAATAGCACCTCTTTTGTTCGACATTTCAAAACTTGTAATTACAGAACGATTTGAACAGTGATCACTAAATCACTGACAGCTAGATCAAATAGAGAATGCAATGAGATTTAAATTTTACAGTGATGTTGGCGCTAGGGATGAAATGATACTAGCAAATACTTTATATCTTTCGTTCGATACCAAGTATTTTTGGTAACGATACTTTTGAACCAAGTACTGAGTAGGTATCGAAACCCGGTACTAAGGCAATTTTTGCTTCGTAATTTTTTCCTCCTCTGTTATTCCTAAAATGAATCACTGTGCGGTTTATGGCTACTCAAATGCCTTCGAAAACAGGAGATTTAATTAGGCTACGTACAGTGTGTATATCAAATTGAATCGAGATCGGTGAAGAAGTTTTTGAGACACGCATATATGATATACGTGGGCGATACGTTGCCAATTTTCCCAAATTATTATTAAAAAAAACGATTTTTTTGCAGAAGTCATTGAATATGCATATCCATTTTGAATAAACATTGATAAATTCCTTAGCCACGCTGCTCAAAAAATCTGAAAGTCCAATTTTTTCGCAATTTCATTAGGTGAGATAACAATTTATTCGAAAATAATTATTCTTTTAGTTCAATACTACACATTTTTTTAACTTTCATAGAAATTTTTTAAATTAGGGAGGTCAAACTAGAAAAAATTAAGAAAAATAGGGGCTTATCAAAATTTATCCAGTGAAACCTGCCCACAAGCTAAGTTTAACTATATATTGTTATACATAATTTTAAAGTTCTATAAATCACCCCCAGGGCAAAAATCACTGACTTTTACCTACCTGCAGGCAAAAACCATACAGCGACAACATAATGGATGTTAATATCGAAACAGCAAAGATGAACCTATTACCTGCTTCAAAAAAATGGGCACCATGGCATATCTAGTAATTAATCATCGACGAAAATCACATTACCTAAATAAATGAACATAAATTAGAGACAAATCTCGGACCAGACAGAACGAAAAATGACACTGAAGATGGCACAACGCCGAAACCGGTTTGTCTGCAAACCAAACTTGACAAGGGATGACGGAAATTCGTTCCAAAATAAATCATTCTATAAATCTCTTTTGCAAAACATTGCTTTGCTTTTGAAAATCGGAGGATAAATAGTCAAGATCTTAATAGACAAGTGCACCAAGTCCGAACATAACAGTTGTTTTAAAATAATAAAAATAATAATATAAATGGAATAATAAAAATGGAACTAAAAGAAATCTATTTTCATATTATACTCGACCCTATACTGGAACCTACACTAAGTTTTGTTTCGGGTACATTTCGTCCTTTTTATTTATTTTTTTTTTTTGTAGCGCTGTGTTTTGAAATAACCACTTTTTAAGTTAATTTTTTTATATACCTACGAGTATTGTATTGTATAAGTAGTCAATACACAATAAGTGCTACACATTGATCGCTGCTTGAGGTAATTAACAAAGCAGACAAAATTAAGTACAAAGGTCGTGAAAGGATTAAAAAAAAACGACTCGGTTAAGAAGGAGCTAATTTACCAGATTTATTCTTCCTTATATTGCACAATAGTTTTTGCAAGAACAGTGGTTTAAATGGTACGTTTTTAAAGCACTCTTTAATTTTGCACAGAAAAGGTTTTCATTCCATTCCACTGTACGTACCTCACTACATAAATGTGAAGTACTTATAATAAATAAAGCAATCACATTTATGAATGATAAGCTTCTTAAGTAGCTTCGAGTCTGTACATAGTTCTTAGGAAAAAGTAACCAAAAATAGTTATAAATGAAAAATGAGTAACTGAAATTTGATTAGTCCACTTCCCTCTGTCTGGGTAATAATAAATTATATTTTTTTTTTCAATTGGTTGATTCTTACTTAAAATAGTGGTTTGCTTACTGATATAAATAAGAGTAAATACGTGCTTGATTTAACAAAAGATAAATCACATATGTATGTACATATTTCACACACAAAGAGAGCTTTCGAGTCTAAAGAGCAGGGACCGCAAACAACGATTATTTTTGAAATTTCAACGCATAAAATCGCATAACAACCAATATATTTCTTATTACTCGGAATACCTTCAGCGGCACTGATTTTTATTTTTTTAATTTTTACTTATAAAAATCAAGTTTAATAATTATTTTTTGATTTTTATTTTTTATTCAGAAAATAATCGTTACGTTTTAAATTTTTAATTTTCTGCTCGGAAAATTAAACTTAATTTTTCCCTAATCTGGCCTAACTCACTTGAGAAGGCTGCACTAGCTAAGCGGTTGGAGGGTTGGTCTTAGTGGGGCACTACGGCACTGACTCAAGAGTTTTCAGCATAGTTTAGAAACAATTTGTGATATCCAGGGCTAGTACTCGTTGCCAAATTTCGATTTGAAGAACGAAAAATTAGCACTTCATATAAAATCTCTTGTAGCTTTAGGAACAAAATGCATTGATCATTGAGATAACTTCTATGCGATGAAATCCCTTGACATTAAAATCAATTTATTTCTAGAAACGTACCGATAAGACTTCAAAATGCATCTACAAAAAAGTGTCCGACCACCGCAATGGTGGGTATAATTTTGCTTTGCAATTTTTTGCTATTTTCCGCGCAATTCTTAGACCAACAAGCAGTCACAGCGCAAGAAGCACCTCTCATAGTAACTTCACTTGGTACGATACGCGGCAGTGTACTGACCACCCGTAAAGGACGAGATATCTACGCCTACCGTGGTATATATTATGCCGAAGCGCCTATCGGATCACGACGATTTGCAGCACCTCAGCCAGTGCAACCATGGAATGGCACGCTAGATGCCTTAGCGGATGGTCCGATGTGCCCACAGCAGCTTACAGGAGCGTTAATGGACGAAGACTGTTTGTCACTGAACGTTTACACCAAGAATGAGACGGCATCAAATCCAGTGATCGTTTACATACACGGTGGTGCCAATAGCTATGGAAGTGCAAATAGTGAATACGACGCTGGGCCGCAGTACTTACTCGATGAGAATGTAGTGCTAGTGAGCGTTTTCTTTCGTATCGGCCCTTTCGGTTTCCTAAGCACAGGCGCCGCAGAGGCGCACGTAAACCATGGTCATTTAGATCAAGTTTTGGCACTCAAGTGGGTGAACGAACATATTCAGAACTTTGGTGGGGATCCAAAAAGGGTCACACTCCTCGGTCAGAGTGCTGGAGGTTTTGCAGTAACTTTGCATATGGCATCGCCGTTATCGGCAGGTCTCTTCCACGGTGTCATCGCGATGAGTGCAAGTTCGACAAGTGAATATAATCTAGACAATGTATATTGGAGCCGAAAACTCGCTCATGATCTTGGATGTCCCAAGTACGAAACTAAATTTTTACTGAATTGCTTAAGGCAGATTAGTTGGGAAGTGATAGTTAATGCGACTGTGAGATGGGAGAACTATGGATTGGTAAATTCTAAGTGGAACTGTGAAATTGACGGCAATTTTATATTGGAACATCCTAGCGAGGCAATAGGTGGAAACAGGTTTAATCGTGTGCCAATCATGACTGGTGTTACTCGAGATGAATTCGATTTCCATCCACAGGGTAAGTGCACGTTTCATTTTGAAACCCAAAGATATTTTTAAACATAATGTACATATTCTATATACGGTGGCGAAACAGAAGATTTTCTATTTTTTCCTTATTTAAAAAATGGGGTTTTTTATTTTTATTTTTTTAGAATTCTTTTCTTTGTATGCGGTTTTGTAGTTCCTTAAATTTTAGTACATTCAAGTGCAACTTTAAAGTAGCTAGGCCTTCCCGTTGATTTTTAGCATTTTTTTACGTACTTTCTATCATACAAAGTATGTTTTGGAAAAATGAGCAACACTCATTTACTAAAATTGAATGGGCTACAAATCTGCATACTCAGTATGCTTCTATAAAATCCAATTAAAAAGCTCCAAACTTTGATGGAAATTTGTCGAATTTCCCAAATTTGTGTACAAAGTTTTAAATTATGACTTACATGGCCTTTGTTAGATAACGAGCTACACTTTTATAAAAAACAATAAACAATAAATAACCGAAGGGGCAATGCTAACATATTTCTTCCCTAAATTGCGTTCTTTTTTTGTAGTATTAGAAGGTAACACCGACCTGCTTGCTGACATCGATAAGAACTTTGGACTTTATGCAAGGGAGTTCCTTGAATTCAATAGCACCGGCAACGATGATGAGCGAGCGAAGAGCATACGTCAGTTTTATTACAATGACACCATCATGGACCCTAATAATCTCCTCGGACTCGGCCAAATCTTTTCGGATTCTCTTATCGGGCGTGGCGTGCATAGGCTGGTACAGTTGGCAAAAGATCACACGAATGTCTATTATTACCGTTTTGACTACGTTGGTGAAAAGTCACTGTTTCCAGATGGAGCTGGAAACCCGCAAGGTAAGTGCAGAAAACAGGAAGAGATTGTTACCATTATTTTTCTTTTAATTTAAAAAACGCAGGCGTCGGTCATGGGGATGATCTTTTCTATGTTTTGAAACGCAGAAACTTCGAAGTGAACGAAAATTCCACAGATATTTTTATGGTCGAACGAATGGCTAATTTGTTTGCCTCATTCGCCGCAAATGGGTGAGTAAAACTTAGTTTAATGAAGCATAATTTCACAAATAAAAAACTTTTTTTCCCACAGCTCACCACCAGTTATAGAGAATGTTACTTGGCCACCTTTTACTTCAAATAATACCGTTGTTATGTACATCAACTCGAGTCCATCTACGGGCAATCCCTTCTATGTGGACCGCTATGCTTTGTGGGATAAATTGTTTCCGCTTGCGGAAAGTAGTGCTGCTATACAGCTTCCTGCTGTAGTGCTGCTGGCATTTGCCGCTGCATGGAATATTTTATTTTAAGCAGTTCGTTTTAAGAAAAAGGTGGTGCAAAAGTGTAGTGGCTCATTGTACTCATTAAATTTTGCATGTTCGAAACTATAAAAATAAAAAATACTTCTTCTATCACAGTCAAAATTTTATACCAAAACGCCTCGAAAAACGCAGCTGCGATCGCCGACGTGTGCTGAGTCCCTGACTTGACCGTGTCTCGGGAAACGAGCTATTCACGAATGTTGCAAGCGCTCTTTAAACCTATTACGTAAACGGGCTCTCAAGGAATACTAATTGGACTATTGGGTTGTTATAGCTAACGGGTGATTTTTTTGAGGTTAGGATTTTCATGCATTAGTAT
>NW_023458560.1:76533330-76537861 GCF_013731165.1 Rhagoletis pomonella
ATACTAATGCATGAAAATCCTAACCTCAAAAAAATCACCCGTTAGCTTCAGGTCCCGCTTAATGATTTCTGCAGAAGTCTTAACCCTTTCGTTCCTATTGGGATACATACGCTCCGGCAGAAGTTTGGTTATAACTAAAATAGAAACTTCGCATTGGAATTTGCCTAAATATATCCCGTCTGTTATATTGAGGTGCAGGTAACGGTTGGAAATGGTTTTTGTGCAGAAAATTTATACTCAAGCCGTTTAGTCCTCTTCTGAAAGTGACACTACTTTTTATGAGATATATCGTCGCCCGTATGCCAAAAACATGAATGTGAGAAAATTAAAATTTTGGGAAATCAAGTTTAAAATTTTTTTACGGGACTTGAAATTGAAAAATATGTTATTTTCGTGTACGCGGTCTATTTTGGGTTTTGGTATAACATACTAGAACATCCAAAGGTTAATCAAGTCAAGGCAATAGCTGAAAACTGATAAATTTACGCATTCATGCTTCTGGCCTGGTATAGCATAGGTTTATTTGTTGGAATAAATGTATCCCGCTTAGTGTTCGTGGACATTTTTAGATACGTGTTAAGGCAGAAGCGGGACGATATGGAGATCACTAAAACCGAGATTTGCCTGTTAGTTGCTTTCCGGTTCGAAAGGGTTAAGAGTGAGATAGGGGTAGAATTCAATTAGCAAGTCCCGAGCGAATGTTTTCCTCCTTGAGGAATTTACTTCAGATTTAAAAGGCCGGCATAGATTGATTAAATTAATACTTCTTTAAGTTTAAATAGCGGCGAAACAGCTACTCCTGATAGTAATAGGTTGAATAAGGAAATGGATTAGCAAGAAGAGTGAACCCTTTCTCGAATTGGTTTTATGAAAATAATAGTTAAGAATGCCTAATTTATCGTCCGGGTTGAAAATAACCCGGTACAAGGTATAATTATCAGGTGCCTTTTGACATATTTTCTAACTTAATTCAAAAACAAAACTGCTATTTAAATTAGTAGGGCTTGCAAAAATACGAATTTTTAACAAAAAAAAAGCTGACCTATTTCTTTTTTTAATCAACAATTAAATATAACAAATAAAAAAACATTCCGTAGCCGATTAAATTTTAGTAGTATAATCAGTGCAAGTTTCAAGTAGCCAGGACTTATCGTTGATTTTTGCCATTTTTTTTTTTTAGGTTTTCCTTTATTTTTTTCCGTATGAACAATTTGTCGAACACACTTTGCTTGGAAGAAAAATTTCCAAACATCAGCGCTAAATCCCTGCTACTTCAAACTTGCACTTATTGTACTAAAATTGTTGTTTTTCATTAGTTGTACTTAATTGTTCACTAAAAAAATTGTTTTCGCTAACTTAAGATAAAGGGACAAGGGATAAAGAAACGACAAAGTTTTATTTGACACAATCTAATATACATTAGGGTGGTCCGAATCGGACATATTCCAAAATGTTTATTTCCCTGTGTATATTTGGGCCACCCTAATATGCAAACATAAATTACCTCACTAGACATTAGCAAAATATTTATTGTCTAGCAACATACAAAATGTTAAGAAGACTTATCCAATTTCTTTTGACTATTCTGATGCTTTTTTATTTTGTTTACAAACCGGCTGTTTCTGCTGATGATTAGTGCGTAGCAATAAAAAAAAATGCTAAAGTATTATCAAAGCTTGTATACACACCTATTGTTGTTAATAGTGGATGGGAAAATGGTTTCACTTATCTAAAGTTCTTTGAACAGTTAGCTTTAGCATATTAAAAAACAAAACACACACACATGTGCCAATTTTGGAAAACGATACTAAACTCGGATTGCAAATATAATCCAACTTTTTAACTACGTGAACAGAGTATTATAACTTTTTTGTGGAAATAGAACATTTTACGCTTATTTCACAGAAATAATGAGGCGTATTCTTGTTTTCGTACGAATCGATGAAATCTTCCTATCATTTTGTATTAAAAAATTTCAAATTTTCGATTTTTACGAAAACCAGAATACTCGTCAATATGAAATGAAAATTATACTTAACTTGCTTCGAATATGACTTTAGGTACGAATTTGCGTGTTTCTTATTAGGGACGATAAAATACAAGTTAATGAGCTGCATATATATATTTTGAAGTTAGAGGTATGAGTGGGAGTCGCACTGCCACTCAGTAGGTCTAGGCATCGATTCCTGATCCAAGCAATTTCTAAAAAAAAAAAATTGTTTAGCGGTTGCCCCTCGGCAGGCAATGGCAAACGTATACTACTCTTAAATACGGGACCACAATAGAAAAGCTGAAAATATTAGGTGAATCTACTGATCACACCTTATTATGATTCCCCATGCGTCTGTATTTTTTTTTCATGCAAAAGTTTCTCACAAAATCCATTCGACGTTCGGAGGCGGCCTAAAACTGTAGGTACCTCCCCTTTGGATGACAATATAATGCCGCGCGCCACAATTCAGAGGAGAAGCTCTGCAAATGTGTAAACGACAAATATTTATTTATTTTATATGTGTATTCATATGTATGTACATTAGACAGCATCACCAAAAAAAGTTGGGATTACAAAATTCATTATATTTTAAGACGTAAAATATTAAATTTTTTTTTTGCTTTCTTCGATTCTCTACAAAAAAGGTCTATATATCCAATTATGTAGGACTAATACTTTCGAAGATACTTTCAATTTTAGTAAAAAAAACTATTAATTAATGAATTTATTAATTTTTATTTTTTGAGCACATTGAACTTTGTTGAACTTGGTTGGTACATAAGATATTGACCAAAAATTGTCATCTTTTAAACAGATTGTTTTTAGAGCATAATAAACCATATTTTTGCTATTACCAATCAAAATTCTAAAAAAGCAGATTTTCGGCCCAGCCTAATACACAATCTTAAGAAGCTTGTCGAATTTCTTTTGATTATTTCGATGATTTCTTCTTTTGTTTACACACTGATTGTTTCTTCCGATGATTACTGCGTAGCAATAAAAAAAAAAAAAATGCGGCAGTATTTTCAAAGTTGTATACACCATAATTGTTGCTAAATATGTATTTAGAGGGTAGGATAGTGGTTTCAGTTATCTAAAGTTCTATGAACTGCCAATTTTAACACATCGTAAAAAGTACATAAAGGGTGGTCCATATAGTGGTTTATTGAATCATATGGTATTTTGACAGTGACAGCCCTTTCTCGCTGGAAATCTTGTACATGCATACATACATATGTACGATTATATCTCACTTTTGGGAAACGATGCCAAATTGCTTTGTTGCTTAACTACGCGAACAGAGTACAAATTTGCATGGTAATATATGAGAATTTAACAGAAAGAGAAATAAATGGATTAAAACTTATTTCTCATGTGATACGAGAGCAAAATACTATGCTAAACAAAGCAATCTCTATTTTGGGTGATTTATATTCAATAGTTACGTATTGCGAAGTTTGCCTATTTCTGTAAATAATTGTTATATGAGAGGTAGCCATGGTTATTATCCGATTTTGTCCATTTGCAATACCATCCGTCCTTAGTATCTAAATTTTTATTCTAGTTACTTTGTGCTCGTGCTCAGACGAACGGACGAATAGAGAGACATGGCAAAGTCGATTTCACATTTAAATTTTGAATATTTTTCGATACGTTTAAGCTTTAACCATTACCCGTTATGCGATTATAATTAATATAAAAATATACCTTCATAAAAAATTTAGCCACTCAAACGCCCGGGCGAGGCGCTCATTTTATTTGCCGCAATATTTAACTCCCTCAGCCTAAATCAGCCGTTTAAGCTAAACATCTGAAAATTTGTTTACCGGCTAATTTTGGGTCATTGATTTCAAAAATACAAGCAAAAATTTTATAAAACTCTTAGTTTTACCATTATGCAGCGTTCATTATATTGGACAGTGATACTCTAGATTTGTAAACAGGAATGTGATATCAATAATTTTTCTTTTTTCTTTTGAGTAATATATTTCAAAACATAGAATAACATTTAACACCTATTTCGGAAAATAGTTAATTTATTACACTACTCAATATCGATTTTTGTGGCACTTTTCACTCTTGTGTAAAAACACCGTCAACTACATCCCGAAAATATAGTAAATGAAATGCGGTAAATAGGAATAATTTACTTTTCTCGAAACAACTGTTATTTTAAAAACAAAAGCTCTTATTTAAGAAAAAAGAGCGTTAAGTACAAAAAAAAAGTTGTCCAATATATTGTACGATTGTACTGAAAGGGTTAATACAAAACAAAAATACATATTTTTTTGCGTTTTTATCATTTTTCAGATAAGCCTAGCTAAATCGAAGATTTCTTAAACAGTAAAGTGCTTAAACCACGTGAACAGCCGGCTCAGGCGGAGCGTCTCTGAGCTCAGTTCATCTAAAAGTTTTTGGCGTCGCTGATCCACATAAACCCATCACGTCTAGATATAGGCCAAAGCAAGGTCAAACACATTCCAATAAGATCAAACCAAAGACGATATCTACGAGCCAAATTGATAAGTATTATGTCAT
>NW_023458560.1:76537961-76539382 GCF_013731165.1 Rhagoletis pomonella
CCATTGTTTCAGTTTTACAAGTATAAATGTATCCCGCAGAAACTTCCAAACCTTATCTAAAAAATCAAATGTTATTTTGCTATCTCAATTTATCTTATTTTATCAACTTTTTTGCTAGCCATAGCATGATAATTTGTAACAATTGTTAAAAAATATTTAAAACTATTGCTTAATGAAACAAACCTATTGTCAGCTGTTTTTCTAATTGCGATGTGCATAACATGCCACTGGAAATGATATTTTAATTTATTTTACAATCAAATGTGCTGTACAGTATCGATACGTTGCTTGAATCCAATGTCATTTACTAAATTTGCTATAACTTTTCTATTTTCAAATCGATTTGCAAAAAATTTGGATCTGTAGACTTTGAAATTAAATAAGCTTTAACATAGCATAGTAATAAGAACAAAAAGTTTGCAGCTTTTAGGTGTAATTCACAGTAGAATAACGATACGACATAAAATTGTGTCCGATTTCACTAATAAATTGGCAGATAACTCTTAAACTGATAATTTGATTGCAAAACATTGTATAGCAGGTTCGTAGGGATTTCAAAGACCTTTAATCTGGTGGAGATCTTTTTGTGGTGTGATAATCACAACCGGATATTTTTGGAAAAAATTGAAAATGCTGTTTTCTCAATTTGAAAAAAACGATAATTTCGCAAATTCTTAAAACCTATTCTACTTTTTTAATTTTTGACCTCATATTCAGATTGTGTAGGTTATTTTACATGGCAAATGACTATAAAATTCACGACTTTCAACTATTTTGTTAAAAATTTTTTTCCCAGAATGCATATGGTTTTCTAAATTTTCAAATGCAACGCGCAAGTACTTAGAGTTATCATATTCGAATAAAATTTTGCACAGCTTATTTTTAAACCAAAAGACATATTTTTGAGCCCGGCAAACTGTATATTTAAAAAAATAGTTAAAATAACGAACGGTCTAATGTACATATATGTATATATGAATCGATACAATACTTGAGCAACAAGTGCCACGGAAAACGTGCTACGTCTTGCCCAGATCAAGCCGGTGTTGATTGGTACACTAAGACTGAACCCATAAAAAATTGAATATAAATTTAGTAAGAAACGCGAACAAACGCTTGAAGACGTCATCAATGAGTGGGGGTTAAAGAGCGGTATTATGCGAACGCTCTTTTGAATAGCAAATAAAATGAATTCGAGAGTGGAATTTTAGCTGCCGCTATTATGAAAGCAAAGCAAAACAAACAGAAATTATGAACAACAGTAGTCATAAAATGAAAATCATTACGAGGAAGATAAACATTTGATTGAAAATACGAATTATGCATTAAACTTATACATATGTACATAGGGCTGCATGAATGCATTCAAAACGGCTTATGAATTATTCATATACAAAACGAATGAATGATTTTGGCTTCAA
>NW_023458560.1:76539482-76544934 GCF_013731165.1 Rhagoletis pomonella
CAGGGAAAGCGTAAGCATAGATTTAAACATAAAAAGATGGCAGCCCAAGGCATGGTGGAATGAAGACCTAAACAAATTATTCAGACTACATACGGCCAACAGGAAAAAAGCGAACCTTACAAATAATATAGAGGACCTGGAGGCGTCCAGATTAGCGACTGCAGAATGGAAAAAGGCAGTAAAAGAGGCAAAGAGCAGCAGCTACAAGAGAAGAGTGGAAGAACTAAATTGCGAACCGAACACCAAAGCTGCCTGGAACTTCATAAACAACGTCAAAGGAAGAAAATATACAAACCAAGAATGGGCCTCTGAGGACAACTTAAAATATTTGGAACACATTAAAAACCAGGTAAGAACAGGCTCCACCACACGAACTAGACACACAGCAGGCACAGACAGTCAAGAATCGACGAACGTGACAAATTTAAATTTCACTGTAGAAAACTTTTTGCCTAAATTAAACAAGAAAAAGTCGACAGCAGGGGGACACGACAACATCACGTTCCAAATATTGAAAAACTTATCAGTAGAAACTCTACAAGAATTCCTGAAAGCCCTAGAAAACCAATTTAACAAAAATGAAGTTCCAGACACTTGGAGGAAAATAAAAATAGTACCAATACCAAAAGGGAACAGTGACCTAGAAGATTTTCGCAATTTTCGGCCCATATCACTGATATCTGTGGTTGCAAAAAGCCTCAACTTGCTCATCAAGGACGCCTTAGCAGAAGAAGTCGAACAAAAAAACATCATCCCTCCAAAAAGCTTTGCTTACCGAAAAACACGATCTACAACAATGTGTCTGAATGAGATGTTACATCTAGTGGCCACCAGCAAACACAACAAGGAAAAAGTGGTTGTTTGCCTCCTGGATATAGCGGATGCATACAACTGCGTTGATCTCACAACTCTGCATCAAACATTGGTAGACCACAACGTTAACACAAAAATTGCTGATTGGATTTACAACTTTTTCGCATCACGGCAACTTAGTTTGGGAAAACATACAATAGAAGTAAACAACGGACTGCCGCAAGGAAGTTGCCTTTCACCAACACTATTCAATATATATACTGCTAAACTTCACAACATCAACGAAGAGAAAACTCAGCTTTTCCAGTTTGCAGATGACCTGGCGATTGTGGTGCACAATAAAGATGAAAAAACAGCCATTATAAAACTAGCTTCCAAAATTGAGGAAATTCAGGCGATTTTAAACTCTCTACACCTAACACTAAACCTCAGTAAGACGAAATTTATGCTTATGACGGCAGGAAAAAGAAACAGATATTGCATAGAGGTAGGAGGCCACAAAATAGAACAAGTACACAATCTCAAATGGTTAGGTAGGACAATAGACGCAAATTCCACGATTAAAGAACATATAGGCAAGATCAAAAAAGACACTACTTCAGGCAAAAATCTACTTGCCAAATTAACGACGATAAAAGCAGGGTTAGTACCGAATATAGCCTTGAATCTCTTTAAAGTATTTGTAAGATCAAAAATTGAATACGCGAATACCAGTTACGCCAATGCATCGAAGGGATATAACAAACAACTGCAAACAATAGTGAATGAACCTCTAAGGCGCTGCCTTGGACTGCCTCCAAATACTCCTACACTGGTCAGATATGCGATTGCGTGTGAACTCACTCCATTGAAAAGAGCAGAATGGCTAACAGCAAAAGAACTCACCAAACAATGGTTTCTAAATCCTAGATTAAGAGCGGAACTGCTTAATGGTCAAAAGGTAAACTCTAGCTACAGTCATACCTACACCAAATATAGGGGAATCTTTAATAAAATCAACACCAATGTAAAGTACAAAAACAGCCTCAAAATAGAAACTAGGGGTTCAGAGTTAAAAAGGTCAAAAAACAACTACTCTCACATACAGCTGCAGGCTATATATGCGGAAAAAAAGGCTTTAGCACAAAAAGACGGTTTTAGAGTGATATCCACTGATGCATCTGTTGGTGAAGGTAAGATCGGCTGTGCAGTTTATGACTTTAACAATAATGTTTCCTACCTATACAACATCAACGACAATCTCACCTCCACTAGTGGAGAAATTGTAGCTATTCTTCAAGCAATAGAACTGGCCAAGAAAAATACATGGAAAAAAAATTTTAATTTTCTCAGATAGTTTGGCAGCAGTCAAAATGATTACTCACAAGCAGTCCCAAAACTTTCTAATAGCCGAAATCCATAACCAGGTTAGTAACTCTGAAATAGATAAACTAATCATTAACTGGGTACCAAGTCATGTAGGTATAAATGTCAATGAAAAGGCAGATATAGCGGCCAAAACAGCACTAGTACACGATATCAAACTCATCAACAGACTAATGACTGGATACACGTACAATAAATCCTTTTTACACCTGATGCATAGCCACATTTCAAACATGTGTAATAGTTGTAACATCATAGATACACCAAATCACGCAATCTTTGAATGCTCCAAATACAGGCAACTGAGAGACGATTTTCACATTTTTAAAAAATTTAATAACATAGACGAAGTCCTTACGACAAAAAATCCACAACATTTTCAAGAACTTATTTCGTTTATTTACAAAGCCAAACTTGACAAAGCGCTTTAAAAGTCAAAAAAAAAAAAGAATATGAGGTAGAGAGTTCAGAGACGTTCAAACAATATTAATTGTTAATTAATAAAAATAGGAAAAAAAAAAAAAGAATTGAAAAGTATAGTACAAATTTGCAATCCTAAGACTGAACTAAATTACAATGCGTCTAACCATTGTAAAAATCGCTTAGATACATATATATATGTAGCCAAAAGCACCCATCCATGTAATACTAGATGGTTTCAGAAAACTAATAATTAGCATTCATAACAATGTGATCTATTTTTAAGAAGTACCCATATAATACATAACAATGTACTAGTCATGACTTAAAATAGGCTGTGGCAAAAAAAAAAAAAAAATAAAAGAATACAATTTTATGTAATCAATGTAAATATCATTTACTCTCATATATATACATGTCAATCAATGAACAACATCAAAATGTACAACAATCATAAACATTCACTCAAATGTACTAATACATCTCATATCATTTTGTCTAATCTATCGTTATCTATTAAGAATGCTCATAAAATTATACATTTCTCCTTGTCAACGACTACCTCCACCCTACCACAGCTGCTAAGGACAACGAAATTCCAAACTCAACCAATATAAATCACATCGATTGCTGTAAAATACAACACACCCGTGAATAATCTGGCACTGTAAGGGTAGCAATCAAGCCCTGCCATCATCACCTTCGGAAGGGAAGGATTCCAAAGTCACAAAAAAAAAAAAAAACAAAATGCAAGACTGCCATGCTAAACACTGTGGCGAAGTGAGAGAGTTGTATGGACAAATATGAGCCACTATGATTCAATTGAATCATGTGAGCCCTAGGGCATCAAATGAGTTACTGAGTTACATTTTTTTGGACAGGGAGTCTGAGTGACGGATCCACTTATGGGAATCAACTCAATAACTCAACTCTGAGTTGAGTTACCCACCTCTAGTCGCTAGTTATCAGCAGGTAAAACATGATCCAAATTTTTTTTATACTTGGGGTGTTCACAGTTCGTTCCAAATAGTGTCTCAAAATGTAGACGTCTACATTTTAAGACGTTTTCTAACCGTAAAATCTGTGGTGTTGTTGTTTCCCATACAAAATTGGAAAACGACGCCGTCTACATTTTGTCACACTCAAAGGTATGTTTTTTACGCGTCTACATTTTGCAACCTCGCAGCAGGGTTGCATTATGGCAATACCAATCACATTTTTTTATTTATTGGGCACGTTTTCCGTATTTGCATTTAATTTGAGCGCAATTTTTGATGAAAAGAAACAAATCAAGGAAAAGGAATAACAAATATAACGAATTGGTAATTAAGTTAAATAATTACAATTTTTCAGAAACAAAATCGAAAGGCGACATATAAACAATGCACGCAAACAAGAAATGTCTGGCAACACCAGCAAAGTTTTGAGACGATTTTGCGACGACTGCTAGAAAGGGGTGCTCACAGTTTGATGCTAAAAGTGTCTCAAAATGTAGACGTCTACATTTTCAGACACAATTTGGAACGAACTGTGAACACCCCATATATGTAGGAATTAGGGCTGTCAAACTATCGAAGGCTGCACTTTTTTCAACTATCGATTGATAGTCGGGACTATCAACAATCGTTACATCTTTGTATCATAAAATTCTTGGAAACTTCCAGAAAGTAAATTTTTTAAGTTCTTGAAAAGCGCTGTGATGCTTCTGCAGGTATGGATTTTGAAAGGCAGTAATAATAATCTTCAACAACTTTATTGAGCTTGAGGACGTTTTCGCATGAACATGAAGCGTAATAATTCTACAATGAAATTTAATATAATAATATAACGTACGTAAAGTACAACCCATAAAATTAATTAAAAAAAACGATCTAAATAAGAATTCTTTTAACAAAAATTACATAATTAATGAAAATTTACATTTTCTTTTTTATGCTTTTTAACAAATTAAATATTGACTCTGTTTAGTTTGTCACCTTACCTTTTGTTTACAAAAGCCGACCTACCTAATGTCCCAAATATGTAAATGCACTTACCGTGCGCAACAACAACACAAGGGGGCCAAACGAAATAAACAAATGCACGCACAAAAGGGAGATGACAAGAAAAATTCCAAGCAACCGGCTGACTCAGTGGAGGCGGCGGGGTTGCTTGCAAGGGACAATATACACGCAATCCAAATACCCAACAAACAAAATCTAGCTAGGGACAACAACGACAAAAATACCAAACGGCACCAACTAATATATATATATGTACGTAATAATAGGGTGGGTCGAAGATTTTAGCTAAACCGAAAATTTTTAAACACGAAGATTTAAAAACACAAAACCTTGTTTTTGGGGCGCACCCGAGGTGAGGTCCAACCAAAAGGTTACGAACCCACTCGCACTACCGCCCGTGCTGCCGGGGATATCTTTAACCCGCCTGTATGACTGGGCTCAGGGTGCAGGATGCTAAACAGGATCGGAAAGGGAAACACAATAAGAGGAAGCCTGCCGACAACAATAACGCCTAAATACACGACACAACAAAAGATAACGATACTTATCGGCGGTCGGTGGGCGTTCCGACCGCAGGGGTGCTCCCAAATCCGGTGCCGACTTCACCACGCCTCGACTGGCGCTGCTCCTCGAAACTAATTGCTGCTGCTACTGCAATCTAAGTGCCTCGCCTGTAGGGCTGATGATTTCACCCGGGTAATGAGCTACCCGGGTACCCGGGTAGCGGGTGAAGCCCTACCCGGGTATTGAATTACCCGGGTAGCCCGGGTATCCGGGTATTTTATTACCCGGGTAGACCCGGGTACCCGGGCAGTATGGTAATTACCCGGGTACCCGGGCACCCGAAAAAA
>NW_023458560.1:76545034-76548426 GCF_013731165.1 Rhagoletis pomonella
AAAAAATCTGGAGAGGTGAAAATTAAACGCATTTACGATTATATAACGCAAACGAACGTACATAGGGAAAATCTTTAAGAATCTTCCATACCATATGGGGAAATATTATAATATACAACACATACATTGCACTTGACAAATCCGTCATTCATCACACAAGCGTACTTCCAAACCCAGCTTGTTTTAGGCATGTCTAAAATATTAATATTTACGAAGTTGGTAATGCACGTACAGATATCGGATCGGGAACAAATAAAATTATTGAGACACACCCACCTGCGAATCTAAACGATGACCGACAGTTGAGGTAATTTTTGTGTTGGAATGAAAAAAATTTTAAAATTTCTTCCACAATTATTTCACAACAATACGTTCATCAACCTACTTCTCGTATTAAGGAAACTTCATTAAATAATTGTGATTTTAAAAGCTTTAAATATTATGTGAAAAGAAACTATAATTTGAACAAGCTGATACAATAAAAGTACAAAATCTTTAGGTGAATGAATAGCATAAGGTTTTGTCACCTTACTTTTTGTACCAGTGGCCTACCACAGGGTTTAGTTCTTATATAATTCCCAATGAGAACGTTCTCGTCAGTTTTGTTCTCATTTTGGTTTTGGTTTTGACGCGTTCTTGGGAACAAAACTACGACAATGGCATTTAGTTTCGATCATACATTTCGTTCTCAGTCCCTGTTTTAAAATATTAATATTTAATATTCTTTAAAATATACATACATACATACATATGTACACATGCATGTATGTATATGCATTTACAAAAATTAGAAGTTTGAATTTAAGTACAGAAACTAATGTTTTAATTTACTTTTCTTGTCTCCGTCTACTCAGGCAAGCGGTTAGGTGTACATAGTCGCGTACACTCTAGACATAAAAAAATAATTATAAAAAAAAATTTTCTCACTGAAAAAATATTTATCCTCACCAAAAAGATTATACAAGAAGCTTTATGTCGCATTACCCGGGTGTTTTCGTTTAACCGGCACCAACATATGTATATTACCCGGGTACCCGGGCAAATCGGGTAATACCCGACTACCCGGGCAAATCGGGTAATACCCGACTACCCGGGTAATAAAAGCCCCGGGTAATACCCGGGTAATCGGGTACCCGGGTACCCGGGCATTACCCGAATTACCCGGGCACCCGGGTAATACCCGGGTACCCGGGTATCATCAGCCCTACTCGCCTGGCACTTACCGAATTTTTATTCAATTTTAAACACCTCGCACTAAACAGATTTATCTAATTTTACTGGGCTACTATGTATAAAAGCACTCGCGCTCGCAATAAGGGTCTTGCCTTTCTCAAAGCTCGCTTAGAACTCCCCCGGCACGCAGTCGCGAGCCAGGCCGCAACCTACGCACCGTTACGTAAACCATTGGAGTGTCAGCGCCGGTGTTGTTGGTGCCCGATCAATTGGCGCCGGCCTGAATTGGGCGCTTTAGCGGTCGCCACCACGGCGCACACAAACAACACCATGGACTTGCCATTGCCATCATACAGCGGACAACAAAAGTGCCGCAATAGGTGAGAGCAAAGGCGACACCCCTACTACGGTCTTTCGCGTCATCTCTCATTCCTACATTCTTACCCTCGGTCGGCACCGTTTTTGGGCGGAGTGCCCTAATGGAGACTTTTCCCCTTTGCGGTGGCGCTCCACCGACAAACAACTATTTCGCTCAACTTGAGCTCATTCTGCTATTTATTTACCGCAGAACTCCACAGGCGAACAGCGATGGCCTACCAACTGTCATTTTGACGAGCAATGTGATTGCAAGTTTTTGTGTGTGGGCACTTTGATGTCTTGAAATAAGCATTTGCCGCATGACGCCACCAGACAACATTCTCTCAATTTCGGTGTTTAAAAACATTTAAATCTTTAAAAAACTAGCTAAATAATTTCCTAAAACGTAATCATAAATTATCCAATACGGAACAGATTTTTATTTTGATTTAATATCAAAATTTCATCGATGTTACCACCAGCACGCTTTCTTTCAAATGAAAATATGGCTGTCAAACTATCGAATTGCCTGCAATAGATGTCAAGCAATAAGCGCTGACATATATTGCAGCACATAAGAAATAGGCGGTCTCCATTGGAAATATATTTTATGACATGGTTATCACGACATCAGTGTTTTCCTGTGGAGACAGGGCCTTAGGTATGTACATACATATGTACACTTGAGTGTCGGTAGACTTCACTCCTATCGGCTGGAGTGAAAGGAAATAGGTAAATAGAACAAAGGGGAAACAAATGTTTATTTTGGTGCAGCCAGTACGCGACAAGTTATATAAAGCGCTTTTTGAGTTCTTGATATGATTAAAAAGCGTACTACATTTTTTGTTCTTTTTTATATGAATTATATGTTAAAAAAAAATAGTATAGCCTGCACAGGCTTAGATAAATCAGTGTGTATTTCGATACTTTCGACGATATATCGATAGTTTAATTTATCACTATCGAAACTATCGATGGTGTCGACTATCAATAGTTTGACAGCTCTATTGGAAATGTCAAATTTATTTTCACGTGGAGTAGGTGACTGCAGCGATGCCAGAGCATTTTTTTGAAATTCACTACGTCGTTCTTTAAAATTCCCTAAATTTCCCTACACGCATATATATATGAAATGCTCACTACTAATTTCCCTATTTATTTTTATATTTAAAACACTTTACATAAATTGGAAAATATGCGTATGTTTTATTCCACACAAATAGAGGTAAACAGTTATGTTGAATAGCTATAAACTTCTTTGTACTTATATCGCACGTTTAATAATATAGAGATGTAACTCAAAATTTACGTTTTTGGAGATTTCATCTTAAATACACTATTAATAAGCTTTATAAGTACAACATATTCAGCCTAACTGATGGATAAACTTATCGAACATCGCAAAGATATGGGTATTTTCAACTGTCTTCTTGTGTACCAACTGTATGAATTGATCAAACTTTGATTGCGTTTTCCCACAAAATTTAAATTTTGAAATTCTTCTGTGCGATATATTTAGTATGTACATATACAAAAAACCAAAATATACATTAGTGGTATTCACCAAAGTGAGCAAGTAGCCAGACTGCCAGGCAATTGAGCAGATCAGCTCAAGCAACGATTGTTGTCAACATTCGATGCTTGAGCTCATCTGCTCTTTTGTCAAAGTGCCAAGCCACTTGCTCAATTTGGAAAATATCACTAGTGTAATTTGTATACACATACATACATACATATGTACATACTGCTGTCACAACGTCCAACACCTTGTTTTATTGCACCATGAGCCGGGAAGTCGTGGATTCGAATCCCACAGCCAGGAAACATCTTTTTGTTCTTTTAAATATTATTTTAATTTTTTT
>NW_023458560.1:76548526-76558862 GCF_013731165.1 Rhagoletis pomonella
TGTGGCGAATACTGCGGCAACACAAAGCGAACAACGAGAAATAGGCAGAATGTTCGAGGAATGACGTAGAATGTTCCACAAAGAGAAACGTCAAGTTGGATGAACACTGCGAACAGCGAGAGAAAGAGAATGAGCGATAAACTTCAGAACGTTCTAGAGTTGCCATAAGTGTGAGCGCAGGTATATAAGAGCCACGACACAGCGGAGTGGGGACAGTTACAAGTCAGCAAGCTACAAGTAAAGTGAGCGGAGAATCGAGTTGCGAATAAGCAAGCTATAAGTTTAATTGTGTTAACAAGTAGTAAAGCGTTGTTATTGCTTTAACAAGTATTGTAAAGTGTTTTTACTGTATTAGCAAGTATTGTAAATTGTTTGTTGTACAATAAAGTTAATTGTACTACAATTCGGTCATCGTTAGCATTTATTTAACAATCCAGCGATACGAGCCCGAGTATATTTGGGTAATCCCTCAAGGTTTCGAGGATAATCGTAACAGTATAGCATGCGCCCCTAACCACACGCAGCATCTAGTTACATTCCTCATACTGCAAGATTTGGCTGCTTAAACATTTCATGTGTTACTCTTCCCTGTTGTATACTTTTAGGCACTATTGCTTTTTATTTAGAGAATATTAAGGGACAAATTCATCGTAGTGATTGTTAGAATTCCACTGCTGATTCAATATTTTTCGTGTAAAATCCTGTAAAAATGTGAAACAGCAAAATTTCTCTCTTAAGTGAGAGACAAAGTGAGTAACAACCAAAAAGTATGGGAACAAAAAAGCATTTTTCCTGGAAAAACGTCAAACAGGCGATCGCTTCACAGTTTTCGTGATTTTACCACAAGTAAACGTTCGGGTCAAGGCGAGTTTACACAAGGTGTTACTGGCCAATTTAGATTTTCGTCACGGCACTTCTTAATGTCAAGAAGATGTGTTTGTTGTATGCAAGGCGAATTCATTTTACAACAAACACATCATTTTGACATAAAGACGTACCTCCATAGCGAATTTGTACAAGGTGGTGTTGATGGCGAAATTAGATTTTCGCCGCTGTACTTATTAATGTCGAAATGATGTGTTTGTTGTAAACCAGGCGAATTTATATTACAACAAACACATCATTTTGACATTAGGAAGTACCGCGGCGAAAATCTAAATTCGCCATCAACACCACCTTGTATAAATTCGCCTTGCGTACCTCGGCGAAAATCTAAATTCGCCATTAACACCACCTTGTATAAATTCGCCTTGATTTTACCACAAGAAAAAGTTCGGGTCAAGGCGAATTTATACAAGGTGGTGTTACTGGCGAATTTAGATTTTCGCCACGATACTTCTTAATGTCAAAAACATGTGTTTGTTGTAAACAAGGCGAATTCATATTACGCCTTGGGAATCTATACAAGGTGGTGCAAGGCGAATTTATACAAGGTGGTGTTGTAAAATCGGCTGATTTCTTCGCCTTACATGTATTTTGTTTTTGCATTTACTGATTTGAAAGCACACCCATCACAAGCAAACACAAAATACATGTAAACTATGGGGCGAATTGAGATTTGACATAACACCCACAATCCAAATACATGTGGTTGTTGTTGTTGTAATCTAAATTCGCCAGTGACACCACCTTGTATAAATTCGCCTTGGGCACACCCATCAAACCAAAAACAAAATACGTGTAAATTTTGGGGCGAATTGAGATTTGACATAACACCCGTAATACAAAATACATGTGGTTGTTGTTGTCGTAGTCTAAATTCGCCAGCAACACCACCTTGTATAAATTCGTCTTGGTCTTGGTGTACCTTGTATAAATTCGCTTTGGCCATTGTGTTGAGCATAGACAGTCGGCAGCGTTAATGCGGATTAAAATTCTGCCTTAACAGACGGCAATTGTAGATTGTAGAGTGGGTTCGAGTCCCACGGCCAATAGAATCTTCATTTATTTATTTTCTATTTATTTTTTATATAACATTTTTAAAGAAAATTAAACACTAAAAAATAAAATAAATGAAAATAAAATTAAGTATATAAATTAAACAAAATAAAAAAATTAACTAAATGCAAACAAAAAAAATTGCCAATCGCTCCAACCGCGGATCAAACCTGGCACCTACAGACTTGTAGCACGCAACTCTCCACTCGGCTACCACGAACACCAAACTTGCTTTCTTGTACAGCTGGCCGTTTTGACCAGTGTTGTCATCGAAGATTCCCCTGATCCAAGTTAATTCCCAAAAATGTCGTGTATTTGTTCGGCTGCTTATGCGCATTTGAAAGAGGATAATCCATGAGTTAATGAAAATAAAGGCTGTTTATGCAAATAAGTGATCCCCTTTGTCACCCATATAAGTTTGCGCCTTTGCTGGATATTTAAAAAAAAACCGGGAAAGATCGCTGATATATCTCACAGTTTAAATCCGCTTTATGAACTTCCTTGAACATAAAGTCGTTTCAGCAATGAGATTCTAGAAATCGCTACGTTATATTTCTATCGCTCAAAGTCCGTAGCTGAATTTTCCTTCAATAATTGTCGTCAAGCTCAACTAACGGTAGTCCCAGGAAACGGGCTGTTTCAATAGAGTCGGACCAAAGGGCATGTGAAGAGGTGGTTGGTGTCGTGCAAAGAGTCTGCACACGCCGGGTGCTCATTGGGGATATTGGGGTCGAGTCTGGATAGGTAGCTGTTGAGGCGGACACTATCCAGACCGTAACTGAGCCAGGGTAACGCGTGTCTCTCTTGGCAGTTGAAGCTCCGTCACTGCTACAGGTGGTGATTGGGCTCCGATGACGGCATTCATAGACCGGGAGTCGTGGTAGGCCGTGACCGACGCCCTATGAATGTCGTTGATCGCTCGTCGGTACGTCGTCGGGTCCAGTGGTTGGTCTGTATATATCTGAACCGCGTCCTTGTATACGAATAGGCTAGGGGGCCTGGGCGCAGGCCCCTCCTCTAGCAAAGGTCTGTTGGGGTGTTGACTTCTGTGGCATCCCACCAGAAACTGCTGGGCCTCACTGTGTAGGTGGTGCTCAGGCGACATCAGAAGGCATCCTGTCGCTGTCTGGACAGGATATCATCCTGCGTTATGACAAGCCTATAGCTTGCGACTTGAGGACCTTGTTACGGCTCTGTACTTTGTTGAGGCGTCTGGGTGTTTATGGTGTTTATGGTGTTAAGAGCCGTTGTTGTTCTGTGCACTTTACGCAAGCCATGCCGATGCTTCGATGGGGCTAGGTGGTAGGTGAAGTCCGGGAGTAGAAGGGCCTTGAGTGTTTTCGCGATCGGGGAAAGGAGCGTTATTGGGCGATAAGAGTCTCGTTTTTGGCGGGTTTTCCCGTTTTCGGCAGTGGGACCACTCTCCCTGATTTCAACACATCAGGAGTAATAAGAGTGACCATTGACAGGTTGAGGACTTTCTTTAGGTATGCATCAGCATACAGAATCCGTCGAGTCCAACGGCTTTGGAGGCTTTTGCCTTCCCGATGGCCCCCTTTACTTCGCCGCTGGTGAAAATAAGTGGTTCACTATTTTGAGGCAGTTTGTGCAGCCTCCTGGTCACTCGACGTTTGGCCTTGTCTACTGAAAGGTGCAGTGTAAATTTCCGGCTAAAGAAGCTCGCGCATTTCTTCGGGTCAGACGAGGCGCGACCTTCGAATGAAATTTCCGCTCTGTCGTCGCACTTGGACAAGGACCTCACGGTTGACCAGAGCTTAACCACACCAGAGTCGAACTTACAGGACTTCAAGTGCTCTTCCCACTTTTTCCGCTTGTGTTGATTTACCAGTTGCCGAATCTCCAAATTAAGGTCCTTCAAGAGAGGATCCCCGAGATCGAACTGGTGGTCACGCTCATTAGCTAGTACAACTGTTTCAGCTGGGAAATTTGAGCGGACTTTAGCGATGCGTCCCGTTCGTATGAAGCGAGCCACTGTGGCAGTGACTACCCTGCGGTACTGGCGTTTGACAGCGTATACGTCTGAGGGTATGGGAAGGGCGGCGAAGCTGCTCTCGGTAACTTCCACGAAGCCGTTCCCATCAGCTTTGTTGGTATAGGTTCCGTGGTCAGCGGGTGCAAAGTCGGTGGGCTTATTGATCGAGATGATTATGGGCAGATGGTCTGATGCTAGTGTTAGCATAGGTCGCCATGATGTGCTGTATATCAGACCAGCGCTTGCAATTGTTTGGTCTGGCGAGCTGCTGCAGCCGCCCACAATGCTGGTGTGGGCGTCGTTGTTCATAGTGCAGAATGTCGAATCGTTTATCTACTCAGCCAATAGGTTTCCCTTGCGATCATTTGTCAGGCTTGAATCCACCTACTACGATTCGGTTTTCACCTCTTAGTAGCGCACCTATTTCAGGGTGATATCCTGC
Organism: Rhagoletis pomonella; assembly: GCF_013731165.1. Taxonomy (NCBI): domain Eukaryota; kingdom Metazoa; phylum Arthropoda; class Insecta; order Diptera; family Tephritidae; genus Rhagoletis; species Rhagoletis pomonella. The sequence continues at coordinate 76,552,900 of NW_023458560.1, forward strand.
CGGGTAGCAGGTGACAAGGGGTATTATATACACGTTAAATATTTCGAGCTCGACATCGCCTGACCGGACAGCTATGCCCTGACATTCTAGGGTAGCGTCCCTCGGGTTGATGTCTTCTACGATTAGGTGTAGGATGAACGCTAATCCTTCACCATCTCGCTCGAGGTCTTTACGGAGCACATTGTAGACGACGCACTTCTACAGAGTTGAGTTGCTGTGCATGAAGACTGCTATATCTCAATCTAAGCTCAACGCCCTCCCGGAGAAGGATTCGAAGCAATCCGGCTGCAAGGTATTGCTCATGGACGTGAAATAATTGAAGGGTATCGCCGATCTAAACGGGGTTAGGTCGCCGAAACAACAGCCTTTGGTCGGGTAAAACCCGAGTCATTATAAGGAAAATTTACCTACAAAATACATACATATGTACATAAGGGTGGTCCTTAAATGTAGGAAGCATATTTTTACATCAGATTTCCCAACCCCTAAGTCGATGCTACTACAGTCGGAGATAATAATACTAATAATAGATTGGCGCTTACACATATGTTAGTGTTTGGCCGAGCTTCTCCTCCGATTTGTGGCGTACGCCTTGATGTTGTCAGACAAAGCGGAGCGACCTCCAGTTTTGCGCCGTCTCCGAACGGCGATTGTATTTTTATGAGAAGCTGTTTTTCATGGCAGAAGTACACTCGGAGGTTTGCCATTGCCTACCAAGGAGCGACTGCTGTTAAGAAAAAACATTTTTTTTTTTAATTTTTTTGCGATGTTTTTTTGGAAGCGCGCACTGGGTCTCAGGGGGGCAAAGATCAGATTCCTCTATGGAGACTCATATTATTACTTTTTTTCATCTAGTACCCAAATTTTTTTCATTTTTTGAGTCTATAGAGGCTCTGGCCTTAACCGACTCCAATCGGGACCAAAATTTATATGTGATATCTGTGACCGTGTTATTACCGATTGAGGGGGTGAGACTGAAAAAAGTCGTTAATTTGATTATTTAAGGACCACGCTAATGTACATACCTACATATTTTTACTTTAAAGGTGGCCACAAACAGATGCGATACTACCGGTGCGAAACACAAAAATTTACGATATGCGATGAATACAAACAACAGTATTCGGAATATAAAGATTGCCTTAATTCACAAAGGCCCAAACCAACATTTTTTTTATTTTACAAGAGAAGAAAAAAAATATAGAAAGAGTAGCGGGTAGGGGTTTTTAAAAAGTGGCATGTAACTCCGACGTTTAAAATTTTTATTGAAGGTGTATTTTAATACCTCCTACCAAAATATTTGAAAAACAGAATTTCGAAAAAAGTGTTGGTTGGGGCCTTTGTGAATTAAGGTGGCGATATGTTTTTATGTACATATAACTTATTTACTATACAAAATTTGGGAAGTTATTTATTTCTGTTGTAAATAAATAAAAATATTTATTCTGTATTTAAAATTTACTAGAAATGCTTTTAAATTTCTTTCTTTGTAATTTTGTTTAACATAGTTTGCGTTTTGCACAACAATAATCGCGCATTATGTATATGCACATACACACGTATATACATTTATACATATTCATATAAACAAACAAACATATGTATGTACATACATATGTAGGCATTGTATTTACGCACAAAATTCTCTCGGTTTTTTGTTTATTTGTTATGCCTTCTTTAGCGCACTTTTACTTAACTCGGAAAATGTGCTAGAGATTTCGAGTAAAATACTTAAAAATGCAGCAAAACTCAAAGGCGCAAACAACAAAAATAAAATAAATTGAAAAATTGAAATCCACAACGGTCTATTGGCGCGCTACAATTTGATTTACCGTAATTTATAGCCTTATAAGTATGTGTATATTAACGGGTTGGAAATTCGTAATTAACTTCTGAGTTAATAGAAATTTCTTCATCTTTTAACAATCAAAAATTAATAACTAAAATTTTTCGCAATAACCAATAAAAGCCCTTTCACGTACCTTTTCCGTAACTTCTGCGATCAGAACTCACTTTAGGGTGCACATCAGGTATATGTATACAAAAAAAAAAAAAAAACTAAAAATAAATTCCTTTTGATACATAGTACATCTGCAATGTAGGGTCACACATATGTATATAAGCAGCATCGCAGCACATTTCGGATGAGTTAAAGAGATAATTGAAAAACGTTCGCAATCGCAGAAACACGTCAATCAGCTATTGCCATCAATTCCGTTCAATTAAAATCTTCACCGTGAAATTTCCAAAGAGTATCCAAAGTATCAAAAACTGTGAAATCAATTTAACCAAAAGCATAAATCAAAAATAAGCAGTGCATTAAATTTGCGCTCTATTTATTTACACGCAACTAAGACGGATACAGCCCAAAAATTATTGAACTACACGAATTATCAGCCAAATACAGTTCTGCGCAACGCGGTGCAGCTGAAAAATTTGTAAGGAAAATGCTAAAATCAAGTATTGAAGTTGATCCACTGCTGGGCCGCAGCCTGGTGACCACGGAGCCGGTAAAGAAGGGCGACATAGTTGTGGAAGAAAAACCCTTCGCGCTGGGTCCCAAACAGAATAGCGGTATTGTTTGTCTCGGTTGTTATCGCGATTTGATTTTCGGTGAAGATGGCGATTCACTGGATCGCTGCGAAAATTGTGATTGGCCATTGTGCAGTGCGTGCTTTGATTCGCCCGATCATGTCGGTGAGTGTGAGATATTTGCCAAAGCAAAAGTCCATTTTGCCGGAAATGTAAGCGAGGATGGAGTTTGCACACAACTGGATTGCATAACACCTTTGAGGTTAGTGAAAAAATTCATTTATTCGGTTCCCTTTTCCGCCACTTTTTTTTAGTGTTTATTTTTTTGTTTTTTGTGGTTGTGAGAGATCAACTTTTTTTTTTTGTTTACATTACATCTTGGCAAAGAAAAACATTTGCTCGCATGTAAACAAAAAAAAAAAAAACAAAAAGCAAACAAGCGGCGTACCGGAAGCAGGGGACACTTGTGTATATACCGGCATTTTTTTAATAATGTCAGTATCACTTCATTGCAACTGCATTTGAGAATGTGAATGGCCCTTTTTCCTTTTAAACTAGGTGTTCTCCTTGCCGGCGTATCATTACAAACAAACCCTGCAACCTCCGCACAAAATAAACTGTGTATTTTTTAATTTTTTTTAGTTCTTTGCAAGTTTGTTTTTTAGGTGGTAAAATACCAAAGCGTAGTAGTTGGAATAGTTGCTGTTTGTTTACATATTTCAACTAAAGAAATCCATTAATTTTTATCTGAAACAATTTTTTTTACGAAAAAAAATCACGTATACGTAGTAAAGTCGCTGGCATCGAAAAAATTTTAATGGAAATAAAATTCCAAAATGACATATTTTTAAAGCTTTCAAAACCATTTTGCTTTCTTATTTAGATCGATGGTATTTTTGGTTTTTAAAACCATGCTGAATCTATTAGATAGCCTGTAGAATGTACATACATACATATAAAGTGGTGTTAAAAAAATTTGCAAGTGAAACGCCTGTTTTACAAAAGCTGCCGCCAAATGCCAGCTTTTAAGGTAACACTTGTATTCCTTTTTGCTAATTTGCAAAGTGCATCTAAATTTTAAACTTCTAAATCAGATTTTTCAGAGTTTGTTTGAGTATGCAGTTTTATGGCCCACAAATGTGATTGTTTCGGGGTGTACAATGGTATAACGGTTTATGGCATAAAAAGCAATGGGGGTATAAATAAAAAGTCTTTAGTATTAAAAACGGTTCAATAAACAAGTGTTTATTATTACTGGAAGTCACTTGAAGAGAACCAGAGTTTTTCGTTTGAAAATATTGATTTTCAAGAATTCCATACCATTTTGTAGAAAAGTTGTTCTTTTCCCCACACAAAATGCATGGAAAACTTTGAGCGACTTCTAAATATTTTTTGATTAAACAAAAACAAGTAATTTTTTAGCAAAAAACAAAACCGACTTCAATTCTCATATAAAAATTTTGAAGTTCCGTTAATTTCATCATGATCCAATGATCGGATCTAAACCATATTAGTATGGGACCACCTTTGAGAAAATAATTATAGAAATCGGTTAAAGTGGTCCGAAGTTATGCGGTAACATACATAAAAAAAAAGAAAAATTCCGATGAATCGATAACCTTCTAATTTTTTTGATGTCGGTTAAACATAGGAGTGTATTTTTTTCTATATAGAACAGTGCTAGGGGATGAGAGCATCAAAATTCCGACATAACTTATTTTGGACCACCCTAATGCACATAGTTTATTCTTCATGATTATATTCTCTAACTAGAAAACTACTGTTAGATATATCCGTAGTATAAATTTCGTAGAATATATAAGATACACAAACAGTTGTATGTACTAGAGGTTTACGCCGACAGGCTTTGCGGCGGCGGCGTGTTCAACTTCAAAAAGAATCGGCGGCGGCGGCGACGCCGGCGCGTCTGGAAACGCCGGCGCTACTGCCCATAAGGTAGAGTCCAAAGAGCCATGAGGCTTCTAATCTCATCATGTCATCAGATTATAATTCTATTTAATTCATTCATTGAATTCAAATGTTGAGTGACTGCTGCTGATGGATGGGCGAACAGAAGAAAGTCTATATAGTATATACATTAGGTTTCCCATTGAAAATGATTTTTTTTGAAAATTTAAAGACCCTACCCCCTAATTTGATTCGTTTTTATGAGAAATATTATTGCCTATTTTTATAGATTTTTTAAAGGCCATTTAGAGGTCGCGGCCTGTCGATTTAGGTCAGAAAATACGATTTTCTAGATTCGTGAGTTTTTGAGAGACTATTTTTGCTTGAATTTCAATGAATTTTGTATATTTTGACCATCGATAATTTCCACAATTTGAAAATATGTAGTACTAAGGCACACAAAAAACTATTTTCGATGGGCACCCTAATATACATAAATCTCTATGTACTCTAAAAATGCGTATGTACTATTTCAATTTAAAGAAATAAAAAAATTTAAATGTTAAGTTATTGGGGTAATTTATGTCGCTATCAATAAAGTTTTGCAATAAGCTTTCAACCGTTATGTTAAATTACGGAGTTCTTACGAATTTTTGCGGGTTGTATATTGAAAATAAGGTTGGCCTACTTTTTTCCAAAAGTTTAACCCATCAACTCCCACCACAACGGGCCTTTTTGATCCACTGTTTGAAAAATGGCTTATAAATAGTTAAATTTCCAATAATATATTAAGTGCCAAATTTTTCTAAGGAGAACAGAATGTAATGCAAAATAATAGTAATTTTTACCAAAAAGGGGGACTTCAACTCTGTGTAGAAAATATTGCTATGCGCGGGAGCAAAACCTTCCTGGGGTTTGACCACTACTTAGGAAAAAAACTTTTCTACCCTATTCGACCCTAATTTAACTGTAATAAACGCTGTCGATCGAAAAACATGTTACCTATATATTTTTCTGAGTTACGCTTTTTTTTTAATGTTCAGTGGCCCAAATTATGACAAAAAAACATCTTTTAAAAATGTAATTTTCATTTCGTAAAATAGTGCTTTTATACGAGTAGTTAGTTAGTTCCTTCAAACGATGTATTTCAATGTGCATACAACATGAAAATTTTGTACAAAATTCCCTAGGCGCCGAACGCCGCCGCCGCCGCCGCCGCGCCGATATTTTCGTAACTCGGCGGCGGCGCGTGAGAAATGACAAAAAACGGCGGCGGCGGCGGCGTGGCCCGGCGGCGTATACCTCTAGTATGTACATATTTTATAATCTGATTTTTGAGTTGAGCCTCTTTTTAACAGGGTGTGCGATATATTTGTACATACATAAATATGTATGTATGTATGCTATAGAGTTCTTTAAAAGCTCGATAATATTCCATGCGTGACTCAATGTTGGAGTTTTCGCAGTTTTTTTAATTTTTTTAAAGTTCTCTGCAAATTAAAATGTTACTCATACGCAACGTT
>NW_023458560.1:76558872-76571071 GCF_013731165.1 Rhagoletis pomonella
CGTTGTACAACATTTTTGCCAAATCAACAACACAGTGAAATTTTATAACTTTTTTTTTTGAATTTTTCGCCGAATTTACATAAATAAGCACATATACATATGTATGCACAGATATGTATGTATGAACACATTCATGATCATCCTCAACAAAAATGTATGCAAATGTTTACTTGCAAAAAGAATTGCACAAACCTATTATTGTGGTTAAGTGAAGCAAAACGAACTCATTTGTCACTATGTCAAAAAGGCAGCCAAAATCACCCGCCTAGCAGCAAAATATGCCAAAAGCTATGTCAACACACCCACCAACGCACATACATATGCAACATATGTATGTATGTTATATATTGCAAATTCTTGCAAATCTTCAACCCTTCGACTAGTGTTCATACTAGGCCTTTTAGTATAAGACTCTTCATATTCATCATAATCATTTATGCACACCCATGCAAATATGTACATATTTCCCTTGCCGTCTTCTGCATTGCTGCAGAAAATCCACACCACAAAGCGGCTTGCGATGGTTTTGCTGCCGCATCTTTTGGGCACAAAAATTAATTTCAGTCTGTGAAATGGACACAGCAAAGACATTTCGCAGTTCTAATCGTACAGCCGTGCAGAGTAATTCAGTTTTAGGACGTTACTTGGTGGTGGAGAGTGCGGCAAAAGCAAACGATTTGCTAGTGGAAGAGCTACCTTTAGTACATGGCCCGAAATGTAATGGACCGACAGTGTGTCTCGAGTGCTACGCGCCAGTAAAATGTGATAGTAGGGCGGCGGAGCATCAACGTTGCGTAGCATGCAAGTGGCCTTTGTGTGTAAACTGCTCGGAGGCTGGAGCGGTGTCTCATCGCCGTTGGGAATGTCCGGTGTTTTGTGAGGCGCGTGTGAAATTTTTCCTTTTGCAAAGTGATGCAAACGGGTGTCCACAGTTGGATTGTGTAACGACGTTGAGGTAGTGTTTGGTAGATATGTTTCATAGAGTGATTCTGATAGCTAAAACTGACTATTTATATTCAGACCTAATTTGAAACAAGAAAATTTGATATTTTCTAACCAACAACTCCTTCAAACCCTGCTCGGTTGAGTCATCTAAAGTTCGACTTTAGGTTTGAGCTTAAACTTTTGGTAGACATTTGTTAGATTGCAAGCTCTTCCAGGTGTGAAACAAACATTTATAATATCCTAATAGCACCTGGATAGGATCGTTTGCGATATTGATTTTTACACGACATAATCACCAACTACCTTCCAGAAATCACAGAAAAATCGACGATATAGCGTCTGTTTCGTAATTTTACAATAAAATTTGCCTAGTAACGATATTTCCGAAAATTTGACACTATTCAGAAGCAATATCGGATATAAGGAGCTGCCCTCATGACCATTAAGGTAAAGATTAGAAGACTATGTTTTGATCTGGGTTATAAAAAAATACGAACATTCAGATATCCGAATACTGTGTTGATATTATTTTGCAACTCGATAGATTCGGAGATTTTCAGAACAGTCCGTTCAAATGCCGCTTAGAATATACGGATAACGAAATAAACGAATATTTAGCGGATATCCGGATTTTATCCGTATACTCGTATATGCGCAAGGATACCCGAATATACGGCTTTATCTCCGATAATACTTGCTTACTGCGTGATTAGGCTGACAACAATAATCACTTTCTCCATTCGCATGCTCTCTTGAGAAGCTTGAAGGAAGGCTCGGTTGAAGGATCTTTTGCAGGGAAATCTTAATGATAAATTTAGCCTTCCAGATCATTGCATTGTTTTCCAGATAACTGCCATTAAGGAGGCTGCCGATCGGCTACTGATTTCGCGACGTAGACAATATAGCTAAATACCTGGCCTCGAAAGCAGAGAGGGAGAGAGTGGAAATATCTTTGACCATTCTAACCTAACTCAAAAGCATTCGCGCACGAAGGAAAAACCGAAACATTAATATAAAAAGCACTTAATGAAGCTTGGAGTTAAGACGTTTCTACTGAAAGGTTGGGCTGAAGAATGTAGTACCCTTACTTATTTTTTGTCAAATCGCTTAAACAACATTTTGGAAAACAAAAATGTGGCAAATTTTTTTAAATGCAAAAATGGTTTACTATTTGAAAAAAAAATACATATCGCACATTTGGTGCAAGAGTGTCTTAATAAATAAATAAATCGGTGACCGAACATAACAGTTATTGAAGAAAACTGTCATGGAGGAAAACACTAAGAAGGAAATATTCTATAATTAAGTGATACATACCAATCGATTTCCTTTTTCACCGGGACTCAGATTTGAAAATAAATTTTTATTTGTAATTTTTATGAATTTAATAAAAACAATTATTTTTGATTTTTATGTTATATGTCATAGACAACAGTTATTGAAGACTTTTATTTATTTTTTTAATAAAAGTTTTAACTGTTACGGTCCGTAAATAAATTTAAGCTAATTATGCATATATAAATGATCGTTAGCTGCGCTTCTATGTTATGTACAAATCTCATAGCTGTACCGATTACCAGTAGCTCACTAGAACACAGTAGTATTCATTTTTATTCTGCAAGTACATATACATACATATATAAATTCAAAACTATAAAGCTGCTTTTCTCGAGTTTTCAATTTTTTTTTTTTGATTATGCCACTCTTGCAGCAAATGTGCGTAATGTATGCCTTTGTCTATTTGTATTTGACAGAAAGCAAACAATAATTGCTCGAGCTTTTAGCAAAAGTAGAATTCTATTTGATGAATTATCTAATGTGCGTCACTAGTGCTTTGAAATATATTGCTGTACGGTGGTGGGCAAACAATTAGGGACGCGATATTTTAACAGATGTTGGCCATTTTTCTTTCAATGTTTAGTTTTTATGAAAGCATAACTTACTATCTAACAACAACCATGTTAAGCAAAATTTCAAACTTTGTACAAGATTTTCGACCTATTTCAACAAATGTTCATCAATATTTGGATTTTTTTAGAATTAAAAAAATGGGCAGTCTTATAGCCCATTACATTTTAGTGTAACGAAGTAAAGCTTGAAGTAGCTTTGTTTTGCATTTTCATTATTAAAGAAAAAGTTTCCAAAAAATTGCCCTTTATTATACTAAACTACATACCTAGAGCTTTTTCTAAAAATTCTTACTAAAAGGTTTGCAATTTTTCTAATTGTTGTATAAAGTTTGAAATACGGATTTATATGGTTTTTTTTTGTATAAGTACAGTGAGCGATACTTTCATAATAAAATAATAAAAGTTATATAAACAAAAGAAAAATAACCAAGATTTGTTAAAATGTCGTGTCTCTATTTATTTTCCCGACACTGTATGTATATATGAATGTAAGAATTTATGGACGCTTCATTCACGTTTCAGTAAAATTTTAAATCTGTTGTTTTATCGCGACATTTTGCCATACTCATATTTCACCAAACGGTACCTTGGCAATGCGATAAAGGAAAATTTGTTGTGGCTAAGCTTTTAACAAATATTGGAACTGAAAAAGGAAACTACTTAGGTGACGCGTTTAAGAAAAAATAAAATAAAAATGTCCTGCGTTAATTTTTGGCTACCCTGGATTTCAGAGAAATTTCGATTTTTTATCAGAATGTGTCAAAGCTAAAGTAATATCGGGGCTATGCGCCACTGTTTGGTTAACTGTTTACTTTCTCGAAAACATTCAAGCAGCATTTAGTTTTTTAAAAAAATATTTATATTATGTCCCTTATTATGAGTTGCATTCGATTTTCGAATTGCGCTGGTTATCGAAGATTGAATTTGAAATTCGTATTATGAGCTATGTAACCGTGTCGGGATTTTCGTTGAGTATCGAATTTTCTGTCGAACAGAATTTTGCTCTCGATGCTGTAGCGAAGTGTTAGAAAATTGTGAAAAATGTATGATTTTGCGTTTGTTTTCTTACATTTTGGCGGCTAGACACTAATTTTAAACAATTTTTAATAATTTCATGCTGGTCTAACGTGGTGTATTCACGAAACACAAGCTCGAAAGGTAAAATTCCATACATATTCGACCTTTTTTTGATTTTTCAGTCTTTTCTCCTGAATTTGTTTGAATTTTTTGTAATCGTTTTGGACACGTTATGTTGAAAAATTTATATCTCAAAGTAATGATCGGATATTGATCGGAAATATTTTTAATCCGAGAGTAGATTGATGTTAGCTAAAAAAGAAAAATCAGAATATGCAGGAAATATTTGCGAGCATTTAATTTTAAACATCCCAAATTTAAAGTTCTGAGATCCAATAAAATTAACAATAACACCGAAACAGGTAGACAAAGAAAGGCTAACATATCGCTAGCTTAGAGTGAAAAGTTGCTAAGTCCAAATTTAAGAATTGTACAGGAGAGGAAAAAAACTTCTTATAGCCATTTTCTGCAAGTATTTCATAAAATTTTGAGTACAACATTTTGCCTGTTTAAAGCAAAGCAAAAATCCATACGAATGAGAGAGATTCGATCTTTATTAAAAGATTTCGTACTATTTTGGCCTTATCGAATTTTCGGACCTTTTTTGGGCTTAGCAAATTTTCCTTTCATTGAATGAGAAAACATAAAACAATGACTGTTACCCTTTTCGAAACGATGGATTTTTAATTTTTGCAGCCTCCTTTATCAAATTAAGAGTTTTCATAAAAAGTGGACTTAGCAAATTTTCACTCTAAGCTAGCGATATCCAGTGTTTGTTTGGTCAAATAGGTTCAAATCGAGTTATTTGAGTTTGGTTCTGGACCGTGATTTTTTATCCCTGAAAATGCTCTCTGTTCCCGATTCCGTAACGATTGTTTCCATCAAAATGGCATAGGTAGAAAGGTCAGTTGGTATAAAATTTTACTCCGTTTGTTTAGATATAAATTCTCTATAATTTTGGAATCTAGAAATTATTGTTGAGACTGACTTACCTGCCATTGACCACCTCTATCTTCTTGCAGGGTCCTTCTTGCCAAGGAATCGGATCCCGAGCGTTGGGAACGTGAAATCGCACCTATGGAATACCACAATGAAGAGCGTCGTCAATTGAGTGATATATGGAATGCCGATTTTATAAATATTGCACAATATCTACGTGGACCATGCCGCCTGGCTGACCGTTTCTCCGAAGATCTTATTATGCAAGTGGTGGGCATCCTGGAGGTGAACGCATTCGAGGCACGTACGCCGCAAGGACATGCGCTGCGTTGCCTCTATCCGATTACCGGCATATTGGCGCATAATTGTGTACCAAATACATTTCGCACCATACATCCCAGTGAGGGGTACAAGTAAGTTCACAAGCACCATCTAGGTACTGGGCTAAAAAATATAGATGTTTTAATTGTCTCTTTTTTTTAAACTCACAGGATTCGCTTGCGCGCCATGTGTGATCTGGGCGAGGGTCAACAGCTGCAGCACTCCTACACATACACTTTAAATGGCACCGCCCAGCGGCAGGAGCACCTGAAGACCGGCAAATTCTTCACATGCGAATGCAAACGTTGCAAAGATCCTACAGAATTAGGCACAAACTTCAGCACATTCAAGTGCAGTAAATGCGAAGATGGTTGGCTACTACCGACAGATCCGTTGGGTAGGTTTGATCAAAAGCTTATTTGTTGTAATTCATTGTTTCGCATTTCGCACAAATTCTAATACAGATTCCTCTTGCGACTGGAAATGCACACTTTGCACCTTCAAAACCTCCAAAAATGCTATACAGAAGACGCTATCGGTTATACAGTCGGAAGTCGCTATCATCCAAGCAATGGAACCCAGCCCACAAAAACTACAAGAAACGGAAAAACTGATGCGGAAATATCGTGTCGTTTTGCATCCTCAACATTTCGTACAAATTGGTCTACGACAGAGTCTCATTGAAATGTATGGTCGCGTCGCCGAATATGAATTGGCAGAGCTGCCGGATGTTATGCTCGAGCACAAGGAAGGGCTCTGCCGACTGGTATTGCGTGTTTTGGAAGTCTTCGAACCGGGTTTGAGTCGCACACGAGCTATGATGCTGTACGAGTTGCATGTGCCACTGGTATTGCTGGCCAAAAGCGGTTTCATAGCCGGCGTCTTGTCAGCAGAGGCGTTGAAGCAGAAATTGCTGGACGTCATCGCCATACTCAAAGAATGTGTCGACATATTGCAGTACGAGGATCCGGAGACGCAAGAGGGCAATTTATGCAAAGTGGCCCAGCAGGCAATGGAACAGCTTACGCAGAGTGTGGAGGGTTTAACTGGGGATGAATGATTACAATTATGGCACTCTTAGGTTAAATACATATTTCTATAAGTATTCAAAAAATCGTTTAGATTTTATTTATTTTTTGTCTATTACTAAATAATTAAATTATTAAATTATGTAGTTACGATGATATAAATTCTGCGAATGTTAATTACGAATCGGATGTATGTACATACATTAGTCTTTTCAAAATTAAAAAAAAAAAAAAAATATCTTTGATACCCGGAAAAAGGTTATTTAGAAAGTAAACGAATACTATATACCGGGAATCAGTGGCATTCAAGTGGTTGGCTGGAAGATCGTCATGGCGCATAAAATCAAATAGCCGAGAAAAAGTGAATAGCGTTTAGTTAGGTTTACCATTGTACAAAAAGCCATGCCCATAAATCGTCATTAAGATGAACTAACGGTAGACCCAGAAAACATCCTGTTTCAACGAGGTCAGACCAAAGGAAAACGAGTATTAGCACAGTGGGCTGAAAAGGGCAAGTGAAGAGCAAGTTGGTGTCATGTGGAGGGTCTGCACAAACAGGACTTATATTGGGTATGTTGGGGCACAGTCTGGATAATTAGCAGCTTAACATGCCACAGTATCCATACCTTAAGTACATCAGAGTTACGCCGGTATATCGAGGCAACTGAAGTTCTTTCTCTGCAATAGAGTATTAGTAAAGTTGGTCATAGTCCCTCTTTCATGACCTCACTGTACAAGATTGGGTCTTCTGGCTAGACGATGTCAGGCTCGCTCTCGCCCGCTCGTTCATAGGGGCACAAGTGTATGTTTGGGTGTTGTCTACGGCAGCGGTATGTAGTAGATGGTGTTCAGGCGAAATCAGAAGGCATTCCATTGCAGTTCAGAGTGCAGTGTTCTGACAGGTCGATAGCCCCATTCAATGTGTCATGTTGTTGTTGTAGCAGCTCCTAAACTCCGCTCGGGTTGGTTCATCCGTCAAATTTGTCGTCCGTTTCAACTAAGGGGAGGCCCAGGAAGTGCGCGACTACGACAGGGTCTGTCCATAAGGACAGGGGCGTTAGCTGGGTGGGGTTCTCGCCAGAGCACAGAGCCACAACAAAGTCTTCAAGTCGCTTGCCGGCAGTACCTGGGGCCAAGACAAAAAAACGTTGTTGGAAACATTCAAGGCAGCACGCAGTAGACGAAGCTACAGACCTTCCAAAACACGGCGCTCTGGACTGTCTGGGATGCCTCTGATGCCGCCAGAAGACCACCCGCATGACGAGGCCCAAATGCCCCGTATCACAGGGCACATCACTATGCTGAACAGGCAGTTCTTTGTAAGGTGCCCCAGGCGTGGCCACCCGAATAGCAATCTGCTTGCTGCTGAGTCCTCACCCGAGGCATCCATACAAACCCTCGACATCGTACCGTAGGCCATAAACGGCATTCATAGGGAGTCGGTCTCAACATACGCCAACTCCCGACCTTTGAATGCCGTTTTAGGAATACAATCATCCCAAGTTAACGAGACAGAACTTTTCCTTTGGGACGTTTACCTTCCCGAAAGCCATCGAAACTTCACCGCTGGTGAAAGTAAGAGGCGCAAAGATTTTGGCAGTTTGTGCAGACTTCTGATCATTCGGCGTGTGGCCTTATCAGCCGAAGGATGCTGTGTGAACTGTCGGCTAAAATATCTCGCACATAAACTAGGCGACCAATGAAAGTGTACACTACACAGTGGGCCGAAAATTCGTCTTTTAGAATTTTGACTGGTAATAGCAAAAATATGGTTCATTATGCTCTAAAAATAATCTGTGTGAAAGATGACTAGTTTTGGTCAATATCTTAGGCTCGTCCAAGTGCGTTACAGTTTTTTTTTTTAGAGCATAATGAAGCATATTTTTGCTATTACCAATCAAAATTCTAAAAAAGCGGATTTTCGGCCCACGCTAGTGTACATCTTGTTTTAATAGGTTAAGGAGGGCTCTTACCTTGAAAATCCTCTGTGCACTGTGCAAGTGAAAATTTTACCCAGGTTTTTAGTTAGTGAAGAGTGAAAAAGTGTGGTGATCCTTTTCGTAAAACAACAAACGTACTACCTGGGATACATTATAACATATAAGTGAATAAATTAATTGGTGATATTATTACCTCTTTTGAGCGAGCTTGAAAATTTCACGCGCGCCGCGATATTTTCATAAACAATATAGGTCATTTTATAATATAAACCATATAATTTAGTGTGAATCTTTGACACTTTATATAAAGTTCATAAAAAATCTTTTTATTCAGAATTTCCAGAAAATTTTCGAGTGTGCAGTTTTGTAGCTCATTCCATTTTAGTCAAATGAAGTGCAAGTTTCAAGATTTCTTTTGGAGACTGATTTTGCGGTTTTTATAATGATAAGTGCAATTTACAAAAAATGGCGTTGAATTTTTGTCGCTAACGGCATCCCGCATTTTATTTAATACGAAATTTATGCTTAGAAGGAAAAAATGCAAAAATCCGTCACCAAAAAAAAAAAAATATTCTCAAAAATTAACGGGATTCATTAGATTAGAATTGAATGGGATACAAAACTGCATACTCAAACATTGTCTAGAAATTCTGAATAAAAGTTGAAAATTTTGATGAATATTTTTTGAATTTTTGTTAACTTTATATAAAGTGTGAAGCTTTGATCTATATGGTTGTTTATATTATAAAATGAACTATACTTGAATAAATAGTTAATGCAAAAAATTGTTCATGACAATAATTTTGAATATTATATTAGAACAAGGTGTACGCTTTCAATTGTCGCCTAGTATATACTGACAAACAAAACTGGAGGAATGGAAACTTATTTTTGGGTAGTAGATTGTGGATCTGATCTGATCCAGATCAGGACATTTTCTCAAAATATTTTAATTTTTATAAAAACATTAAACTTTAGCAAACAAAAAATAATTATAAAATTTGATGGATAAATATACCACTTTTGAATGGTCAAATGAGCATGTGCAATAATTTTTTTTATGAAATAGGGGCAGGAAATAATGTTACTTATAGGGAATTTACACGATTCAACTTTCACAAGCGATTAGTTGAACCAAAAGTTGAACGAAAGTAGGCAGACGACCAACTTCATTGAAAGCGATTAGCTGAGAGGCCGTTTACACCAGGCGATTGTTGCTTTCAACTAAAAATCGCCTGAAAAATCGCCTCATGTAAATTCCCTATTATGCACCATATCTTACATGGCCATACTCTTACATTACTCATAATGCCGAATTTCCACTAGCCATGGAAATGACAAAAAAGTTGCGCCATTTAAAAAATTCCATGTGGAAATCAACTTAATGACTACTTTTTGAACGTAATGACACGATTATTTTTTAATGCCCAACTTTTTCAATAAAATGTTTGCCATTTAATGCCAAGTGGAAATTCAGCATTACATTTTCCATTTTGCTGGCCAGTGTAATTTAATGAAAGGTTTTTTCGATGCCTTCCACTGACAGCCGAAAATCTGTTGCATACTAAACAAATTAAATATATAGTAGTAAAATAATATTTGCTTAAAACTTGGTCAATATATTTATATGTAAATTAAACACGTAAATAAAGATATTCATGTGTTCATGCCTGGTAGCAATAGCGGTTCTATACATTTTAAAAGCAATTAGGTATGAACGTATAATGTTTATAAAATATTTTTGTAGTATTTTTAGCTTTCATGCTAGCCAAATAATTCTCTATTGCTCGAATAAAACTTGGAGTAAATTTAACAACTTTAAAAATCAAAACTAGAAGTTAAATAATTACACTTTTTTCAAATTGTAGTTATGTATTATAATAACCTGTAGTATAACTGCAAAGAATTAAACTCTTTAATTACTTTAATTATTTCACTCTTTAATTCGGCATTTAACCGTGTTTACACATGATGGACGTTTTCAGCAATTATAGTTTATAAACGAAAGAGACTATTTATTGCAGTAATGCATTTACGAACATTATTCTATGCAAACCTTTACTTTTTTTGAAATATACATATGATGAGTATGATTTCTAGGTGGTGCACGTTGCTCGGGGCCTGCAGTTTGGAAATTGTCGATAGAGGTGATGCCAATCCACCAAATCTATTACTTGCTATAAAAATTGAGTTTTTTTGGGTGTTCCAAAGCCTCCGCTTTGCATGAGTTGGCCTAACAGTAACGGGTTATAAGCTGCTGCCGCTGCCCCGAAAGCAGGGAAAGATGAAAATGGTGGCACAAACGAATTGCGGAATTCGGTAGAGTCTACTAAAACAGGTGCAGCTACTTCCTCGCTTGAGTCACTCTCTAATTCCGATTCAGAGGTTTGCCCTTCTGATTCTTTTTTCCCTTCTTCCTCCTCCTCCTCATCATCTTCTTCATCATCACTGGATTTGGTGGTACGCTTGCGATTTCGTTTCGCCAATTTCTTTGGTGGTTCTTTTGATTTTGCACGTACCTTTCTAACCTTTTTGCCTCGTACTTCATTTGCCATTTTTATATTTTCTTTCGCTGAATAATTTTTATATACATTAGTATTCATTGGCAATACGAACTTTTGTTCCGGATTGAACTGACTCATTTGTCCCATGCAGAATTCCATAAAAGATTGCATCATAATTGATAGGTTTACTGGCTTCGGACAACTCTTCATGTTGTGGTAAGGCGCTGAACAGTTTTTGCAAATCATCTGACATTCAAAAGCAGTATGTCCCTGTAATAAGAATGTTAAATTAGGCATAAATTGGCAAAAAAAATCAAATCTTACATGTTCGTCGCATATCAAGCATTGATTCGTAGTCGTAGAGCTCTTGTCATCCACTGCTTCATCGGCCTCTTCTGAAGCATCATCTTCAATGACAAACTTTTTCTCCAGCTTTCCCAGACAAATTAGGTCTTCTTCAGAAGGCCGCCTTTTCCTCGTTTGCTTCTTCGCTACTTTTGTTGGTTTTTCCACAGTTGGCATCGATAAGGCTTTAGTGTTCTTTAAAAGCTCTTTAATTTTGTCATCATCTTCTTCCGAAGAGGAGCTGGATGAAGAGGAACTGGAAGAAGACGGTGGTCTTGCAATTTTCTCTGTTGGTTTTGCCGGTGTTTCTTGCTTGGGCTCGAGCGGTTTGTTAGGCGGTACATCCTCACTGTCAGACGAATCCGAAGAGGCCGGTGGCTTAGCGATTTGATTAGTTTTATTTTGTCCAATTTTTTCTTGCTTTATATTTATTATTATCGGTTTCTTTTCAACTAAATCCATTTCTTTGGGTAATTCTTCTTGAATTTGTGGTGGCACAGCCGGCAAGCTTGTGGCTGGTGGTGCAATCGCTGCCGCTTGTGTCAAGTTAGCAGCAGGCACTTGTGACGCCGTTGCAGACGGGTACTTACTTTGATTTAGTTCACTTGGAACGGATGAATTTCCAGCTTGATCCTCATACCAATTCCCACCACTTTTTCTTTCGTTGCCGTTGTTGTCGTTATGTTGCTTGCTTCTGCGCCTGTCACTGCGGGCACGCTTGCCCATACGACCACCTTGTTGCGACTCATTTTTCGACCGGCTATTGTAACCACCAGATTCCAGTGTATGTCGGTCTCGGAACTTTTGAAACCGATCATTTTCTTGGCTAATTGATGGAGGTGCATTATTGCTGCTTTCTAAGTTGTTATTGCTACCGTGGTTCACGCTGTTGTGATATGAACGATTGAAATTCCCGCCAGACCAGCTGCCAGAGCGACGATTCCCACCGTGTCCATCATTATGGCTTGAGTTTTTATTGTAATTACCATAGGAACCAGTGCCACCGAAACGTTTGAAGCCTCCACCGCCACCGCCACCGCCACCGCCACGGCCACCGGTACGATGATAATTGTTCGGATTCCTACTCATTTATCTTCAATTTATTGCAATTTTAGGGTGGGGTTTAGTACCGCTCACAACTATTTCGGGCTATTCCGTCCAAATGGGTGGCCCGATCCAAAAAAAAATTT
>NW_023458560.1:76571171-76572712 GCF_013731165.1 Rhagoletis pomonella
TAAAAGTAATAAATAATAATAAATTTATTTAAAATCAATGTTTTTTTAATCACTTCTTTTTATTTTAGCAAAGTAACTATTAAAATGGTAAGTGGACAACTTTTGGAGGTAAAAAAATAGTAGTTTTACCATTTTTATAGTACCAAAACTATTTTCCATAGTAAACTAACTATTTTTCATGGTAATAAAACAATTTTCATGGTAAAGTAACTATTTTTAATGGTAAAAAAACAATTTTTCGTGGTACACGAACTATTTTTCATGGTTAAAAAACAATTTTTTGTGGTACACGAACTATTTTCGTGGTACACGAACTATTTTCGATGGTAAGCTAACTATTTTTAATGGTACCCGAACTATTTTCACGAACTTTCATAATAACAATTTTTTGTCGGTTTGATTTACAATTTTTTTCGGTCACTGCAATTTTAATCGTCTTTTTCGGTTAGATTTACCTCTCTTTTTCTTTGTGTGTAGTACATATGCATCCAACTGTAAAATGAAACAATGCAAAATTAAAATGTAACTGCATAAAACAAATCCCCTCAGCATTTATGGATTAGCTGCTGAAATAAAATAGTACTTTTGTTTAAAATTACATAAATATTTGAATATTTAAACATACATAATATATGCAAATATGTACACACATATGTATGTATGTATGTATGCTTGTATTATTTACACTTATCTTAAGCTGCAATATTACATAAATAATTTATTGGGTTATGAAACCCATGGATGTTACGAATAAAACGTTAACAGAATACCAAATGCGCAATGACAACGCAGAAACACGCATACGTCCCGCACGACTTCTACCACTTTCGAATGCACGTAAATAAATAAACCGCAAGTAGTTAATGAACATTAAATTATGTTGTGTATGTATATATGTATGTACATATGTACATAGGTATGCACTGATGATGTATTCATTGAATTTTATAATAGTGGAGAAATTATTACCAAATTGTTTGGCATCGATACTTGTTAGCAAAACAAATGCCACCAACATTAAACGCCGCAAATTTGTAGTGAACTTATTGTTTAGCGTTCCATGCCGACAGTTCGTAGTTACCAAAGCGTCATTCACTTCATTATTATCATAATTGGTAACACGTTTGCAAGCATCATTGGCAGCATTATCATGCGCGACCTTGATTGTGTTACCATTTGGAAAGCTTTTTTGCGATAGCATTTTCTTTACGAGGTCATCACCATCGAAGCAACAATATTTGAAACCTGTTTACAGCACCACTTTTCACGAAACAAAAAGAAATGACCACAACGTAACAATGTACGTAACTATTTTACACGATTCACTTCCGGCCACCAGTAATTTGAGTACTGCAAGTAAACTTTTTTATGCAACCGATCACTTGCAGACGCGTGCGACAACTAAAAGTTGGGCGTCGTTGATGTTGGACATTTATAGGAGCGCATCTCGCATTGCCATCACTTGGTGATTGAGTGAAACAAGCTTTCACCATTTCTCTACGTGGTCCATTGGGCGAAGTCAGTGGGAATATGAGCAAAAA